>NC_133511.1:18987500-19297500 GCF_049354715.1 Callithrix jacchus
TGAGAGTGTTCTCAGTTAGGACCCGCAGACAGGATGCTATTCCTGAAGCGGGGCGCAGATCAGAGGCAGAAGAGGAGGAAGTCAGGACCATCAGAATGACACCTGCCAGGGGCCGAGAGAGGCTCAACGAGGAGGAGCCTCCAGGTGGGCAAGACCCATGGAAGTTGCTGAAGGAGCAAGAGGAGCGGAAGAAGTGTGTCATCTGCCAGGACCAGAGCAAGACGGTGTTGCTCCTGCCCTGCCGGCATCTGTGCCTGTGCCAGGCCTGCACTGAAATCCTGATGCGCCACCCCGTCTACCACCGTAACTGCCCGCTCTGCCGCCGTGGCATCCTGCAGACCCTCAATGTCTACCTCTGAAGACTCCTTCCCTGCCTGCCCATCCCTCCACGCTCCACACTCCACGCTCCATGCTCCATGCAGGCACTCACGCTAGGAGAGCATTAACACCTCATCTCCAGGGCCTGGTCTGAATCCCCTCCTACCCTGTGGCTGTCCTGCCAAGCCTCCAAGCCATATATCCAGGACATCGAGATGGAAGACTATGATCTGGGTGGGGGCAGGGTAACATAGCTTCTCCTTACCCAGTGGGTCCCTTTGATGCTGAGGGTGGTGAGTATGTCACTCTGCAAGGGCCCTGAGACTGTTTGCTGTGGGCTTCTCCAGCCTGCCCTGGGCCCACCCAGATGCCTCTGGGGTAACCCCTGTCTGCTTCTGGTTTTTCTGTTGGGGATTTGTAGGTCCCTTTCGTGCCTCCTTCACACTTCCTCTCCAGCTTTTGCAGCCACAATACATCAATGTCATTTGGGTGTTTTAACAACTCAGGGGCCTTGGGATGATCTTGAATCTTTGTGTTCAGCCAGAGCCCCTGTGCCCTGACAGACTTTGAGGATAGTATCTGTCAGGTACCCTCAGAGCCACCTCTGGCTGTCATCATCTGATGAGGCTCCCTCCCAACCTGATCCAAAAGCTGGACTCAGGAGTTTACCCCTGGGGTCGAGGGGTACATCTGCACCTGGTTTTGGGGCCACATGCCCTCCGGCACCCCAGCTCACTGGGAGTCTCAAGAGGGATAACCAGATTTCTCATTCCCTTTCACTCCCACATTACACAGAAAAATGGCATTCCTCTCTGTCTCTCCCTGGTGTTGGAGAGGGCAGACTGTGCACATTTCACTAGGGTCCAAACACAGAAGGGGCCAGGGCCCAGGGGCTTGCTGAGGGGTCTCTGGCCCAGTTTCCAATGAATAAAGTTATCTTGACAGCTCTGATAGTCTCTGTGCATCCCTGCAAAGGAGCAGTTGGTCAAGGCAACAGACTCTGCATCAGGGTTCTTCAGGCCTGCCAGTCTGAAGTGTGGTCTCTGGGGATACCTGGGCTTTAGAGGGGGGACAGGCCGTGAGCTAAGATAGTGTGGGAAGACTGTGTCATAGGGAGAGTGCGTGCCAGGCATGGCTCTTTTGAGTGCTCATCCCTTCTGATTTGTCCCTTGCACACGTGGCTTTCGAAAAGCCTTCTGTGTTTTTTCCATTTTTGCCAAATTAAGCCCTTGTAGAGAAGAATGTGAACTATCTCAACCCTTGAGTCAACCTTCCCAGCTTTTCCTCTGGGCCAGTCTTCCTCGGAGGGAGCATGGGGTTCCTGCTGCCTGGAGTCCAGGCCACCTTCAGATCTCAGGAGGTGCTGGTGCTTGTCTCTGTGTGTCTTGACATGGGGTCTGGTGCAGGACTGGGCTGGAGTGTGGCTGCGATACCTCCTGGTGGAGGCTGCCTGAGGCCTGTCTCTAGCTCACATTTGGGGCTCAGCCCCCATTGGCCTTGTCTGCCCTCACATGATCAGGGGAAGAGCAGGGGCACTCCCCCATAATTGTTTGTTCCGTCTAGGAGCACAGTGCCTGGGACTGTCTTCAGGAAGGGGATGCCGGTAGCTCTTGAAGAAACTCTGAGGATTGCTTATAGCCAAAAGAAGCAAAAAAAAAAAAAAAAGAAAGAAAAAAAGAAAAAAGAAAGAAACTGAGGAGAGGCCCCCTTCCTTGGTTTGAGGCTGTGCAGATGGGGCTGGCCAGTCCTGGTTTGTTAGTCATTGGGTTGGGGGTGGGCCCTGGGCGGGGAGCCTTGAGGGGCTTTGTGGCTAGCCTCAGACACAGTGGCTCGGCCCACCCAGGCTAAGCCCAGTGCAGTCGGGGAGGGCTCCTCATCTCCCCCTCAGAACTGGGAGGCCCGGGGAGGGCTTGGCACATGCTCTTTCCTTCCCTCAATCTGGGACAGGGAGCTGAGCAAGGGGAGGCCCGGCTCCTTCCAGTCTCTGTTTAATGTGGGGATAAACATTTTATGATAGAAGATAAACTTCCTGAGTTGAGAGTAAAGGACCCCCCTTTTCCTCCACCCACATCTGGAATTCCTTTGGCCGACCTCAATACCCCTCCTCTCCCTCACCACCCATACATAGTCAGGAGCTCAAGCTACCCAGGGTTCCTGTGGCATTCCGGGGTCAGGGCCCCCCCTTGTGGTCATCTCAGAAAGTACTTATCTCTAGATGCAAGGGACGCCACTCGTTTACAGACCAGGCAAGCAGCCAGAGCAGCCATGGATGAAAGGTCCTCGGCTCTTTTTTGTTGGATCAGGGCAGGGGTATGTGTGGTGCAGGCAGCCCTTACGTGGTTCGCTTGGCATCTTTGAATTAGAAAAAAGTGTCCTGTTTTCAGGGGGGCTGGAGCCCCACCCCAGGAAGGCATCCCTGTCAGCCACTCTTGTTCACAACCTAGGTGGCGGTTCTGTGGAGCAGCCTCTCATTCCCCTGGGCCGGCTTCCTGTATATCTGCCCCGTATCTCTATTTCACCCAAGAATCCTTCTTTCTGCCTGAGCACCCCCTCCACCCATGATCCCAGAAACAGGGAACCCCACCACTAAAGAAGAAAGGCAGGAGCTGGGTTCTTAGATTTATTGAGTGATCTCCGAGAAAAGGGCCGGCCCCAGGAGCAGGAGTGTGGGGGAGGATCCAGAGAAGCAGAGGACCAGGAAGAAAGCACCCCAGCGTGGGCTCCTGGCCAGAGCAACTGGGGGACCCACACTTGCCAGCACAGCACACTCCTCTGGTCTTGGATAGAAATCCAGCCACTGCCCCATGCTGCCAGACCTCATCTCAGCCAGTGTCCCTGTTCCTTGCCAGCAGCAGGACGGAGAGGCCTCTACCCCACCTCCCTAGTCATTCACAATATTCCAGAGGGGCCAGCCCTCCTGGACGACCTGGTTGTCAGCGTCACGCCCTCCTCCTAAGAGTGAGACCGTCAGCTTACTTTGCAGTGGGCACTAAGCGAAGACCGGGGAGCTATGCCAGTCAGAGTACACCAGAAATCCGGAGAAGGTGCTATCTGTCTTGATGCTGGCATAGATGCCAATGTAGTCACCCACGCCCACCTGCACCCACACTTGGTCCTCGGGCTCCAGCCTCACCATGGCGCCCCCTGAGAGCGAGGCTGGCTTGGGCCACCCCCCGAAAAACTGAAAGAAAGAGGCGATAGATTCGCCATTCTTCATCAGGTCAAACTGCAGGCTGGCACGGTAGACGGTGGCATGGACGGCGAAGTAGTAGACCCCAGGCACCTGGCAGGTGAACTTGCCGGTGACGGCGTCGTAATGTCCCTGCTCGTTCACCAGCACACGGTCGAAGGGCAGGGGCGCGTCAGACGGCGGAGGCACCCGGCTCTCCGAGCGCTTGGCGCTGAAGGCGGAGCGCGGAGGCACCGAGCACTCCCCAACAGGCCCGGTGGGCCCCGCGGGTCCCGCCTCTCCTCGCGGCCCGGGCTCCCCTCGCGGCCCCGGCAGTCCTACAGGGTAAGGGGGGCGTCAGGGTGAGTGCAGCGGCCGGGTCAGCCCGCAGCGGGGCGCCGACTCTAAGGTCACCGTCCCCCTCCCCGCCCCGGCCTGACCTTCATCCAGCGCCTCCTCCCGTACGGGTTCCTCCCCCACCCCTTCCTGCAGGTGGAGGGCAGAACTGGGGGGCTGGCCAAGGGGGCCCCCGCCGCCTGGGCCTCCCCGCCCCCGCGCAGGGCTGTAAAGCGCAGGGAGTGGCGCCCCCTGGCGGGGGCGCCGGACAACGGGAGCAGGAGTCGCAGCCGCGCCTGCTCGGAGGTCGCCTCCGAGAGTCGCGGCGGTGCCTTCTTACCCGGCCTCCCGCCCTCGCCTTTCTCGCCCGGAGCCCCGGGTGCGCCGTCGCGGCCGTCGCGGCCATCGCGGCCGGGCAAGCCCTGGCTGCCATGGTGGCCCGGCGTGCCTGGAAGGCCGGGGTGCCCCGGGCACAGGCTGGGGATCTTGTTGTCTTCCAGCGGGGGCGAGCTGGCCGCCAGGCCCAGGAGCAGCAGGACGAGGAGCGGCCTCATGGCGCTGGCACCGGGAGCCCGGACGCCGGGGTCCTCTGGCAGTCTGTGGGCCAGCCAGGACTGGAGTCGGGACCCAGAATCCTGGGACCTGCCTCGCTCCCCACCCCGGCGCGGCCCAGTTGGTCCCCACCCCACTGCCGTTCCCCTGAGGCTGAGTGCCCGCGGACCCGAGCACCCGGTGAGCCAGGCAGGCGAGAGCGGGTAGGAGCGGTCAGTTTTCCCTCCCACCGCTGGCCTGCGCCAGCCTTTCCCACTGTCTCCTCCCCAGCCCCTTTGCCCTCCTCCGCCAGACTCACCCCCCTCCTGGCTCCCCAATGGCCTCCTTCGGGGGCGCTACCTACTCCGGACCCTCCAGTAGGCGGTGCCCCCGCCCCCGCGCTTCTCCCCGGCCAGGCGCCCCCTTCCCCGAGGTCACTCCGGTCCTGGTTCGCTCCCTGCCGGCTCTGCTCTCCTCCTCCCAGACTCCAAGAGGAAACCAGTTGTTCAGGGGCCAGGAGCTCCCGGACCGGGAAATAGCTGGGAAATAACTCGTGGTGTCGCCCGGCGGCCGGCCAAAGTTTGGGGGGAGAAAGGAGGGGGAGAGAGACTTGAGCCGGGCACAGAGAGGCAGAACCTCGAGAGACAGACACATAGGGCACCTCTGGTTCCCAGGGGCCAGAGGAGAGGCTGGACAGTGGCAGAGACCAAAGATCAGACCCCCTTCCAGAGAGAAATAAGCAGAGAGATGAGGGTGGAGAATTCTAGAGGCAGACGGCCAGTTGGATTCCCAGGGCCTAGGACAGGGCCTGCCACATGGGTAGATGCTTGGCACATTTTTATTGGTCAGAAGGCAGGCAATAGAGATGCTGAAAAAGCAGATGGAAAGGGGGAGAGGCAGAGATGGGAAGTCAGGGTCAGAGGCCTGGATAGGAAGCAGTCTCGATTGTCCAGTGGCACAGTGTGGGGCCAGTGAGCAGCCTGGGGACAGGAAGGAGCAGGGAGGGTGGGAGGGTCCCATGACCCCCAGCCGAGGACTCCTCCACCCCCTCCCTGGGAGCCCCAGAGAAGATGGGTAGAGACCCTGCTGGTGCCCCTTCCTTTGTTCCCCTGCCTGCCAACCCTGACTGGCAAAGGAAGATGGGCAGGAAGAGGGCAGGGGCTAGCTTCAGGGTCACGGCTGGGCACAAGCTTCCAGGCCAGCTGCTTCTGGCAGCCTGTTGCAGTTGAAGGGCCAGGGGGTGCCCAGTAGTGCTAGGCCAGACTGGCACTGGTGCTCTGCTTCCTGGCAGACAGAGCGGCAAGGGGGCAGAACACTGCCTAGTGGGGTGCAGCGGGGCACAAGCAGCCCACACAGGAGCCTCCGGAAATTCTGGTAGCAGGGCAGGCTTGTCAGACTCTGTGGAGGGAGTGTGGCCTTCAGGCACCTGCTCCAAGGTTCCGTCCCCTCCTGGCCCGCCCTCTTTCCCTCTGCCCAGAGACCTTGTAACCGCTGAGGACCTCTACCACCTCCTCTTGGGTGGCCATGCCCACCCAGATGTTAGGGAAGGCCGTGGTGTTGTAGCTCAGACCGAGGCACATCTCCACTTGGACAGGCTCACAGGCCAGCTCTGTAGGGGTGGAGGAGGGCCACTGTGGGAACTGCTCACTGGCTGTGTGGCCTGTGGCAAGTCACCGAATCACTTGGTCCTGTGTGTATGTGGCTCCGATGGAGGATAACAAGGAGAGAGGGTGTACACACTGAGGATCCCTGCCATCCCTGAGATCCTGCTCCAGAGTCACTCTCCAGCCCAGGGCATCACACGGGTACCTCTTTGATCTCAGGGAACATGGGGCACCCGCATTTACAGGGACCACTTGGGCATTGGGAAGAAAGTCCCTTTCTCTGTGTAAGAGCATGCCTTCATCTTTGGGGTGGGCTTTGGAAAGGGGCTCTGGGTGACAGAAGGGACTGGTTCTTGAAGCCCCAACCACTGATTCCCAGATTTCCATTTCCCTTGGGGTGACAATCAGGGCCATTGCCACCACCAGCCACCAGTGGCTTCCAGGACTCTGAGAAGTGGCCCCAGAGTCTGGACGCGAGGCCAGCTGTCCCTGACCCCTCAGGGAGGATGGGATGGGACATCACACAGTATGCAGCAGGGTTCTGTGAGGTGGGCACCCAGCCTGCTCGCCCCTGCAGGCCCTGCTCAGGGTCCCCAGGGGCAGGTTTCTCACCTGGGGGTGGGAACAAAGGGCTGCTGCAGTTGTCATCACTGCCATCGGTGCAGTCTCTCCACATGTCACACATCCACTGCACACCCTTACACCCTCCAGCCTGGCAGGAGAGCTCACTGGGTCCACAGCGGTCTGCAGGCACAAGGGGCATGGCAGTGCCCGGGGATGCACCTACACCCCAGTACCCACAGAGTGTCTTGACCAGGGTCCAGAGCCCTTCTCTGTCCCCCTGGAGGTGCCTCTACTGCCCACATCCACTTGCCCAGGGGCACCTACTCTCCGTGGTATTGAAGGCCAGGTAGGTGGCTGAGAAGCCTCCACTGCTGATGCCATGATCTGTCCTAAGGAGCACAGCCAGCTCGTGGTGCGAAGACACGAGGAGCGGGGGTGGCTCTGCTCCACAGAACCTGCCCAAAGCAGATTGCAGTTCTGGGCACCAGCCCTGGCTGACTGAGGGGGCATTGCAGCCTCCCACAGGTCTGGCTCTGAGCTGGGAGCCCTGGATGGTGCCAAAGGTGACTAGAGACACTGGGTTAGGGTCTGGTAAGGAAGACACACATATTCAGCAGGCAAAGCATGAAACAAATTGCTTGAACTTGAGCCACTTCGAGATGGGGAAAAAAATCAGTGAAGCGGCCTGGCATTGTGGCTGAAGCCTGTAATCCCAGCATTTTGGGAGGCCAAGGCGGGAGGATCACTTGAGCCCAGGAGTTCGAAACCAGCCTGGGTGATATAGTGAGACCCTGTCTTTACAAAAATATTTAAAAAATAAATTATCTGAGCATGGTGGCATGTGCCTGTGGTCCCAGCTACTTAAAAGGAGGCCAAGGTGGAAGGTGCACTTGAACCTAGGAGTCCAGGCTGCAGTGAGTGAGCCATGGTGGCGCTACTGCACTCCCGCCTGGGTGACAGAGCGAGACCCTGCCTCAAAAAAAGAAGAAAAAAATCAACAAGGGTTTGTAGGGGAGGTGGAAGTGGCCCCTTCTGGTGGGGAGGAACTGGGGCAGGGAGGTTTGGGGAAGGACCTCCTGGGGACAGGGAGAGTGTGGGGTGAAGGTTTTGAGGTGAGAGCTGTTTTTAGGGTGATGGTGAAGAGACCCCCGGCCTGGAGTAGCAGAAGAAAATGCAGCTGGGCTGATGTGGAGGGAGCCGGGGGTGGCAGACAGTAGGGATGGAGTTATCCGTGGCTCTTCCCCGGCTCCCCTACCTGCCGAGGAGGCTGAAGGCCCCTGAGCTGCTGGTCTCATACACCTCCACGTAGTCAAACTTGCACTCATCCTGGGCCTCCAGGCTGAAGTTGTGGAACTGTAGTTCTATGCCGTGTCCGGCAGGCACCGAGATATGCCAGGTGCAGAGCTGGGGGAGGGCACAGGTGGAACGATTCATGGCCCCTTCTATCTCATCCTGGGCACCTTGGCTGAGCTCCAGAAGGGGCTTCTTCCCCTACTGCAGGCTGAGGGTTGGGGTGGCGCTTTCATCATTGGTGGCTCTTAAGGGAGGAAGGGCCTTTAACTTACCTGGTTTCAGAAGTGAGTCCCCAGCATGGGAACATCTGGGTACACAGCAGGCACTGAATAATATTCCCCATTCCCCGTCTGCTTGATCTCTGACCTTCCCAAGTACAAGGTAGCGTCTACCATGCTGTTCCCATCACACTAACTCAGGCGCTCAGGTGTGTTAGTGTGTGTCCCTCCCCCTCTGCATGGAGCACTGTGCTTGCTTACCTGCTGGTGAGGGTACTGCTGCAGGTAGCTGGGTGTGGAGAAAGTGCCCTGGAGCCCAGTCAGATTCCCCCCACACCCTGTAGAGAGGTGGAAGGGCTCATGAGTTTGCTAGATCTGTTCCTCCATCCAGTAGTGCTGGCCGTGATTACAGAGCCAGTTTTGGCCAAGCCCTTGGGAAGCAAGTTCTGGGCCAAAGAATGACCAAGCAGGAAATGCTGGTGGAGGCCCTGGTTTGAGGCTTGCCCAGAGCTGGAGGCCCCAGCTTGAACCCAGATCAGATGCCTGAAGAGAGGACCCCCCCATGCCTGCCCCGTACCCGAGAACTTGGCACTGCAATTGGTTTCATCACTGCCGTCGGCGCAATTGGCAAAACCATCACACACTGAGTCAGGCAGCAGGCAGATGAGCTGGTCACAGTGGAACTCATCATGGGCACAGCTCCCTGGGTGTGGGCATCAGGAGTCAGGAATGCCCAGAGTCTCCACCCCTTTGGCAGGGCTGGGAGTGGGTGGACGGGAAGAAAGTGGACACTCAACAGGCAGCTGGGGCCATGGTGGGAACACACTCACCATGCCCTGGGGCCACAGCCTGGTACCAGGCATGGAAACCAAATCCTTCCACACTGCTGTCAGAGACGAAGGCCACCAGGAGGTGGCTGGCATTGGTGTTGAGCGTGGGGGGAGGCACCCTCCCACAAACCCTGCAAGAAGCAAGGTTGGGGGTGATGGGGACTCTGAGAGCAGGGCCAGCCAGAGAGGAGCTCATCTGAGCCCTGCAGTCTTATTTTCTCAATCCCCAAACTGGTGACCATGATGTCCCAGAGAGCTCTGACCTTCCTAGCCTGCTCATTTATCCTTGTAGCATTTACTCATGGGAAGATAGGCAGGAGCTCCATGTTACAGACTAGGAAACAGATCAGAGAGAGGAAGTGAAACATGGCAAACAGTAAGGTGGTGGCAGAGCTGGGCCTAGCGATCTAGTCTCTCAGTTTCTTCCTGGGTCAGCCCTTCCCGCTGTCACTCCCCAATTTGGCCCTTTAGATAGTGGTTCAGGACAGGATGGGAGGTCCTGGGGACAGAGGGACATACCTGAGGAGGGGGCCTTCAGGATCAGGGGAGATTTCCAAGCGATCAAAAAGGCAAGAGGCCACACTTTCTATGCTAAGGGCTTCGATCTTGAGCTGGATTGTGTGATCTGTGGCCACCTGGATATGCCACACGCAGTGGGCGTTGGGGGGGTAAGGGTCTGGGTAGTTAGGGCTGCTGAAGAAGCCCCTTGGGCCAGAGAGGAGGCCTCCACAGGCTGCAGAGATGGAGGTTAGAGTTCAGAGGTCAAAAGGAGAGAGGTCCTTTATTCCCCAAGGTGCCTCTTCCTCAACCTTCCCTCACCCCCACCCCATCATCTAGGGCTCTTCTCCCAGAAGATCTGCCCTGGGTACTCACTGGACTGTGGGGAGGGGCTCACGCCTGCCTCCTGCTGCCCTTTAGGGGTCCCAGCTGCCTGGGAGTTGGTGATGGTGGGGATGGTGGTGGTAAGGCCTCCGGCAGGCAGTGGGCTATGGGAGGTCCCGGATGGGGGTGCAGCCTGCAGCTCTGAAGGCAGGAAGATGGAGGGCGACGTTCAGAGGAGCTGGATCCGGGAGTCTGGGAGAGCAGCTCAGGGGGTTGTATTCCAAAGCCCTCCTTTCAAGCAGACCCTGGGTACTTACGGGCCAGGATGATGGCCACCAGCAGCCCCAGCAGCAGGAGCAGCAGGCTAGCGAGCAGGAGCATGCAGAGCCAGGAGAAACGGCAGTCTGGCTGCAGCCCTCGAGGGCGCCGGCCTGCGGACCGGCAGGTGGGATTTTGAGGGACCCTTCTGTTAGGCATTCCTCATGCTGTCCTTGGCTCCTGGGCCTCTCTGTCCTCCCCCAGGTCACCCCCTGGGATAGTTACCGTGCCAGGGAGCTGGGATGCTGTAGCTGGCATCCTCTGGGAAGGCTGGGAGAGGGCAGGGTGGTCCAGACTCAGGCTCGAAGGCAGGATTGCAGAACTCGGTCTGGAAGGGAGAGACTTGAAGGCTGAGGGCAGCGGTGAGCACTGGGGTGCTGGGTCTTGGGACCGCAATTCTACATGGCCCTTACCTTGCTCGACTCTGTTGCCTCCACGCAGAGGATGACATCTGTGTAGTCCTTCATGGCCTGAGGCTCTGCATGGCTTCCTAGAGTTCCTGTGATAGCCCAAGACCTCCAAGGGCCCACTCTCTGACCACAAACCCCCAATCAAAGGGGCAGCTTCTACTAACCGAGGGAAAAGGCTGCCAGGCTAGACCAGCTCTTGGGCTGTCCTTGGTAGTGTAGTTCAGCCTATGGGCTACTCTGTCTATGTGTAGGGGAAGGGACGGCAGCCAGAAGAAATTCACAAAGGCATGAAATGGTCCCTTAATCCAACTCAGCTGAGGATGCTGAGGTCAAGTCCCTGGCACAGGGCGGCAGCTCTTAAAGGCACAGGCGATGTCCGAGAACACCCAGTAGAGGAAACTAGGTGCCCTGTGTGGGGATGTGATGAGGGGAGCTCTCCATCCCCATCACCCAAGGCACTGAGTGAGCACGTTGTGGGGGGGTGCTGGGAGGGGAGAGAAGTGGCAGGCAGAAGGGAGCCTTGGGTGGTTTGAGAAAGAAAGAAGCAGGGTGGAGGGGGTGGACATACCAGCTGCCCTCCTTTCCTCCCCACCAGGGTGAGAGGGCATTGGCCAGGCTGGGTCTTTGCATCCCCTGGTAGATCACTGGTGTGATCAGGACAAGGAGAGAACATGGTGTGAGCCGGGGGAGTGGCTGCTCATTCCTGCAACCCCTAAGTCCACAGCTGGGGAATGCGCTGGGCCGATGTGGAGGGAGCTGGGGGTAGCAGACAGTAAGGACAGAGTTATCTGTGGCTCTTCCCTGGCTCCTGAAACTGCCCAGGAGGCTGAAGGCCCCTGAGCTGCTGGTCTCATACACCTCCATGTAGTCAAACTTGCACTCATCCTGGGCCTCTGGGCTCAAGTTGTGGAACTGTAGTTCTATGCCGTGTCCGGCAGGCACCGAGATATGCCAGGTGCAGAGCTGGGGGAGGGCACAGGTGGAACGATTCATGGCCTCTTCTCCTGTCTCATCCTGGGCACCCAGGCTGAGCTCCAGAAGAGGCTTCTTCCTCCACTGCAGGCTGGGGGTTGGGGTGGCACTTTTATCATTGGTGGCTCTTAAGGGAGGAAGGGCCTTTAACTTACCTGGTTTCAGAAGTGAGTCCCCAGCATGGGAACATCTGGGTACACAGCAGGCACTGAATAATATTCCCCTATCCCCCATCTGCTTGATCTCTGACCTTTCCAAGTACAAGGTAGTGTCTACCATGCTGTTCCCATCACACTAACTCAGGTGCTCAGGTTTGTTAGTGTGTGCCCCTCCCCCTCTGCATGGAGCACTGTGCTTGCTTACCTGCTGGTGAGGGCACTCCTCACAGGAGAAAGGACAGGGAAGCGGGAGAAGGTGTCTAGGTCTTGTGGAGGGTTGGGGTGTTGAGTCTAGCTGTCGGTGCTGTCACTGTCACATGGTAGGAAACCTACACCCTGAAAGCAAGATTACTTCATGCCTCTTCCTCCATCAGCTAAGCCCTCTTGGAAAATCCCAGCCTAGTGTTGCTGTCCTCATGGAGAAAGGAAAGGGATTGGTAATCTGTTTTGTGTTAGCCATACTTAGGCTGAGGGTTTGGTGGGGAGGGAGGTGGGGAGATAACCTCATATTTCTGGCTACTATTTGTAGAATGTCTGGTCAAGAGGTCTACATGCAGTTTCTCTTCTTTCATAACTATGTGGTAGTGTCACAATTTTACAAATGCTGGTGCTGGGCTCTGAGAGGTTACATCACTTTCCCAAGGTCACACAGCTGGTAAGACGCAGAGATGAGAGTTGAGCCTAGGACTGGATAGATCTGAGCTCACGTTTTTTAATGATGTCCTTCTTTCACCCCACACTGGGGCTGAGGCATGCTGGGGGAGCAGAGGTATGGGAGTGACATGGGAGCAGAGTGAGGAACCCCTTGGGGACAGAAGCCAAGGGGACAGATTCTGTGATCCCAAGGCTGCTTTTTTTGCAGTCAGGAAAGGAGAGGCCTCCACCCATAAGTTCTTCTCCATTCGTCCCTGGAGGGCCTTGGACTGCCTTTATCTAGGGGGTCAAGCTGTTTCCTGGACCCTCGGAAGTCTATGGGTACTTGGTCTTTAGGGAACAGACTTTCTGGGAGTTGTAGGGACGAGTGTTCTTGAAGAGGACCAGACAGTCCCAGACCACAAAGTACTCATTCTGGCTGGAACAAGACAGAGAAGGATCCCCTGCCACAGTGTTAAGAGCCTTGCCATGGGGGCAGCTTCACGGACAGAGTGGCCCTTTGCTGAGCTTTGAGGAGGATGAGCTGGGAGAGCCACACCCTGGAGCCTGCCCCTCTGAAGCTGTCGTTTGCTGTGATCATTGAGAGAGAGGCTGCTGTGCCAGGGTCTGGCCAGGCACTGGGCTGATGGAGCCAACTGGGACAGGTGCCCTTGTCTCAAGGAGCCCCTAGTCTATTGTGACAGTTTTCAAAGTGGGGCTCAAGGCCTTCTTTTGGAGTGACTGAGAGCTTAGAACTAGGCTCATAATATCTCTGAGACATGATGTGCCTTTTTCATACTCATTCCTGTTTTCCAGATGCTCCGTGATGTGTGATACGACATCGGGTTGAATGCCGAAGGAGACTCGAGTCCAGCTGCCTTCTATTCAGCCACATGCTAAAGAGATTTGCACAAGTGTAAAACCACGATGCCCTTCTTACTAATTTTTTTTCAGAAAATATAGGTTTTTTTTTTTTTTTTTTAACTCATTTATAGTTTTAGTAGAGACGGGGGTCTCACTATGTTGCCCAAGCTAGTCTTAAACTCCTGGACTCAAGTGACCCTCCTACCTCAACCTCCCAAAGTGCTGGGATTATGTGGTTTTTAAAAAATTATGTTAGCATGTAAAGGGTTTATCATATTAAAATTTATTATTTAAAAATTAGTAAGAAAATACTTAAATTTCTCCCAGCTTTAATATTAATTTGTTAAATATTAATAGGTAGAACCCACACAAACCATAATTCTTTGGGGTTCTTTGGGGTTCTCCATAATTTTTAAGAATGTAAGTGGGTGGCCAGGCATGGTGGCTTATCCCTGTAATCCTAGCATTTTGGGAGGCCAAGGTGAGTGGATCGCCTGAGGTCAGGAGTTTGAGACCAGCCTGGCCAACATGGTGAAACCCCGTCTGTACTAAAAATACAAAAATTAGCTGGGCGTGGTGGTGGACGTCTGTAGTCCCAGCTACTCAGGAGGCTGAGGCAGGAGAATTGCTTAAACCCAGGAAGGGGAGGTTGCAGTGAGCCGATATCGGGCCACTGCCCTCTAGCCTAGGCAACACAGTGAGACTCTGTCCCCCTCCCCCCGCAACAAATAAAGAACGTAAGGGAAGAAGTGTGGTTCACTGGACAGGGATGAAGATAGTTTACTGGGCTCTAAGTCCGAAGATTAAATGCCGTGTAAACAGAAGAAATAATGACTTCCTCTGATGGGGCCAGCAGGAGGACTTCCTGGAAGAGATGAGCCTTTAGTCTAAAGTTTGAGGATTGAAGAGGATTTGAATAGGCAGAACTTAGGAGTTGAGTAGGAAATTCCAGGAAGGAGGAGAGGCTTAGCACTGTGACCTGAGGAGCTTGGTCAGAACTGGGTCTCGGAACTGTCCCTGTGAGTGGGGAGACAACAGAGGGGAGGCCAAGGGGAGGAGGCCTGGGAGACCAGGACGCCTCTTTGCTTTGGTGTTGCCCACGGCCATCCTAGACTACACCCAGGACTCTGCGGGCACAGGCACTCCTACATCTGGCTATGTTATAAGGGGTTTCTGGGGAAAGGAGGGGAGCTGGGGGCCAGCTCAGGGTTGGTGAACCCACATGTGAAACACATTGAGAGGGAAATCCACTGCAGACCCCTCAGCTCACCAACTCATGTCACCCTTATTCCAGCCCTGGCAGCAGGGGGAGGGAGGTGTTTTCTTCCCATTTTCTGGATGCCACCGAGGCTCCTGGAAGTTAAGGGTCTTTGTCCAAAGTTGTACAGCTGCCCAGGAGCAGGGTTGGGTGCAGAGCTGGAGCCATTGGAGTCCTGGTTTCCACTTTTCTCGTTTTTGTTTTTTTGAGACAGGGTCTCACTGTCACCCAGGCTGGAGTGTGATCACAGCCTCAATGCAACCTCCACCTCCCAGGCTCAAGCAATCCTCCTACCTAAGCCTCCTGAAAAGCTGGGACTACAGGTGTGCACCACCATGCTCCACTCATTTTGTAGAGAAGGGGTCCCCCTATGTTGCCAAGTCTTGAACTCCTGGCTCAAGCAACTCCTGCCTTGGCCTCCCAAACTGCTGAGATTACCGGCTTCCCTAGTCTTTAGAAGCCTGGGAGACAGCAGCTCAATCCCATTACTACCTCCAAGAGGCAGATGCCCCCAAATATCAGGAAATTGGAAAAGCGAATTCTTTGATTTTGGAATGCCTATTTAATGGGCATGCTGTTGAGTTTGGGCAATGCTATACTTATATATCTCAAGTATGTTGTCCAGGATAAAGAAGGTAGAAGCATCCAGAGAGATTAGAGGAATTAAACATTTGCTAACTAGGGACAGTGTTGGTTAAAAAAAAATTTTGCTGAGGATCACCCACCATGAGAGTCTCAATGGAGCTTTGATGGTGTAGTCTTGGAAATGGGAGTTGAACAGGGAAAATGGACGCTTGTTGACTTGTCGAGTACTTACTCTGTGCCAGACACCTTCCCTTCCCTTCTCTGGCTCCCTCCCTCCCTCCCTCCCTCCCTCCCTCCCTCCCTCCCTCCCTTCTTTCCTCACTCCCTCCCTCCCTTCCCTCCTTCCCTCCTCCCCCCCTCCCTCACTTCCCTCCTTCCCTCCTCCCTTCCTCCCTCCCCTCCCCTTCCTTTTTTCTTTCCTCTCTCCCCTTCCTTTGTTTTTTTTTTTGTGACAGGGTCTTTTTCTGTTGCTTAGGCTAGAGTGCAGTGGTGTGACCACAGTTCACGGCAGCCTCAACCTCCTCGCCAATTGATCCTCCCACTTCAGCCTCCCAAGTGGCTGGAACTACAGGTGTTTGGCACTAAGCCTGGCTAATTTTTGTACTTTTCTTAGAGACAGGGTTTTGCCATGTTACTCAGGCTGGTTTCAAACTCCTGAGCTAAAGTGATCTGCCCACCTTGGCCTTCCAAAGTGTTGGAATTACAGGCATGGGCTACCGTGCCTGGCCAGACACTATTTTTCTTAACTGGCACTCACAACTCTGAAGAGGTAATGTCATGCTCAGATTACAGATGAGGAAATGGAGGCTGGGAGAGGCTGAATAACTTGCTGGGCTGTAAATGCTCATCTCTTTTTGCTGCCTCCTGCCTCCTGCACAGGTGTTTGCTTCTGCTCATATGGCAATGAAGGATGGGCACCCTCAGAGGTGTCCAGCTCAGACAGACCTACTAGGGCCGAGGTAGGAGGCTGATCATGGTGGTTTTGCTGTTGGGTATGTGTGAATGTCACATTGCTGTTTGGCTCAGTTCTTTGCAGAAAGTCCTGCAAAATGCTGTCAATTATTCAAACTAAGGGCAGAGTACTCAGATGGAAAGAGAACTGAGGAGGGAGTCAAGATACCTGGGCTCCATCCTGCCTCTGCTTCTGACATGCTATGTGGCCTTGAGCAAGCCTTCTCAGGGCTCAGTATCCTCAATGCCAAAATGAGATCATGAACAAGGTGACCTCTATGATCTAACTCTAAAGCTTTATAGAGTTTGAGCACGGTGGCTCGTGCCTGTAATCCCAGCACTTTGGGAGGCCAAGGTGGGTGGATCACTTGAGGTCAGGAGTTTGAGACCAGCTTGGCCAATATGGTGAAATCCCATCTCTACTAAAAATACAAAAATTAGCCAGGCATGGTGGTGGGTGCCTGTAATCCCAGCTACTCAGGAGGCTGAGGCAGGAGAATCGCTTGAACTGGGGAGGTGGAGGTTGCAGTGAGCTGAGATCAAGTCACTGTTACTCCCAGCCTGGGCGACAGAGTGAGACTCTGTCTCAAAATAAATAAATAAATAAATAAAAATATAAAGCTTTATATAGAGAAATAAGCATTTTCTGAGCATTGGTAACTTAAAAACATTAATTCTATAAACAGGGAACCAGAGCTAAGTTTCCTGTCTTGGGACTTGAGCATGTATTTAGAGGAAAAGTGACTTAGAAAGATTGATACCACTGGAGTGGGGACCTTCAAGATCCTCAAGTCCAATCTCAGTAATTTGCAGGTGAGGAATGGAGGCCCAGAAAGAGGGAGGTTCTTGTTCAAGGTCACACAAAGAGCAGTTGCAGGGGAAGCCCCTCCCCTAGGGAGAGGCCTGCTGGATCCAGAGCAAACAATGCGGGAAGAATGCCAAGTTGCTAGGAGGCAAAGCTCGATGGACAAAAAAAATGGGGACAGACCTGCGTGTGTTTGTGGTCTGTGTAACACTAGGACCTGTTGCCATGGGGATGAGAAAGCACCACAGATTAATTCCTGAAGAGCTGGGAGCAAGGTGGCCGGTCTGAGTGGAGCCCCTGCCCTCCATGTCACCTAGAGTCCATCTGTTCCCCACTGGAAGACAACAATTACAGAGCAGCTTCTACCTCCAGTGAAGAACTAGTCAGAGTGCAGCCATTCACTTTATTACAAGCCTCATGTTTTTATTCTGAGGGGATCCTGTTTGTCTGTGGCTTGGGTACAGAAATCATCAGGGTAAGATTTCCAATGACACCCTGGGTCAGGCCACCCCCAGGGCAGGACAGGGAAGTTTGAGCCCTCCAGGGAGAAATTCCAGGTTTTGAGTCACTGTTATTTTCAATTCCTCTTCTGCACTCTTGAAAAATGCTCAGAAAAATGCCCCCACAACTGTCCTCCTCCATGAGGTGGGTCTGACAGCAGCACACAGGCCTTAAGTGACAGCAGGTGCTTCTGTCTCTGGAAGGATGGAAGAGTCAGCCTTTGATTCTTCAGTGTCTGGAGCAGTGAAGGCAGTGAGGAAGAATCCTGATGAAATACTCCAGGCTCACCTGGTGGAGACTTCAGCTTTTCTAGTTCTAAGAGCAGAGGCAGAAATGGAAAAGCTGAACACTGCTAATGAAGAGCTGAGACCAAAGGAGCCATGGGTCCTGAGTGCACCAAAGAAGGCAGATGTTCTTTCTTTTTTTTTTGAGACGAAGTCTTGCTCTGTTGCTCATGCTGGAGTGCAATGGTGTGATCTTAGCTCACTGCAACCTCCGCCTCCTGGGTTTCAAGCGATTCTCCTGCCTCAGCCTCCTGAGTAGCTGGGATTACAGGTTCCCGCCACCATACCAGGCTAATTTTTGTATTTTTAGTAGAGACAGGGTTTTACCATGTTGGTCAGACTGGTCTCGAACTCCTGACCTTGTGATCCGCCCATCTCAGCCTCCCAAAGTGCTGGTATTACAGGTGTGAGCGACAACGCCTGGCTGATGTCACCTCTTTAGGGGGTTAAATCTGAAGTCTTGAGAAAAAGCACCTTAGGAAACAAAGCCTTTTATTATTTATTAATATTAAATATTTATTGTTAAATATTATTATTTAACAGAAAGGGAACTGTTTCAAGTATTAGCTGAGATCTTTGATATATCAAAGACGAAGCCCTGGTCACTCCATATCCACACTCTGCTCTGAGAGCAAGTTTTGCTGTATTCAGCATTGCTGGAGAGATGTATTTTAGCTCATCATAGGTCTGTAAAGACACCCAAGTGGTTTTTTCTTTGAGATGGAGTCTTGCTCTGTTGCCCAGGCTGCAGTGCAATGACACAATCTCAGTTCCCTGCCACTTCCACCTACCAGGATCAAGTAATTCTCGCCCTTAGGCTCCTGAGTAGCTGGGATTATAGGCGCCTGCCACCATGCCAGGCTGTTTTTGTATTTTTATCAGAGACAGGCTTTCACCATCTTGGCCAGGCTGGTCTTGAACTACTGACCTCGTGATCCACCCACCTTCCAAAGTGCTGGGATTACAGGTGTGAGTCACTGTGCCTAGCCTTGTGTGTGTGTGTGTTTTAATAGAGACAAGGTCTCACTATGTCACCCAGGTTGGTCTTAAAGTCCTGGCCTTAAGCTATCCTCTCACCTCAACCTCTTGAATTACTGGTGAGAGCCACCATGCCTGGCCCCAAGAGTTTCAACCAAGAATCAAGAGAGTATCACGTACCAGCAGTTAAAAAGCAGATAGTTCATTAAAAAATGTGTATTAGAGGCCAGACACGGTGGCTCACACCTGTAATCCCAGCACTTTGGGAGGCCGAGGTGGGTGGATCACGAGGTCAAGAGATAGAGACCATCCTGGCCAACATGGTGAAACCCCACCTCTATTAAAAAAATATGTGTATTAGGTATGTGAAAACCATATCACTGCCGGGCGCGGTGGCTCAAGCCTGTAATCCCAGCACTTTGGGAGGCCAAGGCTGTTGGATCATGAGGTCAAGAGATCGAGACCATCCTGCCAACATGGTGAAACCCCATCTCTATTAAAAAAAAAAAAGTGTATTAGGTATGTGAAAACCATATCACATAGGAGAACGTCCTGATTCTTAGGAGATGTATGCTCAAGTATTTAGAAGTGGCGATGTGACACCTGACCCGTGCATGTTTCAGCAGAGAATACAGTTGACCTTTGAACAATGTGGCTTGAACTGTGTGGGTCCACTTTCACATGGATGTTTTTCAACCAAACAAGGATTTTGTGCTTTTGTGAGATGCGAAACCCATGTACGTAGAAGGTTGATTGTAATATATGCAGGTTCTCCAGGGCTGACCTTGGGACTTGAGTATGGTATGGTGCAGATTTTGGCATATCTTGGAACCAATCTCCCTGTGTATACTGGGGGATGGTTGTATATTTAAATGTGTATGTAGAGTCAACAATTGGTGAATCCAGATGAGAATACAGTGTCCAAAATGTGTACTGTTTAAACAAAAATATAACTGAAATGTTTAAACTAAAAAGTGGGTAACTTTTTCCAGAAACTTGGAATTTCCAAATTGGCTGAAGCATTGAAATAGATGGTCCCTAATATACTAGGAGCCCTTCCTAGGTTCAAACACTCCCAAATCAAGATCCCAAGATCTTCTGACTGATTTCTCAAAGCTATTATTTATTCTGTACAAGCTTCCACTGTACATTAGACATTCTTCTACTCTTGCTTACACAGTAAACAAGTGTACACTTGCCCTTGGGCTCAGGTTCACAGGTCTTCCCTGTAGAAGGTTGTCAGGCCAGTAAAACTTAGGTTATCTTTCTCTGATGCCTCCTCCTGGAAGCCTGGAACGTGCCAGGCTCTGCGGGGCACAAGCTGGGCCCAGCTGTGTGGGTGTGCACAGGTACACAGTGCTTCAGTCCTTGGCGCTGAACAGCTTTACTCTCTAGGACAGCACAGAGTTTTGTCCAACTATGTAGGGCAAAATTGAGCCCACGGGAAGGAACCATACCACTGAGGCAAGATGTCCCCAAATACCCAGGCTCCAGCTCCCACTGCAGGGCTGAAGACCAATGCCAAGAGGAGCTGATGGGCAGCCTGGGCATCCCTGAGAAACTCGGTCCAAAGGGGCTATGTCTAGGAGGCTCTGAGAAGGGGGTGGGGCAGGAAGGCCAGGGGAAAGGGATATTAAGAGAATAAATAAAAGGAGAGAGAAGCTCTAGGGATGGGGGGCTTGTGCTATCCTTCAAACAGCTGGGGAGCAGACCAGGGGCGGGTTAGAGGACGTGATGCACTGTGGGAAGGGATCTCCTTCTACCTGCTTTCCTCTTCGAGTCAGTGCAATGCACAGCCAGCCGGGGCTAAGGGCAGGACCCCTCTCCCGGCGGGTTTGAACACAGCACTGGGGAAAAGGGAAGAGGCTGAGGGATATTTCAGGGAGGGGCAGTTACCCCCTGGTCCCCAAATGCTATAAGGCACAATTCTTGGAGGCAACTACATTCCATTCAAAACATTAAAAAAAAAACAAAAACAAAAACCAAAACAAACCCCCCCAACCCCCAAAACAGAAACTTGTTTTAGATCCCAGGTCTACTGTGGTTGTGCTTGGGGCCTGGCCAACGCCCGCTTAGCACCATGGGGGCTAGATTAAAAAAGTAGGACTTGGAGAGAGAGAGAGGAAAAAAAAAAAAAAAAAAAGACGAGTGCAATGTCCCCCAGCTGTGAAGAGGCCTGAAGGAGAGCATTCCAGTCTCAACACTTTAGTTACGGAAATAAAAAAAAGTTGGGCTTTTTAAAAACCAAAACCAGCGTTTTCCAAAAATGTCCCTTCGTCTGTCCCCCGGAGTTAGCAGCGTGAAGAGGGCTCTTGGCTCAAGGGTGTTTTTCGGCTCTGGACGGGCAAGCGGTGCGGGTGGAAATGGGCGCCGGCTCCTCCGCGGCGCGGGCGTCCAGGCGGCGATGCTCCCATCGGGCTCCAGAGGGCGCTGTCCCCCGGGAGGCGCGGGCGCTGCGGCGGGCAGCGGGGCAGCGAGGGTCTTCTCCCCACAGACGCGGTTGTTTCTGACACACAGGAAGACCACAGGCTTACAGATGCAAACGGAGACGCCGAGGGCACGGGGCGACGCTGACTCCACATCCAGGCGATCTTCCCTGCCGGGCCATGGCTCAGGAGCGCCCGGCTCCTTGCTCCAGACCCCGACCAGGCTGCATCCTCTCCGGCTCGGCAGCTTCAGGTTTGTTTTTCTCTTGTCAGGCTTGTGTTTTCTTTTTTGTTGTTGTTGTTTTTGTCTTTTTACAAAACTCAGGGAGCGGGGCCACCACGGGGAAGGGAGAAGGGACGTGGCTCCTGGCGCTACATTCGGGAGGGAGGGCTGGCCAGTTCGTAGAAGAGCAGGTAGGCGTCGCTGGTGCGCACCTGGCTGGAGGACATGGGAGTGACGCTGCGGAGAGAATGAGGAGTCAGCCCGGAGAGGGGGCAGGACCCGGAGACCCCGCGCTGGCCTCTTCAGCCGTGCCCCCGAAGCCGGCCTTGCTTTCAGGGAGCCTCCCCACGGGCAGCGGCTTCGTGGCCCTGAACTTCCCCGTCCATTCTGGTGGAAGCCGTGCGGGGGAGGGGGGGGTCGGGTGGCTACAGTCAGGGGCCCGGCCCAGCCCTGGCTCTCACCTGGAGTCGTTGAAAGTGTGCCACTCGCCTGTCCCTGGACTGCGACAGTAGGCTGTATAGTGGCCGCCCATGGTGGTTCCAGAGTGATTGGACACAGCGTACAGGTTGTAAACAGCATGGTCTGAGAAAGAGGCAGCCGTCAAGCCCCTGAGGCCCCCTGCCCCCACCCCCTCCCTCTAGCCTCTCCCGCGTGGTCTGGCAGCAGCTCGCTGGCGCTCCCCTCCTTCTGGCCTGCACACCTGCGTCTTCATTCTGCCTTGCCTACTCAGAGCTACTCACTGGTGTTTTCTGAGGCAAATTCTCTTAAGTCCAGGTCTCTAAGGGGGAAGTTCACGAATGTTGTGAGCTTGCTGGTGCGGATCCTGGATTCTGAGAACCGCTTCAAATCTGGCATTGGCTTGAGTCAAGGAGAGTCAAACCAACGCAGAAGAGCAGACAGCAAAAGGAAAGCCTACACGGTCCATTTCCTATGGCTCTGTTCCCCTCACCTATTGGCCCCTTGACATCAGTCACCCTTGAAAGTCATGTCCCAGCCCCGATGGATCTTAAGGATACGGAGCACCAAGATCTTTGGGAACCTCTGGATGGAGAACTTCTTTATGCATCGTTTTCTGCCTCGGCAGCGACAGCACGTCTGAGTAAGACAAACAGAAAGAACTTGTGGGGGGAAGTCGGTGGGCCCCAATCCAATCACTTCTCAGCTGGATCTGCTGGTAACAGCATCTTCCAGTAGGTCCCATGGACATGTGTTCTTGCTATTACCGAAGGGTGACTTACTGGCTTTTCATCTCCATCAAGCACATCCTCTTTGGTGAAGAGCCTCATGCAGTCCATTAATGTCACCTCAGGATAACCTCGCTGGGAAGTGAAAAAAAGCAAAGGTCAGAGGTCATCACATGAAAGGATGGGAGAGGGAGTTCAAAGAGGGGGACAACTGGGGTGCCTACCTTAGCAATGGGCAGTGAGAGGTCCCAGAAGGGGTCAAAGACTGTAGAACAGTAACCACAATCCGTACATGTCAGGGAGCTCTTTAGCTGCCCAACAAAGAGATCTGTGGAAGAAAAGGCCATGAGATGCTGAAATACAGGAAGTGGAGCATGCTCTTCTGCACGGCATCTTTTTTTTTTTTTTGAGACAGAGTCTTACTCTATGGCTCAGGCTGGAGTGCACTGGCACAATCTATGCTCACAGAAACCTCTGCCTCCTGGGTTCAAGTGATTCTTCTGCCTCGGCCTCCCGAGTAGCTGGGATTGCAGGTGCCCACCACCACGCCTGGCTAATTTTTGTATTTTTAGTGGAGATGGGGTTTTGCCATATTGGCCAGGCTGGCCTCAGGCCCACCTCAGCCTCCCAGAGTGCTAGGGTTACGGGCGTGAGCCACTGTGGCCAGCCGGCACAGCATCTTCTTTCTTGCTGCTCCTGCTTTGGTTTGTTGGACACAGGACAGAAACAGGCTTCCCGGGGAAAGTGATTCGTAGGCTTTTCATTCTCCCCTCAGGCAAGAGCAGGTAACAGTGAAAACAGGCATCTTCCCTTCCATGCGCTTACCCCCAATCCGACTGTCTTCCCGTTCTAGATATTTTCTCCACATCTGTCGGCCTTTCTCGTCATCACTGGGAACCAGAGAGAGAAGACAATTGGGTCAGAGCTCAAAACTTAAGTTTAAGGGTCTGTCAATCTAGATCCTTAATCTTCAAAAGTAAATCAGATTATCCTCAAATCATTAACCCTAAAGTGGTAGGTAAAAATCTCAGCTTCACAAAAGTTTTGCTTCCCCACAGCATTCTCCTCTTACGGAAGATGATCGAGGTTCTCAGGGTTGGACTTAGGCCTCAGTGTCACTCGGTTCACCTCATTATGGAGCCCATCCAGAAGAAAGCGAAGGAACTCCTGAGCGTCCTGCTGACTGAACCCAAAGGAAGGAGTGTGAGCAACATCTCTTGTCCTAAGAACCTGCTCCTGCTGCCACCCACTAAGGCGGACGTGTCTGCAAGGCCCTTACTTATAGCCAACGAAGCGTGGGGCGTATCTCTGGATCTGGGTCTTGAACTCAGATGGGCTCACCACTTCATTGGGGGATGAAGTCCATATGGTCTGAATTAGTTTTGCAAACTCTATTGGAAGGAGAGGGTGTGCAGGACAGCTGAGATATTTTCTGTAAGAAACTCTGAAACTGGAATCCCAACAAAAAGCAAGCAGAGAAAGAACGACAGGACAGGAATGTCTCAGACACAACTCCTAAAACAGCCCCAGTGAAGTGGAGAGCATCAGGAGGGGGCAGGCGCACATGGAGGCCCCCTACCTTCCATGAGGGCTGTGTGTGCATTGCTGCCGTGGTGCAGGTCCCGCACGTAGAGCCTGTGGAGGCAGTAATCTCTCAACTCCCGGGTGTTGCTCAGGCACTGCAGAATTGAGTTCATAAAGCACTGCAAGAGATGACCAGGCAATCAGAGGGGAGACGAGAGTCCTGCCTGCCCTTCTGCTACTTACTACCAACTTCATCTTCCTAAATGAGTCCTCTCACAGCCTCAAGTTCTTCTTTTCATAGGTGAAAGGGGTGAAGTGAGGCAAATCCCCACTCCAGGCATAGGTGACATCATTGGTTATTTACTATAGAGGTGTGCAAAAGGGCGTGAACATGACGGACAGAAGTGTGTGGGAAGTGATGGGCGTCCCTGAGGGGAAGGATCCAGGAGAGGAGCAAACTGACGGGTAAAAGGGCAACTCCCTCCTGGCATTGCTTCCTGCTGGGGGTGGGTAAAGCACAGCCCAGCAATTCTGTGAAAGCCCCCAGGAGGGGCAGGTGCCAACTGGCTGAGCGGGTATGGAGTCAGACACAGCCAGGAGGGAACTCTGGTTATATGGCTCCAGTCAGGATAGTAGTGGGTAGGCCTGGGGCAGAAGCGGGCCAGGAAGAACTCACCGTGTTCCCAAGGTTTCGAAGACCAGCCAGACCCTGGGCACTCTTAGAATTCTGTAAGCAAAGAACACATGGTGATCAGGTGGAAGCAAAGATGCTAGGCCTGTACTGGGCTCTTGTGCAACTTAATGGAGCCACAGGCAGCAGGCCACACGTAATACTCTTTCTTCAACTTTACCCATCTATGTACCTTGTCGGAAAGAGGACTGAGGAATGCCTGTTATTTTCAACATCCAACAAAAATATTCTTCAGGGCTTTGCTTTTGTGGAGTATGTACCAGAGTGTGTATCTCCTTGCCCCTATTTTATGTGATTCTCCATTCTCTGCTACAGTGGAGACCAGGAATCCATATATTTGGTACATTTGTTACTCCTTGCTGTAACAAATTTCGAGTCCCAAATCCAGACGCTATCTCAAATGACCTATATTTGTACTCCTAGAAGTCCAGTATATAAAGTAGCTCTCATAATGAACACTTTGAGGATGTTTTGAAAAGCTAAGCCACAAAACACCTTGAGTTTCGATCTTCATTGGGAAAAACTCCAGTAAGCCTGCCATTCTGAATTGCCAGAGACAGGTGGAATTCCTTCCAGCTGAGCTCAGCTCCTAAGGGCTGATTAAAGGCTGGGAGAATCCTCCCTGCCTGGCTCAGGTTTCAACATCCTGACTGGCCACTGCCATCCTTGTGATGGCAGATTGGGCCTGCAGAGGCTAGGGCCTGGCTGAAAGTGCCACTCTTGCTGCTGGCCTTATAGTGGAGGCGGGTGAGGGGGTTGGAAAGAGAACAGGTGCAGGATCGAGGACTCTGAGCTTATTTGTCAAGGTCTCTTGGCTAATCCTGGGCATATCTCCAAGGAGTCAGAAAACCTTCAGGCTCAAAGGGTTAAAGAAACAGTTTGCAGATGAGTCTGCCACCCCCTCTCTCAGGGAGGGGACTGGGAGCAGGCAACTCTGGAGCAACACTGGGGCATGCGTGGGGCCAGCTCAGCTCTGATCAGAACAGGAGCCTGAAATAACTCAGCTAAAATTACTCATGCCGTGTGCTGTCAGCAGCTCAAAGCCCATGAGGTTGTCAGCTTGGGGGGAGGGGGTGGGGAAGGAGCAGGCTGAAGGAGGGCTTTTCTCAAGAACTGCCTTATGGATCCCACAAGTAAGAGGATCCCTTCCTGGCCAGTTGTCAGGGCTAGCACTAACAGGTAGAGAAGAAAAATACACCCAGAAAAGAGACCCAGTTTAAACCTGCAGCTAGAGAGAAAAGCCAATTGGCAGCAGGTGGGATAGAAGCATCCTTGGAGAACTTGGGTAGGGCTGGCAGTATATGGCCCCAAACAACATCTGAATCTGACTTACTGACAGCAAGAGGGCCGAAACAGATAATTCCCTGGGACAAAGACCTTCTTAGCATTTTCCAAAACTGGTGAAACTCTGCAAAAGTCTCCAGGCTGCCTGCTTGGAACTCAATGTTAAAGCTTGCCCACAACAGAATATCCTCTCTTACGTCTATTTTTGACAGTGCTTTATTAGTTCTTAGCCCCCATGCCTCAGATGGCATCTCTCTAAACAGGCTGTAGGGTTTCTACCACTGGTGACCATGTCAGTGTTCACCAAAGCCGGCTCTCAGCTGAGACAACAGTCACTCAGTGCTAGTGGGGGTGGGAAAATGGGAAAACAGAGTCATCTGTCCACAGAGGCACTCCTGTGGTGTTTTAAGATATGGACACTTAATTTTGACCTAGCAGTGAGGGGCAAGAAGAACACTTCATCACCCACGATTACTGTTCTTGAGGATCTAACCCCTCTATTGGCCTGCAGGGTGGGGAGATGGGAGAAGCTCCTTTAAGGCATCCTTAGGACTCTTGGTTGCTATGTTGTGGGGGTTATTATGTTATAGGGGTGGATGCCTTTGTCTAAAATTTCTTGAGCTCAAAACCACATGCCAATTTCTAGGTGCTCTGTGTAGAAGGCACGTGGATAACAGGAGTGGGGGGCAACAGAGGAGGTGGGGAGTGGGGCTGCTCTATGCCCAGCCAGATATTCTTCTGCCAAGAATAGGAAATCAGGAGCTCCAGGGAAAGTCAGCACTTTCCATTTGAGAGGGGAACAAAATGTCCCCAGAGTGACCTTTCTTACAGGGCAAACAATCCTACCTCAGGGCTGACAGAGAGAAAGGGGCTAGACGTGCAGAAGGTGGGAGACCCCAGCCAGCCAGCCTCTTACTGTGAAAGCCAGAGAAGGAAATGACCCTAGTTGTTAGGCTGGGACACATGTGCAAAGAGTTGACAAAGTTTGGACCCAGGCTTCCTTCCACTTAGCCATCAGCAAACCTGGTTTTGACTCAGTAGCAAGCACTGTTGCAGAGAGCAGATGGCACCTCCACCATCAGCAAATAGACAGCATTCACCTTCCAGTGGAGAAGCGGGGGCTCAGGAGAGCCCTGCCTGGGTTAATGCGGAGGTAGCATCTGGGCACCCTACCATAGGAGAGGTCGATTGAGGTTTGTGTCTTCACACTTCAGATCCCAGTCAAGGGCTTTTCCCCCTACTTCAACCTGTGTGGTGAGGGTCGGCCCTGAGTCCTGGCTGCAGCTGGTAAGACTGGTGTGGCCCTGGCACGGGGCAAGGCACGCACTGCCAGCATGGGAGCTGGTGCCTGTTACATAAGACCTGTCAAGCCAGGGCCCCTTCTCCTTTCCCCAGGCGGGCAGCGCCCAGCCTCGGCCCTGGCATTCCCCTGGGGGCTGCTTCCACGGAGGGACCCGCTGACCACTGCAGAAATGGAGAGGGCGGAAAGAAAGAGAAGTTGCCCTGTCACCTGTCTGCACCTCCTCTGCCCTTCACAGGTTCGAAGGACCCCCGTCACCAACCCTTGGGAAAGAGCCCTTTGTGGACAGTGAGGGGGAGGCGGCCCCTTTGTGCCCAGCTTTCCTGACCCGGGTTTGGCTTGGGAGGAGTAACCCCGTAGGGTCCAGCGTGCTGCCCTGGCACACCGACCAAGACCCAGTCAAGGTTACGCTTTCCTGCACCTGTCCAGATAGGTGTCAGCAATTGAGAGGCCAACAGTCACCACCTGGTGCTGGGGTCACTGACAGGGAGGGGACAAGGGGGCTTCATCGGACCTCCACCAGGGGAGGGGACCGCGAGTAAGCGTGAGATCACCTGGGGAGGGGGCATTCCTTGCCGGGAGACCCTGGGAAAGTAGGGGGCTGGAAGAATCCGTCCCCTTACCGAGGGGCGCGTGGCGGGCGGGGTCCGGGGAGAAAACGGGACCCCAGGCCCTCGGCGCGGGGGTCCCGGAAAAGGGCCCGTGTACCTTGGCTTTGTTGAGCAGGAGCCCCACGAAGGTGGAGATCAGCAGGGACGGGGAGAGAGGAGAGCGCGGCCGCAGCTCCTTGGCGAGGGCGGGAAAAGGGGCGGCGGGGGGCTCCTCGGGCAGGGTCACGGTGTACGAGGTGCGCATGCTGGGGGGCGGGCGGCGGGCTCTGGCCCTCGCCTAACGTTGGCAGCGTGGGCGCGGGGGAAGTCCCCGCGCGGTGCCACGGTCCGGACGCCGAGGCCGACGACACCGCCACAGGACACCGTCCGCGGCGCCTGGAGGTAACGGTTACCGCGGGGCCCAACGCGCGCTCCTCCGCCTCAACCTCCCCGGCGTGCGCAGCCAACCGCCCGGGTCCCGGCTCCGGCGCTCCGGCGGACTGGCGGCCCCGCCGGCGCCTAGGGCCCCGCGACGTCAGCGCTGGGGCGGGGCCAGGCCCTCAGCCCCGCCCCTCCTGGCCTCCGCCTCTCCCGCTTCCGCCCCGCCCCCGGCGCCGGCACGCGGACCGGAGCGAGGCGGCAAGGTCGGTCCTATCCCGCCGGGCCTCCCCAGCGCGTCCCCGGGCCTCCAGCCGGCTGACCCCCGGCCAGGCAGGCCCGCGGGGTAGGCAGGACCGGAGCCCGGAGGCCCTCGCCGGCCTCGGGGTTGAGGCTCAGCTCAGGATAAGTGATCTTTGGGGCCCGCAGAGGACGTCTCCCCAAGACCCAGTGTCAACCGGATGAGCTTCCCCCAAGGCAGCATACACTTCCTAACTCTTGGGGGGGCTGCAAACCATTTTGAGAACGTGATGAAAGCTCTACTCTCTTCAGGGCGAAATATGTATATGCAGAAACTTTTGTCTAACCTTGGTGGGGGGACTCAGGTGGGAGGACTCAGGCCCCCCGTGAAGCCCAAAATTCATGCAGTCTGTGGAGATCAGTGGACCCAGATTAAGAAGATAGACTTTCAGGGCCTAGGGACTGAGCTGCCTTTCTCACAACAGTCCTGTTTGGCCCCTTTTCAAGAGAGGCAGTGCTCATTTATAAGGTCCAATAGGTTACCTTCTTATTTGGCTCCTGAAAAAAACCTTTTCTGGTCCCTTCTAACCAATTACCCAGCTCCAGCTCTTCCACTCTCAAGTTTGACTTGTTTTGGGGAGGCGGAGAGAAAGTAACACAATCGTGGGGAAACAGGCACTCAACTGGCGTGGGGGCAAGTGTTCTACTCTGACATAGCCATGCTTGAAGATCAGGGGTCTTAGGGTTTTGTTTCTGATGCTCCGCCCCTCCACCTAACAGGGAAGCTCACGAATCTGCCTAGAGAAAGTATCTTGTTTGGAGCTTGCTGGCTATTTTTAGCCAGTATTTTTAGCATTTAAAAATACTCGGAGAGGCAGCAGTGAATGCTGTTACTCATCTGTGGGCTCCCTCTGTTCCTTCTGGTGCACTCATCCCCACATGTACACGCACACATGACCGCAGCTACATGGGGACTGTGTCCAGGACACACGTATGGCTGTACCCTAAGCCACCCATAAAGCAGCCATTTTGTGCCAACTGCCAATGAGAGAGGGGTGGGGATGGTTGCCCCCTCCCCTGTGTGCCAGCAGTGTGGTGGGAGGAGGGGGCAGGGAACAGGAGCCATAGGCAGTCTGCTTGTGATCAGTGAGGGTGGGCATATGAGGAGGGGCGATCTCTGCGGTCACTGTCCTTACCCAGACTCTGACTGAACCTGGACCCTCTACAAACTGCAGCAGCCTTTCTCCAAGCTTCCTTTCTAGCCAAGCCCTTTCAAGCCAGCCCTACACCATCTGAAGCAATGTTTGCATCTGATCACATCACTCTTCTGCCCTGAAACAGCTAGAGCACCTGCCCTTGCATCCAGCCCCAAGGCCCAGGTAGCCTTTCTTTAGGGCTGTGTGTCCACAGGCCCACCACCCTCAGTCTTCTGTGACGACTGCTGTCAACCAACCTGCGCTTATCCTCTACTGAAAAACCAAAAACCAAAACTGCCACTCATTAAGTACTTATTAGATGCCAGGCACTGGGCTAAAGGTTTTACATATATATTATCAGAGTTAATTTCTACAATAACATCATGCTGTAGTAACTATTACCTCTTATTTTAGTTTTGTTTTTATTTATTTATTTTTGAGATGGAGTCTCGCTCTGTTGCCCAGGCCAGAGGGCAGTGGCACGATCTTGGCTCACTGCAACCTCCGCCTCCTGGGTTCCAGCGATTCTCCTGCCTCAGCCTCTCGAGTAGCTAGGATTACAGGCACATGCCACCATGCCCAGCTAATTTTTGTATTTTTAGTAGAGACAGGGTTTTACCATGTTGGCCAGGTTGGTTATGAACTCGTGACCTCAAGTGATCTTCCAGCCCTAGCCTCCCAAAGTAGAGCTGGGATTACTGGCATGAACCACCGCACCTGGTTTATTACATCTATTTTATAGGTGAAGGACCTTAAGCCTAGAATGGTCAAATGACGTGCCAGCACCACAAAGTTAATAAATGACAATGTGGGGCTTTGTCCTGTTAAAAATCCATGCTTTTAACAGGAAATTCTGGGATGTACTTCCTGCTCTCTGCCAATTACCTGCTTGTAAATTTTGCTTAAAACTTGCTCTTCCAAAAGCACCTTCCTAATTAACTCCACCGGCTCTAAACACTCCATTACTGTATATCCTCAGTCTATGAGCATTCAGTTTGCACAGTCATTTATCTTAATATGTTTATCTTTGTTTTCTAAGTGTTTCTGAGAGTCCTGTAAATGGTCTTAGATTGTGTGTGGTTTGTCATGTTTGTGCCAGCACACTGAAACCTCCTCAAGGGCAGGGTTGTGGGTTCTCTTAGTGGGTTCTTAATGAATGGTGTTGATCTTGTCTCTAAAGAGGGCCAGACTGGGCTCTGCGGGGAATCCTGGAAGTTCCACTGAGCCTCAGAGGGTGGGGCGTGAGTCTGGTTTTGCATGTTGAACCATGTGCTGCTGGGCCAAGGGGGACCTGCACCAAGAGGTGCTCATCCACTATAGATTTGGCCTGTCTCCCATTACCGACAGCGATGTGAGCACTCCTACCCAGGACACCATGGTGTTCTGCCACCTTGTTCTCCCTCTTCCTTGGGATTTAGGAGGTTAGAGGGGTTGCTAGGAGCAGGGAGGGCCAGCTGGGGAGAGCTTTAGCATGGGAGCACTTTGAGAAGTCTGGTGTATGGGGAAAGAATTCACACAGCGTCCAGTCTAGTCAAGCAGGTCTGACTGCTGCAGGACACCGCCACAAAGGACCTTGGCTCATCTCTGAGCCGGCCAGGTCTCTGTGAGACCCTTTCTCTTCACTGCCACTCTTGGAGTGGGATGGATACAAAGGATAGAGGCTTCTGGCATCGGAATCTGGCTGTGGCTCAGTGACTCTCTGTGCCTCAAATACACTGAACTAATCTGAGCTGGGCTCATTCCTGCATCCTGACTGGCGTTCCTCAGAACCTGGGCTTGGCCTGCTTCCCCTGTAGGATAAGTGATTTTCTTCACCTTAAATCCTTCCTGGCATGAGGGAGTGATATAAATGAAAGTCAGGGCTAGCTCTGCGAGGGCAGGGACTGAGAGTATCCTGCTTCTCCCAGATCTGCATGGGCAGCTTGGGTCAGGGTTTGGTGACACTGCTGAGGCTCAGGCAGATGTCTCAAAGCCTAGTTCCCAGCACCTGCCTGCAATTATCACTGCAAATGCACAGACCAGTGGCCTGATTGATGGATGAATGGTAGGGGCTCTGAGTCCTTATTAGGGGTTGGGCTTTTGCCCCACAGTGCATCTTGGGGAGAGAGGGTCAGCCTGTCCTCCCCACTGTCTGTAGGAAGATCTGCTTCCCTGCGTGACATGGACCCCAGAAGGCCAAAAGCTCTGCACTCTTTTGAGCCCAAGCAGTCTGGCCTGAACCAGCTGGATTCCAGAGGCCCACACACTTCCTTCTTTTGCATATGTCTCTATCTGGGGCGCTAGCTTTATGTATGTATTGAGGTGAGAGGGTACAAGGGGCCACGTGTGCAGCTTTGGGCTCTGAACATGATGTTCGTTTCTGCAGCTGGTGGTCAGTGGAGCGGCTCCCCCAGGGGCAAGGAACATTTTGCCAGGCTTGGATTAACTTCTGCATTGCTGAACCCCACCCCAGCACCATATTAACTCAGAAAGACATCCTGGAGCGGGGGTGGAGGAGGAGGCAGGAGGATGGTGCTGGGTACCGATTGAGAAATTGAGCCTGGATAAGGCAGCACCAAGGCTACCAGCCAGAATACAGCCCACAACCAGTCTGCAAGGGATGGAGACACCAGTGCCTTGCTGATTCTAGTCACAAACCACAAACCCACTGCCCTTTCCTTCTCAGCAGCTCGTACAGCTCCTGGCCAAAGGGTCCCTCTGGCTTAAGGTCTTTTACTGACCTTCTCAGGCTGCCAACACAGATGCGTAACCTCAGGAAGTTCAACCTCCTCCCAACACAGATGCATGACCTCAGGAAGTTCAACCTCCTCAGGGTGGCTGAGTGAGCCCAGGGTGGGAGTAGGTGAGGACAGACCCCAGGATCTCAGGCTGCCAAGCTGGATAAACAAGGCAGCCGGGATGCAGGCCAGCATGGCTCTGTGGACGGAACAAGAAGGTGAGGGACGAGAGGCGAGTCGTACTTCTCACCGAGGAGCTCCCCAACAGCCCCTGCTATCGGCAACTTGTTCTCTTTGGAGTAACCTCCGCTTACTGCAGGGCAGCATTCAAGTCCAAAGTCCCACCCGAGGGAAAAATCACATGACCTCAGTTTATATAATCACCCTGTCACTGAACAGCTGGAAGCCAAGTCTTTGGAAGATGAGTCAGCAGCCCCAGTGGCAAACAGGACCCAGGTACTCAATTTCCCAGAACTTTTGCTCCTAGAAACAGGTCCTGGAGCAGAGGGAAAGGGTGTGGGAGAGACTGGGTGGGTGAGAATAGGCTGGGCCAGACTCTGAGCCTTGGCCCTGGCTCTGCGTCCGAGGTGCAGGTGCCCAGCTTGCTGACTGTGCTCCGGAGGGCCCTGGGCCAACCCCTGGCTCTTCTTGGGGAGAGCAGAGGATGGCCTGGGCAGGGCAGGGGAAGGGCTGGGCAGAGGCCAGCAGGCAGAATGCCAGGGCTAGGGAGGAGCAGCTGGAGGGGTGGAGCAGAGGAGGATTAGGAAGGATTGTAGGGGTTAAAGCGCAACCCTGGCAGGGCTGAGTGGGAACAGCTTGTCCTTCCATAGGCCCCGGGAAGAGGAGAGGTGGGGCGGAGGAGGAGATGACAGGGTTGGGACTGGGGCTCCTGGCTTTCTGCAGGGCTCAGCCACCTGGGCTGGCTTGGAGTCCCCACTAGGGGCAGTGAACGCTTTTTTTCCAGCATCACTGTTCCTCCTCCCTGCCTGCATTTTAAGCAGAAGGTGGAGTCTCAGGGCAGGCCCTCGTGATACAAGTGCTGAGCTGTGCCCCCCTGGCCTGGCATTTTGTTGGTGCTTACACAAGCATGGGGAGAGGATAATTCCAAATTTATGTGGTGCCCCCTGCCCCCGCCAGTTCTATACTCATGCTTAGCTGAGTCTGTGATATTCAACGCTCATGCTGGCCGCTACTGTTAATGAGGGAAACAAGTCTGGCTAGAACTGTTCTCCCTGGTCACAGCCTGCTGTTGACCTCCCTTAATGAATGCCAACTGTAGCTCCGGTCAGCTACCCTGAGAACTCCCTGGGACACGGGATGTACTTTTTACCTGTTTCTCCCACAGGGTCAGCCCTTCCCACTCTAGTCAGCCGCCAAATGCCCCCTTTCTTTTTTCTTTCTTTTTTTTGTTTTTTGAGATGAAGTTTCACTCTTGTTTCCCAGGCTGGAGTGCAATGGCATGATCTCAGTTCACTGCAACCTTTGCCTCCTGGGTTCAAGCAATTCTCCTGCCTCAGCCTCCCGGGATTATAGGCGTGCACCACTACGCCCAGATAATTTTTGTATTTTTAGTAGAGACGGAGTTTCACCATGTTGACCAGGCTGGTCTTCAACTCCTGACCTCAGGTGATCTGCCAGTCTTGGCCTCCCAAAGTGCTGGGATTACAGGTGTGAGCCCCTGCGCCCAGCCTCAATGCCCTCTTTCTATGATCTCTTTTTTCCCCTTGAGTTTAAATGACCTCTTCTGCAGCATTTTACCGATTTCAGACTCCTCCACCTTCATTATTTGCTTTGAGCCTCATGGCATGCTCATGAGGTGGGCAGGGCAGGCGTGATCATTCCCTTATATGCATAAGGAAATACAGCCCAGCCGATAGGTGTCCAAGGTTAGAGAGGCCAACTGTTCCTTCTGCTGGTCACGAGCAGCCCGTCCCAGCCTCAGATGACCTCTCCCTTTCCCTCCAACTATGACACTCAGGAACACCCAGGGCTGCCTCCCAGTTGCACCTATTTAAGAACTTATTTCCTGGCCATGCACAGTGGCTCACGCCTGTAATCCCAGCACTTTGGGAGGCCACGGCAAGCGGATCACCTGAGGTCAGGAGTTGACCAGCCTGGCCAACCTAGTGAAACTCTGTCTCTACTAAAAATACAAAATTAGCCTGGTGTGGTGGTGCATGCCTGTAGTCCCAGCTACTCGGGAGGCTGAGACAGGAGAATCACTTGAACCCGGGAGGCGGAGGTTGCAGTGAGCCGAGATTGCACCACTGCCTTCCAGCCTGAGTGAGACAGAGCGAGACTCCATCTCCAACCAAACCAAACCAAACAAACTGACTTCCCTAAGTGAATTGTGAAGGCACTGAGGGCAGGGACCATTGCTTGCACACAGCTCTTGCCTTCTAAAGCACTGGAAGGGTACGAGGAGGACCAACATTTACTAAGCAACGTGCCAGGCACTTTCACATACATTATCTCTCCATTCCTCAGTAATTTCTGAAGTGGGAACAATGATCACTCATTTTACAGAGGAGGACACAGGTTCAGAAACTAAGGAATCTATCTGAGGTCACATTGCTGGTAAGCTGAGCGCCACAAATGAGTGCCTCAAAAGGCAAGGTCCTCAGACGGAGATCTAGAAACTGCACCCAGTTATGGAAAGAAGTCCGGGCTTCACCAGCAGGGCTGTTCTCACCGCAGCAGGATGCACTGTGCTCCAGGAAGTGAGGGTAAGAGGGCTGGAGAGAGGGGGTGAGGTTAAATAAAGGTCTTGCACCACTGACCCCGAGAGGCCTCTGCTGGTTGGCAGTATCTTCTGGGGCATGAGCTCAGAATGAAACACTAGCTCAACTGCAGGGCACTCTGGGCTAAAGTGCGTTATGAGTTGCTTCTGGATCAGGGTGGCTGAGTTTGCCCCAGGGTGATCTGCCACTTCTGTGAGGTCCTCTCTCAAAATTCCCTTCGCCTTGGCTCTGGAGCTGGGGGTGCAGCTGGGGTTGTCCTTCTGGAGGGGTGGAGGGAAGGCAGACTCCAAGGAGGGTTGGGCCATGCCTGTGTGGGGAGGAGGTAGATTCCCAGTGGAATCTGACCCCCAGTAAAGGGGGATATGGCTCTCATGATCGAGGCTGAGGGTAGGTCTGTAGTTTAGTCTGCTGCAAGGTGGTTTCCCACCTCAGCATGACTTAGAGATCACCCAAAGAGCTTGTGAAAAGAGCAGCTTCCCAGGCTCCATCCTGAGAGAGTTTGCTTCAGTGGATTTGGGTGAATCATTAAGCCCTGCTTAAGTGAGCCCTCTTCTGAGCAAAGGGAGGGAGCCCCACAGAGGACCCGGGCCCCTCCGAGGAGAGCCATTTTCTTTTTCTTATTTTTTTTTTTTGAGACGGAGTCTGGCTCTGTCACCCAGGCTGGAGTGCAGTGGCACAATCTCGGCTCACTGCAACTTCTGCCTCCCGGGTTCAAGCGATTCTCCTGCCTTAGCTTTCTGAGTAGCTGGGATTATAGGCACACACCACCATGCCCAGCTAATTTTTGTATTTTTAGTAGAGACGGGGTTTCACCATGTTGACCAGGCTGGTCTCGAACTCTCGACCTCATGTGGTCTGCCCACCTCAGAGAAGAGCCATTTTCTAAATGCCCCAGGGTTGAACAGCACCAGCTGTGTCCAAGTGAATCCTGCTCCACCCCAAACCCAGCACGTGGCCCCCTAAGAGCAGGTACTTCCGTCTCGTCTGTACTCCTTTCTACACTAGCTCTCCAGTGGAGCCAGCCCTGCCTTGGCAGGGTCTGAATGTTCTGGGAGATACCAGCATTTCTATCTCTGTGCCACCTCACAGATGGCACAGCAAATCCAAGACTCCCTAAGTAATATCCAAGTTGCCCTCTCAAGACCTTTAGTTATAACAAGCTTCAAAGTCCTTCCCCTAGTCCTGAACCCCTGCTCCATTTATCTGGATCAGCCCTCCAAGCTGGCACAGCTGTTGTTTCCAAAATGTACTTGTTCTAGGAACAGGCAGGGGTAGGTAAAGTAATGGCAATATGCTTGCCTGTCTGTCTGTCTACCTGCCACCTACACATGTATCCACCCACCCACCTATCCACCAACCCATTCAACACCCACCCACCCACCCATCCATCCATCTGTCAATCAGCAGGGTAGCTTCCACTGTGGGAAGCACATGGCAGAGGATTTAGAGATGGGATTTGTTTTTCCTCCTCTGAGAGCTTGCCACCTAATGGGCACACTAGTAACTACAGAAAAAGGCAGATGTCATCAGTGCCCCAAGAGACGCGTGTTCAGGGATTCATTGCAAGCCAGGCCATGCCAGCCCTTGGTCGGTCTCCAGCAGAGCCTCTTCCCTCATTCCAGCTGAGGCAAGGCTGGAATATAGAGGCATTGGATTGTCTCAAGCCCTAGACAAAAATTTCTCCACTATTTTCTCCAAAGCCATATGATAAGCATTGCTGTCTGATAACCTGGACGTGAGCATGCCAGTGTCACTCAGAGGAGAGTCCCTCTTTTCCTGATGTCTTATGTCCTAATGTAAAGCCAGGCTTCAGGGTTAGGGAATAAAGCTTGCATAGGATGGGAGATGCAACCACAGCAAGGAGGCCCTCCTGCCACAGGGTGCATGGGTGGTCTGGGGCCCCTGCATCCAGCCCAGGTCAGGGCAGGGCCTGCAGGAGACACTGGCATGTCAGATGGAAAAGGAGAAGGTGAGAAGAGTGGTGCATTGGGGGCAGCAGAGCATTCCTGAGAGCATTACTCGACTGTCCTCGAGTGCACAGGCCCTGAGTGGGCTTTCTAGGCAGAGTGGGAAAGCCCTTCCCCTTGGCACGGAGCCCCAGGGGCACCAGGCATGCAGGGATGACTTCTCTTGTTTCCGCTGCTGTCAATCATCAGTCAGGTTGGGAGTCGTGCCCTCAACCTGGCTGTTCTCCATCGGTAGCTGCCTCCCCAGCCCATCCCCGTCCCCAAGGGTAAACTCACCATGCTGTCTTTCCCTGGGGAGTTGGAGCGGCTTGGCCCAGAAGCCTGACCCTTTCCCTTCTCCCACAGCGTGTAGCGGCCAATGGGTCGGTAGGTGGGGCTGAGGACTTCAGGGATTCGTGAGGGAGGGGCCTGGTAGGGCACCTGAGAGGCACTGCCCTTGCGACCATAGTTCTCCAGGTAGTCGACCAGGTACTCAGGGCGGTTGGCTGTCTGGTAGAGCCCCTGCAGGGTGCAGAGCTCCTTGCGTGTCCGGGCCAGCATGGGGCTGCGGCCCAGGTTCCCTGGGTCTATCCGGTAGCTATCTGAGGTCCTGAGGCTGGAGAAATCCCGGGCCAGATCTGATTGGCTGTCCGACTTCTTCTGGGTCAGGGTCACCCCCTGGTCACGGGCATTCATGGGCAGGTAGCTGAGGCAGTTGCTGGTCACTCCATAAGGGAATCCACTCCCCCCACTGAGGCCACTGCCTGAAGGCCGCTCAGTGCCCCAGGTCTGGCTCTCTGCCCACTTACCACCCCCAGTGATGTCAGGTCTCAGCAGGGGACGGCCCCCATCATAGTCCAGGATGGAAGAGGGGCCATAGGTACGGGGACGGTTGAGGAAGCTGCTGGGGGGGACCGGCTTGAAACCAAGTTTCTCCTTCTCCAGTAAGGAGGCGGCCAGGTTGGCCCCATAGGAGGAAGGGGTATAGGTGCCATAGCCCGACTTGGCATAGTGGGCATCTGTGTAGCGGGCTGATTCTGTGTAGCGCTTCAGGGTGGAGGAGAGCTGGGACATCCTTCAGGGTGGCACTCAGTGGGAACTGGGAGCCTCATGGGCTGAAAGACAAGGAGAGCAGTTGTCAAAGGGCCCTGCCAGGTGTTGGGCTCCCAGGCACCCATTCCCCATCCCCAGCTGGGCCAGAACCTCAGAGCTCCCAGTCTATTTCCATGAGACGCAGGCTGGCTGCTAAGAAACACATGCACGCAGGTGTGCACGTGGGCTTACCTGCACCTGTGTGCTTACACCCCAGTGAGAGTGCAAGGGACAAGGTGGCTTTTATATGCCACACAGGGAGTCAGTACATCCTGGCCATTCAAAGACTTAAACACGCAAGCAGGGGCTACCTGACCTCCACAACCCACTAAGCCATGCACACTCTTCCAGCCCAAATCCCATTGCCTCAGCATCTGCAGAGACTCTTGAGCTGGGGTGATGCCACTGACCCCTGGGTTGAGAATGCTTGATATTTCAGGAGTTAAGATCATTTCCGGCTGGGCGAGGTGGCTCATGCCTGTAATTCCAGCACTTTGGGAAGCTGAGGCGGGCAGATCACGATGTCAGGAGTTCGAGACTAGCCTGGTCAACATGGTGAAACCCCGTCTCTACTAAAAATACAAAAATTAGCCAGGTGTAGTGGCACGCTCTATAATCCCAGCTACTCGGAGGCTGAGGCAGGAGAATCACTTGAACCCAGGAGGCGGAGGTTGCAGTGAGCCAAGATTGTGCCCCTGCACTCTAGCCTGGGCAACAGAGCGAGACTTCATTAAAAAAAAAGACCACTTCTGTTCCTTCGGACTTATGTGATGAGCAGGTGTCTTTTTGGAATCCTAGACTGTCTGCACTGGAATGACCTGAAGATCATTTGGTCAGATCCCTTGTGAGGTCAAGGAGGCTCAGGAGAGGAAGTAATGGGGTGTGGGTGGGCAGGGGAGGTGGTGAGCATGTAGCAGCGAGGGGCCAGAACGTGGTCTCCAGACTCCATCCCAGGGTTTTTCCCAGACACCAGCACCTGCTGTTTGGTGTCACAGTGAGGGGCACTCGTGAAGTAGAACTCACTCACTTCACTGAGCTAAGCTTCTGTTCTAAGTGGAGTTAGGGCCCTGTGGCCTCCTAGGAGTTCCTCTACCAACACAGGGTTCCTTTACCAGTACCGATCCCAAATTGCTCTTGGTGATGCTTGTGCAAAGGGGGCCCCCTACAGTCCCAAATCTTGCACTGCAGGTGGCATTCCCAGTCCTTCCCTGCTCCAGCCCTGCAGCAGGGGAGGGTCTAGTGAAGGAAAACAGAAACTGCTGAATGTGGAGCTTTGAGAGCCCCAGGGCATCATGCATTTTAACCTATCTGTTGTACAGGTTGGAAAAGTGGTGCTTATTTGCCCACGGCCACACACCAGCAGAGCCAGGACTGGAATCCAGGTCTTTAAAATCCTGCCCAGTGTTCTTTCCACTTAACATTGAGTCCCCCCCGCCCCGAGTCAGATTTAGGCTCGGTTGGGGACCTCCAGAGGCCCTCCATTGCCGTAAACATGCAGGCTTTATCCGGTGGAGCTGGAGTGGCAGAGGAGCAAGTAGGTCAGATGCCTTTTCTCAAGGGCATCAGGGGCTCTTGGGTGCTCTCTAGGGGGACGGAAGCGGAGCCATCCAGGACTCTCAGAGTTGTGTGACCCGCCCTGTGATGGACTAGCTGGGCAATTCTGTAACTCTCTGAGCCCACCCTCCTCATCTGTAAATCAGTAAAACCATCATCCTCGTAATTCCTGCTTCATAGGGCTGCCGTGAGGAATAAATGAGATAACAACACATGAAGGGCTGCACAAGGACAGTGGTTACCATCCTTCCCCAGCTACTTGGGGGCAGCATGGCTCTGCCCTCTGTAGGTCTGTGATAATATCAGGGCTGGCCGTCTCCCAGCCTGGCTAGCCTCTGGCTTTAGCTTGGGATGCCAGGCCTTCCCCTGCAGCCCCCAGTGAGAGAAGCAGGCAGTGGGCAGACGTTTGGTCCCTCAGCAGACATTGGCTTGGCAACCCAGCCTATTAGGGCAGAGAGGAGCTGGTGCCAAACCCCAAATGCAAGGGCTTGGCAGAAAGCTCTAGAATACCAGTCCACACAAGGCTTTGGGGTAGGTACGGGGTGGGAGATGAGCAGGCGGCTCCCACCCGGAACAGCATTCCTTGACCCTGCCTGAGAACTCCAGCAATTTTCAGTCCAGGCTGATATCAGAAAGGCCTGGACCATCTTACTGTCGTACCCTTTTGCCACCTGGCCCAGGGGACTCCTGGCCCTTCATGTATACTCCTTTGCCCACTGGGCCCAGAACAACTTTCACCCTTTTCTAGGAAAAGGTAACTGGGGGATGACTTCACACAGTGTTAGAGGGAAACCATAGCAGGAGAGACAGACAGACACAGGGCTGGGGTGGGGGGCCCAGTCCTGCTCTATTGTGCTTTGGAAAACTCCATCAATAATGTAAAGTCAAAGAGACTCCAGGTCTCAGGAGCTGGGCTCTGGGACACCAGGCAGCCAATCAGATACGAACCCCCCCCCCCCCCCCCCCCCCCCCCCCCCCGCACAACAAGGGTATGAGGTCATGGCTCCTCCCCACAGCTCTCCCTCCCCCTCCCCCACACTAAAGCTCCCAGGGAATTGGTATTCTGCAGGCAGCGCCCCAAGCCCGTGACATCCCCTGGCCCTGCAGATGACGCAGAAGTGCTGGGGCCAAACAAGGTACTGAGGACAGGGGCAGACAGCTCTAAAAGGCTTTGGAGCTGGAGGCGGGGCCCCATCTCTGGCCCACGGAATCCCAGGAGGGCTCCCAAATCCCTACTCTCCCTCCCATCTGGCAGGTGATTGCCAGACCTCTCCCCCTCCTCCCAGCAGCCCTGAAAGTCATGCCATCACTAACACCCCATGGAAGCTGCCTCTCAGCTCTGACATCTAGCTATAGATCCCACGTCTGGGCAGAGGGTCCTTATTGGGGCCAGGGCCTTGCACATGTCTCTCCCCTCTTGCAACCCCCAGTTTTACTCTCAGAAGTCCTAGCACCTTCCAGGTGAAAGCACAGCCTCGGTTGGTGCCCCTTGGCATTACCTGCACAGCTGTCCTTGGAGCCTGCAGAATGCACCATGGGCAGGAGAGTGGGCTGGGGCCCTGGCTGGAGTCTCACTGCGCAACACAGGGACAGGACGGGCACTCACATGGCTGCGAGTCTCCCTGTTGCCAGAGGAACAGCCTGAACTGAATGGCCCTTTCATGGGGCAGTGGGAGGCTAGCCGATTGGCTGGGATCCCCCATACCCCTCCCTGCCCAGTGCGGGGGCCCCTGCTGCCCAGCTCCTTTCAGTGTTTACCCAGAGCTGGCAAGTACAGGCACGAAGCTCCAGGCAGGCCTCCCCAGGTGTCCATTGCCTTGGACAATGGGGGCAGTCCCCTGCCCAGCTCCTCCTCCAGGCCATCTTCACTGAGGTGTCCTGACTCTTCCTTCTCTGTCAGAGATTCCTGTTGCTTTGCTCAGTTTCCCTCTCCTGGGAGGTGTAGCAGCGTTCCTCTGCACAAAGGCACTTGGCTTCCTGTTGGGACATCTGAGCCAAGCAGCTGTCACCACGGGCTGGCTGGTGCTGACACCTCTGAACCAGGCCCCAGGCATGCTGAGTACTTCACATGCAGCTTCTGAGTCCATCTTCTTCACAGCCTCACACCAACTCTCATTGGACCTTGCCATGTGACCCATTCTTCTAGGTGTGCTTCACACACAGAGCACCCCAAAAAGCCTTAGGGCAGGTTTAAGCTTGAATCCTTACAGACATAAATGTCTCCAACTTACAAACATCTTTGGACAGATTAAATTATTTAAATTAAATTAAAATTCAAAAAGATTCACAATTCAAAAAATAAATATATAAGAAATTTAAATAGGGAAACTTTCAAATGTTTTTAGCATTTGCATTTCTGAAGTTATTAAAGCTTGTAACTGCTCTAAGGCTTGGGACACAGTGTATTAACTCACTGAATCCTCCTGACTCCTTTAGGCGGTAGGTGCTGTGATAATGCCCATTTGCAGATGAGGAAATTGATGATGCTAGCAGTAATGTGGATTTCCCAAAGTCACACTGGGAGCAGTGGCAGAGCTGGGCTGGACCCGTGCTCTGTCTGCTACAGCTGGCTTGAAGCGCAGACCCCTGCTTCACTCTTCCCTGACTCTCCATGGGACGGGTCAGGCCTAGGACCCGTGGGTAGGGGTGTGAGGGAAGGACTGCCACAGGATCCAGGTGTCCACCGTCCAGCAACAGCATGGGGTGTACAGACTCCGGCAGGAGCAGTCCTCTGGATTTTCCACTGCAGGCGAATGAAAGCGAAGCCAGGCGCAACTTGAGCCCCAGAACAACACTGATAGGCTGAGAGATGGTCCAGGAGGCCTCCATTTCGCCCACTGTGCCAAGCTCCTGCATGTCCCCTGGTACCAGTGTCTACCCCAGCTCAGGGCCTTGGGTTCTTGGCCTGGTTATGAGCAAAGCCCCCAGCCTCCCACCCTGGCTGAAGCTTGGCCCACTCCTCAAGGTACCCATGCTGGGTGAGTCAGGGGTTGAAATGAACCCGTCCCCCTGGGGCAGCCACGGTCATTTCCTGTTGCTCATGTGAAGGGCTCCCTAACCTGCCCAGCCAGGGTAGGGACTTGCTCCCCAGGAATCCCAGGCACTCCTGGCCCGGGGGGCAGGGGATGGGTGATGCCCCACATCCCAGTAACCTTTACGGCCTCTCTCTCTGGCCAGATCTGCTTGGCTTTCTGGGGTGAAAGCCTGCTCTGCTACTGTGGCTTTGCCACTGCTTGGATAGAGAGCCTCTAGCTGAGTTTCGGAAGCACACCTAAACAGGGTTAAATCTCTTCCCTCCTGCTCAGGCGTCCAGAACAGGTGAGTGGGGAGTCCCACCCAGTCCCGCCAGGTGGTTGGGAGCCTCCTCAGTGGTGACCTCAGAGCTTCCTAAAGCCACTTGCTAACAGCATCAGAATGTGCTGACCTTGAAGGACAAAGCCTGTGAGAGGGGCCTGTTTCCTTCCATCTGCATTCTGACCCTCCCTCCCAGCTGCTAGGGTTACCTGCTGCACTCTCGGGGCACAAGTGTCGGGTCCTGGAGGATGGGATGAGGGAATCCTGGCAGGTGTAGAGGGCGTGGGTGGAGTAGGGGATTGGGGCGGGGCATATTTATGCTCAAACAGTCCTTGAACTCTGCTTACTCCTCTCAGGCCCCAGGGCCTCGGCCCCCTACCCTCCAGCCTGTCACTAGCCACTCTGTCTATCAGGGGCTAGCACCCAGTGATCCACCAGCCTCATCCTCTTGCCTGCCCTGGCAGGGGGTCATCCAAGGGAATTTGGGTCCATTTCTCTTTCTCCTGCTCCCAGTAGTTACCCAAGAGCTGGGGGAGAGAAGGAGATAAGATAAAGAGATTAGAGAATAAGGCAAGAATCTTGACTGGTGAAGAAGTGGGTGGGCCCAGGGCAGTCTCCATAGGGTGCACCTTGATTTGGGGTTGTGAGTGAGTGGGCATCTCTACACTTCCAAGACAAGGTAAAGAAATGGGCCTCCAGGAAGTATTGGGATCCTTAAGTTCTCTTTTCCAACCACCTCTGCCCAGGTACTCTTCTGGTGTTCCCTCCCCAGGGGAGAGCCCCAGTCTCCTTCCGTCTCCTCTAGGGCCTCGTCTTTCCTCTGTTCTCAGCCTCTGGGGGGGGCCTTTGGTCTTGGCCCTGATACCCACCAGGCCCAGTGGGGCGGCCTTCACATGCTCTCCCAGATTCACTGATGTCTTTCCTCTCGATAGAGTCCCAGAGAAGCTCAGATACCAAAGAGGCAGCTACTGACCTGTGTCCAGGGGCACTGGATGGGACTTGGGGGCTTCTTCTTCCCCAGCAGGGCAGGGTATGCAGTGGAAAGCCCAGAAGCTGGAGCCTGACTCCAGGCTGGGTAATCCGGAGCTCAGGTTACTGACTCCGATATATATAGTATCTTATCTGACCTCGCAGACTCGCAGAAATGGCAAGTGCAACTCACTTACATTCCAAGCCTGGGAGAATTAAAGGGGCAGTGGCATGCCCACCCTGGAGGGGCTGCCCTTTCGGGCCAGTGCCAGCCAAGGAGGTCTGTGAGGACTCTTGGAAGGGGGGTGTTTTGAAGGGGAACAATCCGGAGATTCAAGAGGAGACAGAGGACTGAGAAGATCGTGGAGGGGTGGGGGTAGAACTTGAGGCAAAAATACAGAGAAAGTGGATTTTCTGGAGCAGTCAGTCACAGAATTAGAGACAGGAAGAAGCCATACCGCTAATCCCACTCTAATTTTGAAACAGAGTAGACCTAGAGAAAGCAAGCAGCTTGCTCAAGGGCATGTACAGATAGTGAGAAGCAGAAAGGGGACTGTACTCAGGTTTCAGTCCAATATCCTTTTCTAATGGACTTCTAGGCCTGGGCTTGGATGCTAGTTCTTTCCTTTATTGGCTCTGAAATAGTGAAGAAGTCACTTACGTTCTCTAAACCTTAGCTATGAATCTGCAAAACAGGAATTTAATAATGGTCTATATTGTGAGGATTAAATAAAATAATATTTGTAAATTTCCTGGCACATCATAAGAGTTCAATAAATGATGATGATGATATTGAATACTTCCACTTATTATTATAATTAATGGTATTATTAGTAATAGTACCTTACCAGGTGAACCTTCCTAGGGAGAAAAGGAAGGTTACATCTGGGGAAGTGTTCCTTTCTAATGCCAGAGAACAGTTCCATGGTTTTCTGAACTGACCATGTCCCATAACTGGGAAGGGCAAACAAGGCTTGCCATCTTCCTAGATGTCCAGTCCACCAAGCAGAGAAAGGCCAAGCCCATTTGGGCTTCTTCCCCCTTTGCCTAGAAAAATACAGCAAGCGCAGCTTCCCCCGGGCCACCAGGAGAATGCCTGGCCCCTCCGGGGTGGTTCCACTCTACCTGTGCGAGGGCTTAGGATTCCAGGGTCACAGAGCCGGGCTGGGTGGGGTCACAAGAGGAAGGAACAGCGTTCTTAGCCTCTCTGGCCTTGGTGCACTTGTCTGCTCTCAGGACGTTTCTCAGTGGCTCTCCCTGAGGACTGGGAGTACCCAGGCTGGTGCCTCCACCCTGTCTTAGCACAGGCTACTGACTCAGCCCAGGTCCTGATGATGCACCTCATTCCAGTCCTCATTCTGACTTCAGTCTGACGTGCATCTGCAGCATCAAAAGAGGGGGGCCTGCCTCGACCTTAGCCCAATCAGCTCTCCTTTCCTCCGCTTTACAGGGGTCCATCTGGGGGATGTTCCCATGTTCGTTCCAGGGGAGGTGAGCAGCACTACTTCCAGCTCAGTCCCATTCTAAAAGCAGCCCGGTCAGGACGTTCACTCTTCAGGGAAGGGCTAGAATGGGTTGGCTAGGGCTTTCCTTGACTGTTAAGAAGTTGCTCTCTTCGGTGCACCGCGTGCCTGCTTCTGGTTTGGGATTGGTGAGAATTTCAAAGCTGCCTCTTTCTGGTTTGGGATTGGTGGAAAATCTTGCCTTCCGCTTAATTGTTGCCCCCCACCAGCCCCCAACCCCCTTTGACGATCTGACAAGCTACAGCCCCGGGAGCTTTAAGAGCAGCGAGTGAGCTGCAAGCACACGTGGGGAGGGGGTTTGTCCGTGTCACTCTCGGGCCACAGACCACCGATATACACAGGGCACAGCAAGGAGGACCCGCCGAGGCAGCATTTCCTTAGAATACACTGATCAGCACACAGATGGCTCTTCCTGGCACCCTGGGTTTCAGCAGGCAGCCCCCACACAATTGGCAGCCACAGCTGGAGCGCCCCTGCACAGCCGACTCTCGCCCTGTATTTCTAGTGCCCATTCTGCCCAGGCTGTCATGGACACCTTACTTTCTGAGCCCCAAACCGGCACTGATCCCCGAATCCTCCCTCCCGGATCCCCGACAGGTGGCACTTACCTGCCTCTTATTGGAGGATGGACGAGTCGAACCGGGCACAAGCATGGAGCTGCTGGTGAGACCCGGCTGGCGCTGGCAAGGCGCAGTGAGCAGCAGCTGACGCAGAGGACTCCCCGGCCTCTGCTCCTGCCTGTCTCTCCCCCACCTCAGCCGGGGGCCCAGAAGGGACCTCCGCGGGAAATCGGCGCCACCCAGCGGACAGCCGCCTCATCATTCCTGAGCCGGCAGAGCCACACCCCGCGTCTCGCGTCACTGAGACGCGTCACGGGTATTGGCTTGTTCCTATTATGGTGTCACTACAACCCGGCCCGGCTGGGGTCTCCCAGGCAACCGATATACACAGAGAACCACGTGGAGGAACAGCACGCGAGTTTGGAGCGGGTGGAGCAGGAACAGAGGTGGACTGGAATGTCACACGACGGGGCAGCTGGAAGCTATTGGGAAAGGAGAGGGGTCATGGAAGAAGGCTCGGAACTTGAGCCGGGGCCTATCAACTTACAGTTTTTAGGGAAGGCTAAACGTCTCCTACTCCCCTTCTCACCGGGCTGGGGGAGGTCCCTTTCCTCAGCCTCTTCTTTTTTTTCTCAACTCTCAAAGATACTCTCCGCTCATTTTACTTCCGCGAGACCAGGAATTAGTGATGAGTGCCTGAATGGGTACACGAAGGCACTGAGTCGATGGAAGGAATTCTCTTTGGTCTTTGAAGAAAAAGCCGAGACAAAATTTGAATTTTTGCCACTCCCATTCATTTTATGTAATTTTATCTCCACTTCCCCGATGTTGATGAGGAAAACCGCCCCACCAGGTAGGTGGGTACAAAGGCAAATCAGGTTTTCAACTTCAGCTATTCCATCAGTCCTTGCGGGTGCCCTTAACTCCTTCCATCTTCACAATAGAGCTCTCTCTCCATCGCTACTCTCCTCAAGTCCTTCCTTCTCTTCTATTTCCCGGAGAAATCAGACTCGATCAGGAGGGGAATACTTAAATTTCTACCTACGAACATGTCTGACTCCATTCTTACCAGGAGCAGTGAAAGAGGCACCCCTATTATTATCCAGGACCATCATTCCCTTCTTGATTTCAACCGTTTTTTTTTTGTTTGAGACAGATTGTCATTCTTGTTGCCTAAGATCCAGGCTGGAGTGCAATGGCGCAATCTCGGCTTACTGCAACCTCCGGGTTCGAGTGATTCTCCTGCCTCAGCCTCCCAAGTAGCTGGGATTACAGGCCCTCACCACCACACCTGGCTAATTTTTGTAATTTTAGTAGAGATGGGTTTTCACCATGTCGGTCAGGCTGATCTTGAACTCCTGACCTCAGGTGATCCACCTGACTTGGCAACCCCAAAGTACTGGGATTACAGGCATGAACCACTGTGCCTAGCCCCAGCTAATTTTTTTGTATTTAGTAGAGACGGGAGACGGAGTTTTACCATGTTATATTTCCTTAGGGCCCTCATTTCATCATTTCATTTTACAGATCGATATTGGACATGCCAGTCACTCTTCTAGAAAGTGGGGATATAGCAGGGAACAAAACAGGAACAATCCCTGCCCTCAGGGAGCTTACATTCTAGTAGAAGCAGGACAATAAATAAGTAGAGTATGTAATACCTTAGATGGTGCTAAGAGCTATGGGGGCACATTAAGCAAGGAGGAGGTGTCTTCAGAGAAGGTAACATTCAAGCGACCTGAGGGAAGCTAGGCATGAACCACACATAAATGTAGAAAAAGAAGTTCTAGGCAGAGGGAAGAGTAAAAACAAAGGTCCTGAGGTGGGAGCAACCTGCCACTTTCGAGGAAGAACAAGGTCAACGTGGCTGGAGTGAAGAGAAAGACAGGGGAAGAGTGGGAGATTCGATCAGAGAGGTAAGGGAATGATCTAGCTTGTAGGGCCCCAAGGCCATTCTGAGGACTCTGGCTTTTGTAGGGTCCAGCCCTACAGGGTTCTGTGAGCCCCTCCTGTCTGGTGCGGAGATGAGAAATCGTAGAAATAAAAGACACAAGACAGAGATAGAGAAAAGAGAGTTTGGGCTCCAGGGTCCACTGCTACCCAAATCGTGGAGCAGTGGCCCCAAATGCCGAATGCCGAATGCCGGGACAGGATGCTCTCACTTTTATTAAATTGCAAATCCGGGGGCAGGGTAGGTAGGGCATGGCCTTGGTGGTCAGGGACTGGGGGCAGGGTAGATAGGGAGCAGCAGTGATAGGGTCAAGTACATCACCGGTCATTCAGGTAGGGGCTCAGGAATTTCTGGCACCCAAAGTGAGGTAAGGAGCATGATGCATCAGCACCTTTTCCATACTTATCAAGAAAGAACTAAAACATTAAGATTTGTATTACTATTACTATTACTGATTAGCTTTTCTAAGAAAAAAGGAAGCAGCTGCAGAAGGGAGCATGAGAGTAGACATGGAACGTGACTGCTGAAGCACAGCATCATAGAGACAGTTAAGCCCCTGGATGTCTGCAGGACTCCCTGACAGCTGTCAGGCCTTACCACAAGAGCTTGGAGAAGCAGTTTTCTCCTGACTTCCCCAGGAAGGAGATGTCTCAGCCACTTTGGACATCTCCTCCCCTAGCTGGCTAGACAGTGGGTGCTTTCACAGCGCTGGCACTGCCGCACAGCCGAGGTGCCCTCCAGCAGCCCTTATTCAGGCGTGACAGAGGGCTTAAAGCATCTTGCCTTAGTGCCATTCATTTCACAATGTCACCCCTGGTTCACACTTCCAACCTGAGAGGCATTAGTAAAAGAATTAAGATCACATATGAATAACTGATAACTACTACAGTTATATTTCTAGTTACTTTTTTTTTTTCTAGTTACTTTCTTCTTCATTATTTATATGGAAATAGGCTGAGGCCTTTTGCTCCAGCCTCTGTGCTTATGGGATCTCCACCCTACAAGCTTTTATGAAGCTATTGGAAGATTTCAAAACAGGGGTGTCCAATCTTTTGGCTTCTCTGGGTCATGGTGGAAGAATTATTGTCTTGGGCTACACATAAAATACACTAACACTAAAGATAGCTGATGAGCTTTAAAAATCACAAGAAAACCTCATAATGTTTTAAGAAAGTTTACAAATTTGCGTTGGGCCACATTCAAAGCTGTCCTGGGCCACATATGGCGCACGGACTTTGGGTTGGATAAGCTTGTTTTGAGCAGAGGAGGGACACAGATCTGATTTTTGTTTTAACAAAATGCCTTTTGCTACTGTAGAGAGAACAGATCTGAAGAGAGCAAAAGCGGGAGACCATTTAGGAGGTCATTGCATGCGTCTGGTTAGCATGGCAGCAGGAGAGGTAATGCAAAGTGGTGGATTTTGGAATTATTTTGAATGTGGACTAATACGATTTTCTGATGGATATGGCAGTGTGGGGAGGAGGGAGGAATTTTTCACTGGAACTTTAACTTAGAAGGGGAAGAGTATCACTTGAACCCGAGAGGTGGAGATTGTAGTGAGCAGAGATGGCACCACTGTACTCCAGCCTGGGCGACAGAGGGAGACACCATCTTAAAAAAAAGAAAAAAGAAAAAAAAAAAAAAAGAAAATCATATGTCTATTAGGCATCCAAATAGAGATGTCAAGAAAGCAGCTGGATGTGCACGTTTGTGGTCTGGGCTGGTGATAAAAGATTGAGAATCATCAGCTTGTGGAAGTTATTTATTTATTTGTTTTTTGTGAAGTCTCACTCTGTCGCCAGGCTAGAGTACAGTGGCACGATCTCAGCTCACTGCAAACTTTGCCTCCCTGGTTCAAGCAATTCTCCTGCCTTAGCCTCCCTAGTAGGTGGTATTATAGGTGCATGCTACCACACCTAATTTTCGTATTTTTAGTAGAGACGGGGTTTCACCATGTTGGCCAGGATGGTCTTGATCTCTTGACCTGGTGATCCATCCACTCCGGCCTCCCAAAGTGCTGAGATTACAGGCATGTGCCACAATGCCCAGCCCATATGGAAGTTATTTAAAGCCATGAGATTAGAATAATTACCAAGGGAATATGTGTAGATAGAAAAGAAGTTCAAAGACTGAATCCTGGAGCTTTTCAATATGAGTTTGAGATCAGTTGGAACCATCAGAGACAGAGGCATAGGGCCAGTGAAGTGAGGAAAAACCCCCAGGAGGTGATGGTATGCTGAAGGCCAAGAGAAGTAAACTTATGAAGGAGGAGGGAAAGGTCAATTGCATGAAATGTGGCCCATAAATTAAGATCAGTTTGAGAACTGATTGATGGATTTTTGTGTTTTTGTTTTATGTTTTGTCCCTCTCTTGCCCCCACGCTGGAAGGTATATAGAGCAAAGAGAATTGATTCAAAGTCATTGGTGACCTTGACAAAATGGTTTTGGTGGAGTGTCGGGGGTAAAAAGTTGGATTTTGAATGAGTTTAAGAAAGAATGGAAGGAGAGGAATGGAAAGAATATAGGCAACTCTTCGGAGCAGTTTTGTTGTAAAGGAAGGAGAGAAATTGGGTCAGAGCTAAAAAGAGAAGTAAGCTCAAGAAAACTTTTTTTTCTTTTGATTCGGAGTTTTGCTCTTGTTGCCCAGGCAGGAATATAATGGTGCCTCAGTCTCCCGAGTAGCTGGGATTACAGGCATGTGCCACCACGCCCGGCTAATTTTTGTATTTTTAGTAGAGACAGGGTTTCACCATGTTGGTTAGGCTGCTCTCAAACTCCTGACCTTGTGATCTGCCTGCCTCGGCCTCCCAAAGTGCTGGGATTATAGGCGTGAGCCACCATGCCCGGCCTCAGCAAAACTTTTTAGGTGGGAAAAAATAGTTACATGCTGATGGGAAAGAGCCAGTAGAGAGTTAAAATTGATGACGCAGAGGGGAGTGAGGAGAATGTCTGGAGAAAAGTTCGTAACGAAGGCAGCAGGATCGGGCAGAGTCCAGAAGCGGAGGGGCTGGCTTTGGTTAGAGGACTGATGGATCATGCAGAGTGAAGAGAGAGAAGCCATGATATTTGGGCATGGATTGAAGGTGGGAAGGTGGATTGATGTGGGGGAAGCTGGCAGATATTGTCTCTTCGTGGCCTTGTTTTCTCTTAGCGAATTAGGAAGCAGAGTCAGCTGACTCTGAGGATGAAGGGGAAAGGCTTGGAAGTTTGAACCTGGAGGAGTTCTAAAAATGTCACTGACAGCAGTGATTCTCAAACTTGAGTGTGTATCAAAACCACCTAGAGAATCTATTAAAGCCCTCTCACAGCCTGGCCAACATAGAGAGACCCCCTCTATACAAAAAATAAAATAATTAGCCTGGTGTGGTGGTGTGTACCTGTGGTCCAGCTACTCAGGAGGCTGAGGTGGGAGGATTACTTGAGCCTGGGAGGTCAAGGCTGCAGTGATCATGCCACTGCACTCCAGCCTGAGCTACAGAGTGAGACCCTGTCTCAAACCAACAAAAAAAGCCCTCCTGTCCCCGAGAGTTCTGATTCAGTAGGTCTAGGATGGGCCTGGAAATCTGCATTTCTAGTAAGTTCTGGGTGATGCTGCAGTCGCCTTCATGGGGGTGACCCTTTGGGAACTACTGTGTTCTAGAGTGGGGGAGTGACTGCAGTGTGGGAATGCAGTGTGGCTGTCAGGCAGCGTCAGGGCCCCAGCTGAGGTTACACATCATGACTTGAAAGTGTCTTCAGTCACGTCCCACTCACAATCACTTGCACATGTTTGCAATCCTATCTCTTTAAAACTTCCGTTTTCTACTGACTTTTCCTTTGACATATAAAAGGCTCCGCACCATTCCTCTTTAAAAAGTGAAAATCTTTAATTGAAGTTCGAGCTCTCCCTTCTTCACATTCTCTTGGGAGAATGTTGGATTTCCCCACCTCCTAGTCTATGCAGCATCTACAGCACATGTGCTCTCCCTCCAACCTCAGGACACTTCTCGTAGGCATCATTGCTGATCTAGATGCTAAATCCAATGGGCACTTTTTAGCTGTAGTCAGTCACTTCGCCACCTACAAATCTGATACCTCCAGCCATTTCCTCTTTGAGCTGTCTCTTCCTTTAGGTTTTGGGGACACACCGCTTTTCTGGCTTTCCTCCTGACAGCTGTCCCCTCCCCATTCTCCTTTTCCTCTGATGTTCCTTCATCCTCCTTTCAGGGAAGCTTATAGCCCAGTGGTGGTTATATGTCAGCTTGTAGATTTACTGGGATAACTTCTGATTTCTCTTGTTCCTAGCTGTGAGACATGAAACAGTTATATCCATTTCTTCACATATTTACAAAAATGAGGCTGGGCATGGTAGCATGTGCCTGTAGTCCCAGCTGCCTGGGAGGCTGAGGTGGGAGGATGGCTTGAGCTGAGGAGTTCAAGTCCAGCTTGGGCAACATAGGGAGACATCATCGCTTAAAAGAAAAAAAAGACAGTAGTAGTACCTGCTTTACAGGGTTCTCATTTGAAGATCCAATGAGTCACTATGCATAAAAAGCTTACAACAATGCCTGACACATAGTGAATATATAAGGTCATCACTCCAATCTGCTACTCATCTGTCAGCTGCTGTATGTATAGCCTGATGATGCCAAAAATCTGTATTTTTCAGGTAGCCTCATTCCTGAGCAGCAGTCATAATTATCCACCTGCCTCCTCACATCTCTAGATGTCTCATCGGCATCTCAGCCTTGACATGTCCAAACCTTCAACTCGGCATTTTTCACTGTTTGCCCCCTTTCTTTATTCTCCATATCCATGAATGGCACCACCATCTGTCCAGTTCCCTGGCCAGAAATTTGTTAGTTTCTAGCTTCTCTCAGTCCCTTAATTCTAATTTTTTTTCCTTTTTCTTGAGATAGAGTCTTGCTCTGTGGCCCAGGCTGGAGTGCAGTGGCATGATCTCAGCTCACTGCAACCTCACCTTCTGGGTTCAAGGAATTCTCCTGCCTCAGCCTCCTGAGTAACTGGGATTACAGGCTTCTGCCACCATGCCTGGCTAATTTTTATATTTTTTTGTAGAGATGGGGTTTCCCCATCTTGGCCAGGCTTGGTCAGGTCTCGAACTCCTGACCTTAGGTGATCCACCCGCCTTGGCCTCCCAAAGTGCTGGGATTACAGGTGTGAGCCATTGTGCCTGGCCACAGTCCCCTGATTTTATAGTGGTATTATCTTATTCTATAGACTTAGATATGTGGGAGCACACATAAAATATTGTTTTCTGTAATATAACTACATTTATAATTATTTTTTACACATATTTTTATTTTTCTGAGATTAGGTCTCACTATGTTGTGCAGGCTAGTCTTGAACTCCAGGGCTTAAGGGATCTTCTGGCCTCAGCATCCCAAGTAGCTGGGATTACAGGTGTATGTCACAGTGCCTGGCTCTTACGTTTCTATTCTGAGCCAGCTCCTATTTACTGGAGTGTGGGATGCTTAATTTTAATCCATTGGTGGAATCTCCCCTCCTCTCTCCAGGGATTGCCTTAATTCTGGGAGGGTGTTTCTTATGTATATATTTTGCCAAATAACTGGCGGAAGTGGCTTCTGTTATTAAGTGGCCACCAAGTGTCCTCTGAGATATCCCTTGCCTGGCTACTGCTTGTGTGGCCTCTTTAGGTCTGGTGTCTCTCTGCTACCTCTCGGCTGCTTTTGGACACAGGGAACATTCTACTTCTCCCATTCTGAGAAAGCGTGGTGCTGTCCATGGTTCAAGCTGCCTCCACGATAGGCTACACTCTGCAGTCATCTCTTCTTTTGGGGGTCTTGTCTCCTTCCTAAGGCTCTACCTAGGATATAGGTCTGGGGCTCCACTGACATTGGATCTCGAAAACCTACTTGGGGGTTTTGCTCTCTGCACTCAGGTGCCTGAGGACAGAACCCACCCTCGTCTGTGCTGTCATTGCCTGTGTGTTCCCACTAGCTCTTGCCTGTGAGTGGTGCTGGTGCCATGGAACGGGGGTGAAGGCCTTGCTTTACCCAGAATATTTCCTTCACATCTTCTATCAGACTGGGAGTCCTTCCTGTTTTCCTAAAAGCCTGTCTAGGCAGTTGAAATTCAAAAGCCAGAAGGTTTTTGTTTTGTTCCATCTTTTCACTGAGGAATCAGCACAGAAGCTGGGCTGCTCAAAGTGAGGCTATAGAGGAGAAGGGGAAGAAACTACAAATAATATTGTAAAATGTCATGTTATCATATCCCCTACATCCAGTGGGGGCCATGGATTCTGCCTCTTTAGCCCCCCTAAAATTTTCCCCTTTTCACCCATGTTGCTTCTGTCATAGTTTGGGGGTTTTATTGTTAAGTTTTCTCTGGTTTGACGGTATTGCCTTCCTAATCATGGAGTTCGGTTGTGGAAACAGTGGGAGGTTTTGCAGATGAAGATCCTTGGTAATAGATAAGATTCAGAAAACTAAATGACCTATGAAATGCCTGATGAATATGGTATCTTCACTAAAATCAAAACTATAATTTAGCACACGAAACAAATATCAACAACAGATCTTAAATTAGCAGTAGTGTGTATTATGTAATTTCCACGTATCCCTGGGTGATTTAATGCTTTTAGGATTTCTCTGCAGTTCCAACAAGAGTGGTAAATCCAGTTTGTTTTGATGCAGATGATGTATAGTTAGATGTTCTCTTTGGGTCAAGCTGTCAATCCAGACATCCAATACCTTCCGATTTGAGGATTTCCAGTAATTGCCCTCACTCGCCCCAACGTGGTCTTCAGACCAGCTTTGGGGTACGTGGCTTGAGATTAGGTCCCATGGTTTTTGGAACCTTGGTAAGAGGAAGCAGGAAAAACTATTATTTAAAAGTTGTAGCCAGGTGTGGTGACTCACGCCTATGATCCCAGCACTTTGGGAGGCCAACGTGGGTGAATTGCATGAGCCCAGTAGTTTGAGGCCAACCTGGGCAACATGGAGAAATCCTGTCTTTACAAAAAATTAGCCAGGAGTGGTGGCACAGGCCTGTAATCTCAGCTACTCGGGAAGCTGAGGTGGGAGGATCACTTGAACCCAGGAGGAAGAGGTTGCAGTGAGCTGTGGTCGTGCCACTGCACTCCAGCCTGGATGACAGAGCAAAGCCCTGTCTCAAAAAAAAAAAAAAAAAAAAAAAAATTGCCAGCACTTTTCAGTTTCTAGAGAAGGAAACTTCAGTTTTTCAGTTCTTCTTGAGGCTACTTTTTGCTTTGGGAAAATCACTACAAACGGCTTTCTTTCCTAAGTACAAAGCCATATCCACCAATGACCTGAGTGAAATGTTAAATGTGTGTGAGTGGGAATTGTGTTTTTATGGCTTCTTGCTTTTTAGAGGTGATGGGGGAGAGAGGCATTTCTTCTCCCCAAGTGTCCAGTGGGCTCTGTGGAACACTGTTGCTGGGGCTTGGCTCAGCAGGTGTTCACAGGAGCTGAGAAGCAAGACAGAGAGCACTAGGGAGGGCTTTGCCTCGTCAGAGCGCCAGAGGTGCGAAGGAAATGGGTGGGCTCTAGACACAGGGGCCAGATAGACATTTCTGGATGTTCTGACTTGACATGTGTTGTGAGCACGTGAGTGGTTTGCTGGAGCTGGAGGCTCTGTGGGTGTGCAATGTCCGTGTTCCTCTGGAGGAAGTGCACTTCCACTGTCCGTTGTGCTGAGGCAGGAAATAAGGAATGAGGGAGTGGTGGGCCTTGGACTAGCTGTAAAGAGAACCCCCTGCCGCCCCGCTCTTTGGGCCTCATGGTGCTATATCCTGGACTCTGAGGTGCGGGTGTGCTCAGAGCATTCCTGGGCTGAAGGTCAACTGACCTTTGCCTCAGGGAGCCAGGCTGAGAGGTTCCTATAAGGGCCCTTCCTCTTGTTCTGTCTCCCCGACATGAGTGCAGCCACTACCGAGCATCTCCGCCTTAAGAGGGCAGTGGTTGAGATGCCCCGTATGTACAGTCTAGCCCAGTCTGTCCAGTAGAACTTTCTGTGATGATGGAAAATGATTTCTCCTCTATCCAGTACATTAGCTACTAGTCTCATGTGGCTACTGAGCACTTGAAATGTGGCCAGTGTGACTGAAAAACTGAAATTTTAATTTATGTGAATTTAATTGGTTTAAGTTTCGTCTCATGTGGCTAGTGTCTACCATATTATACAGCAATACGGATGGCAGGAAATGATGAAGCTATAAAGTTCCAATGTCCGAGCCCAGAGCAGTTACCATGGCTGTCATCATCAGAGATCACAGAGGATCAGAGAGGCTGAGTCCCAGCTGGGTAAGCAGTGGAGCTGCTCCAGAAGGCCCTGCAGCAGGTGGGCGCAGTCTCCTGACCATGCCAGGGCCCCCCTCTGCAGGTGACCACACCACAGAAGGTGCGGCAGCCCCCACATGGTGAACACATATCAGGCCTGTACTGGAAACGGATTACCTGTCTTCTCAGTGACTGTCTGACTTGACTCTGTCATGCCAGTCCTCTCTGTCCATCTTGGTCACTATGAGAGCCCAGGTAATCCATAATCACCCCTGATCATGTCTCTCCTGTTGTATCTGCTTATTTGAGCCAACGACTCACCTTTCCCTCTCCTCCCGCACCCTCTCATGGCCCTGGCACTGCTCTGGGCTGAGCCAGCCCCTCTTTGTCCTCAAGCCCTCCCCCAAAGCTTCTCTTGATTTTCTTGGCCTAAGGGAATCTCGCTTTCACCTAAGGACATCATTTCCTGGGAAGCCCTCTGAAACAGCCTGCTTTTCTCTTACCCTTGCATGCCGCAGTCAGGAGGTGGGATGTTCGTTTGCATGGGCTGCCACACAAATGACCACTACCAGGTGGTTTAAAATAATTCATTCTCTCCTAGTTCTGAAGGCTGGAAGTCTGTAATCAATGTGTCAGAAGGGCTATGCTCCCTCTGAAGCCTCTAGGGGAGATCCGTCCTTGCCTCCTCCAGCTTCTGGAGCCCCAGGTGTGTGTTGACTTGTGACTGCTTCACTCCAGTCTCTGCCTCTGTCTTCACATGGCCTTCTTCTCTCTGTCTCCTGTTTCCCTGTGTCCAACTTTCCCTTGTTCTATAAGGTCACTAGTCATTAGATTAGGGACCACCTCATCTTAACTTGATTATACCTGCAGACCCTGTTTTCAGGTGAGGTCACATTGACAGATGGTGGGGATAAGTGTCTTGCTTACCTCTAAGTGTCCTGCTTACCTCTCTTCCTGTAAGCAGCCCTGCTCTCGAGCTCCTGGTGTCTGGTTTTGCTATTGCCACCCTTTGTTGCTGGCAGCTGCTGACTTCAGGGGACTTCATCTCCTTTACAACTGGCTCCTGGCCCATTGTCTTCCTCTTTGCCCTTCTTCATCATCTCAGGATGTCAGCAGCCATGTGGACGATCCTTCCACTTCTCTGGCCTTTTACTTTGGACCTCTTGAGTCCCTTTCTCATTGTGGATCATCCGCCCACCCACCAGCATCTTCACATCCTTACACAGTAGACTCTACAATGCCTCATTAGACTCTCCTTTGCCAACCTCCTTCATTTCTTTGCCCCTCCTTCTTTCTGCTGCTCTTGCCTGGAAACACTTGGACCCTTGCTGACTTGACTCTGCCATGCTGGTTCTCCCTGTCCATCTCAGAGCCATCTTCTCCACCTCCCTGTGCCTGCACCCACACTGTTGGTAGATACAGATCACCTGATTAGGTCCACTTTATGTTCAGGACCACAGACCTCAGATGGACATACTCAGCTCTGCCCAGCATTGCTATTATGTTTCCCTGGGGTGTTTATTTTCCCACTGTATTTTCTATTGCTGTATAACACATGCCCTAAAATCCAGCGGCTAGAAACAATATCCATTGATTTTGTTATTATAATTTTTTAAAATGATAGAGACGAGGTCTCAATATGTTTCCCAGACTGGTTTCAAACTCCTGAGTTCAAGCGATCCTTCTGCCTCAGCCTCCCAAAGTGCTAGGATTACAGGCATGAGCCACTTCATCTGGATAAAATCTATTTCTTGTCTCACTGGCTATAGGCCAGAAGTCCTGATGGGCTCAGCTGGTTCTCTGGTCAGGGTCCCACAAGACCAAAATCAAGGTGTCAGCTGGACTGGACTCATGTCTGGAGGCCTGGGGCAAGGATCCACTTCCAGATTAACTCAGGTTGTTGGTGGACTCCAATTCCTCATGGCTGCAGCTGTGTGGTCCCTGTTTCCTTGTGTTAAAGGAAAATCTGAGGCACAATAACATTTTAGAGTTTATTTGAGTAAGAAGCAATTGATGAATCGGGAAACACCGTCCTGAAGAGGTCTGTTCTAGCAACAAACCACTGGGGACAAGTATTTTTGGGATAAATGCAGAAGCAAAATAAATTGATTGGTTGCAATTATACAGTTGCCTTATTTGGCCTATCCTGTTGGAGAGTCCTTAGTTATATAGTGTCAGCGTGTTGGCTATTTCTGGTTGAGCTTACCTTCTGTTTTTCCTTAATATAGGCATTTATAAGAAAAAAGTAAGTTTCACTTATGTTTGCTAATCAAGCAAGATTTATGTCTCGTATGAAGCCTAACTGGTTTTGTCTGCTCAGGGATTCTTCAGGCCTGGTCTCCTTTTTAATTTACTTTAACAACTCACCACTTTTGGTCATTCTCCCAGGAAGATGGGAGTGTGACTGAACAGTATAGCATTACTCTTGGTCACCAGGTTACCGTTATTGACTAGTTACTGGAACAAAGGATCACGTAAATGTTGTCATTCTCAACAGCTGTGTTAATGTTGTCATTCTCAACAGCTGTGTTGGAATCTAAGGTCAGGGAGTCATCATTATCTGTAATTGCAGAGTCATCACAGGTTGGAGTGGTGGGGTTGCTGAGTTCTTGTGGTTGTCTAAGCCTGATGGCAGTCATCTGATATGTGAGTGGTTAGGGTCTCACACCTGAATGCTGCTGGAAAACATTCAATCCCCTTGAGAGGATACAGTGCACTACAGAGATGAAAACAATGATTGTAATGAGAATAATAGGCAGGAATTGAAAAATTCTCCGAAGCAGACATTGAGCTCAGGAGTTTGAAACCAGCCTGGCCAACATGGTGAAACGCTGTCTCTACTAAAAATGCAAAAAGCCAAGAATTAACCAATTAAATAAATCAGTAGATCAGATAGACAGCAACTATCTGATGAGGAACTTACATTTGTTTAAGATCCTTTAAATTAGGGGCAATAATTTCTTTTTTTAAAAATTTATTTCCATAGGTTTTTGGGGGTACAGGTGGTATTTGCTTACATGAGTAAGGTCTTTAGTGGTGATTTTTGAGATTTTGCTGCATCTACCATCTGAGCAGTATACACTGAACCCAATTTGTGTGTTTTTTTTTTTTTTGAGATGGAGTCTCGCTTTGTCACCTAGGCTGGAGTGCAGTGGCATGATCTCGACTCACTGCAACCTCCACTTCCCTGGTTCAAGCCATTCTCCTGTCTCAGCCGCCTGAGTAGCTGGGATTATACGTGCACACCTCCATGCCTGGCTAATTTTTGTATTTTTAAAATAGAGATGGGGTTTCACCATGTTGATCAGGCTGATCTTGCACTCCTGACCACGTGATTCACCTGCCTCAGCCTCCCAAATTGCTGGGATTGGATGTGAGCGGCTGCATCTGGCCCCAGTTTGTGGTCTTTTATCCCTCACTTTCCTCCTACCCTTTCCCCCAAGTCTCCAAAGTCCATTGTATCATTCTTATGCCTTTGCATCCTCATAGCTTAGCTCCCACTTATGAGTGAGAAGATACAATGTTTGGTTTTCCATTCCTCAGTTAACTTCACTTAGAATAATACTCTCTAGTTCCATCTAGGTTGCCATAAATCCATTAACTCCTTTTTATGGCTGAGTAGTATTCCATCATATATACACCACAGTTTCTTTATCCACTTGTTGATTGATGGGCATTTGGGTTGGTTCCATATTTCTACAATTGTGAATTGTGCTGCTATAAACATGCATGTGCAAGTATCTTTTTCGTATGACTTATTTTCTGGGTACTCAGTAGTGGGATTGCTGGATCAAAAGGTAGTTCTACTTTTAGCTTTTTAAGGAATTTCCAGTCTGTTTTTCATAGTGGTTGTACTAGTTTACATTCCCACCAGCAGTGTAGAAGTGTTCCCTTTTCACTGCATTAATCCCAACATCTATTATTTTCTGATTTTTTGATTATGGCCATTTTAAGAATGAGGTGGTATCACACTGTAGTTTTGATTTGCATTTCCCTGATCATTAGTAATGTTGAGCAGTTTTAAATATGTTTGTTGGCCAAATTCTTCTTTTGAGAATTTTCCATTCATGTCCTTAGCCCACTTTTTGATGAGATTGTTTTTTCTTGCTAATTTGTTTGAGTTCCTTGTAGACCCTGGATATTAGTCCTTTTTTGGATGTATAGATTGTGAAGATTTTCTCCCACTCTGTGGGTTGTCTGTTTACTCTGCTCACTGTTCCTTTTGCTATACAAAAGCTCTTTAGTTTAATTACGTCCCACCCATTTATCTTTGTTTTTATTGCATTTGCTTTGGGATTCTTGGTAATGAAGTCTTTGCCTAAGCCAATGTCTAGAAGGGTTTTTTCCAGTGCTATCTTCTAGAACTTTTATAGTTTTAGGTCTTAGATTTAAGTCCTTGATCCGTCTTGAGCTGATTTTTGCATAAGGTGAGAGATGAGGATCCAGTTTCATTCTCCTACATGTGGCTTGCCAATTATCTCGTGGGGCAATAACTTCTAATTTATTGATACAGAAACAACTTTTTTTTTTTTTGAGACAGGGTCTCACTCTGTCACCCAGGCTAGAGTGCAGTCGTACAATCAAGGCTCACTGCAGCCTTGACCTCCTCCTAGGCACAAGGGATCCTCCCACCTCAGCCTCCCAAGTAGCTAGGACCACAGGCATGTGCCACCACACCACACCTGGCTAATTTTTGTATTTTTTTGTGGAGACAGGGTTTCACCACGGTGCCTAGGCTGGTCTCAAAACCCTAGGCTCAAGTAATCTGCCTGCCTTGGCCTATCGAAGTGCTAGGATTATAGGTGCAAGTCACCATGCCTGGTAAAACATTTTTTTAAATCAATAAAAGCACAAGCTCTTCCTTGTTAAACTGTAAGGTATCAAGCACTTACGCTTTGGAGTACTTCTGAGGTTAAATTGTTCATTTCAGATTATATTGCTTAAAGAGAAGTCAAGGTATTCTATGAAAACAAAAGAAAAACAAAGATTAATATTTGGAGCAAATTATTATTTTAGTCTTTGTGTCTGGAGGGGCCAGATTTGTAGGTTTGAGTTTGAAGTATCTTTAGATGGTGGAATGAAGATGGCATTTGAGAGCCTCTGGTTGTATCATGTGGTGTTCTGGTGAACTCAGACAGCAGCAGGCATAAAGGTTGTCTATACATGGTCTGTTGCAGTGATTTTTCTGAAGTTTGAAGTCATTCAGGTTCAGCTTTCAGGACTTGAGAAAAGGGCAGTTTTAGTTTTTAGTGAAACCAGAAAACTTCAGGATTCAATCCAGTTTATAGATGGATGCCAAATCTCAAGGAAAATAAGCAGGACTAGAATTTGGTAATTGGTACTTTACAGTTTTCTATCAAAATGTAATCATCTTTTTAAAATTGTTTAGAGTCTTGCTGTGTCACCCAGGCTGGAGTGTGGTGGTGCACTCTTGGTTCACTGCAACCTCCATCTCCTGGGTTCAAGCGATTCTCTTGCCTCAGCCTCCTGATTTAGCTGGGATTACAGGTGCTCACCACCGAGACCGGCTAATTTTTTTTGTATTTTTAGTTGGGATGGGGTTTCACCATCTTGGTCAGGCTGGTCTCGAATTCCTGACCTCGTGTGATCCACCTGTCTCGGGCTTCCAAAGTGCTAGGATTACAGGTGTGAGCCACTGCGCCCAGCCAAAAGGTAATCTTTTTTATAGTCACTCTCATTTTTATAAAAAATAATTGGTTAATTTTTTTGACAAAGTAGGTTTAGTTTCATTAAGCTAGATTTGATTATATAAGTGCAACAAAGATATTAATTCTATGTATTTTTTTTATTGTATTTTAGGTTTTGGGGTACATGTGCAGAGCATGCAATACAGTTGCATAGGTACACACATGGCAGTGTGTTTTGTTTGCTTTCTCCCCTTCACCCGCATTTGGCATTTCTCCCCAGGCTATCCGTCCCCACCTCCTCCTCCCACTGGCCCTCCCCTTTTCCTCCCAATAGACCCCAGTGTTTAGTACTCCCCTCTCTGTGTCCATGTGTTCTCATTTTTCATCACCCGCCTATGAGTGAGAATATGCGGTGTTTCATTTTCTGTTCTTGTGTCAGTTTGCTGAGAATGATGTTCTCCAGATTCATCCATGTCCCTACAAACGACACGAACTCATCGTTTCTGATTGCTGCATAATATTCCATGGTGTATATGTGCCACATTTTCCCAATCCAGTCTATCATCAATGGGCATTTGGGTTGATTCCAGGTCTTTGCTATTGTAAACAGTGCTGCAATGTTTCTATGTATGTTTTAAAACATAATATTTTAGTCAGAGCTTTGGTAATTCCCAAGGATCTTCCTTGACTTTATATCAGTCAACTTTCATTTTTTAAAACTATCTGGTAATAAGGAATCTCAGATTGGACCTTTAAAAACCTCTCTAGGCTAAGAAATCAAGCCAAGGCCTTGCCCAGTTGTGTTCTAAGGAGAATAGATTCTTATTGAGTCTATGCAAAAACCCATATTGCCATGAAAATACGAATATTCAATAAGAGTTTCAAAATTCTGGAGTGATCCGGTAGGGAGGAAAAGATATAAATATTCCATTTTTGCATATACAAGTTTATTTTATCAAATAAGATATAAATATTCCATTTTTGCATATACAAGTTTATTTTATCAAATATAGGTTATAGATAGCTTAAGAGAAAAGAGAAAGAGTTCCTTAGATCTGAAGACATTAAAGAACCAGCAACATTTCAAAAAGTCAAAAAAATTATAATTATCCTCATCTGTTAATTCAGTCCCATATAATTAGTTGCTGTTTTACTTGATATTTGGTAGCAGTTTTTTTTTTTTTTTAAGACAGGGTTTCACCATGTTGGCCAGGATGGTCTCGATCCTCTGACCTCATGATCCGCCCACTTTGACCTCCCAAAGTTCTGGGATTATAGGCGTGAGCCACAGCCTCTGGCTTTTTTTTTTTTTTGGGTAGCAGTTTTTTGAATCCATCAGTTTTCCATTAGAGTTTTGGAAATTCTTACCCAGTCCAATAGTATGATCTTAAAATTATCAGCAAGCTGTACTTGTCAGAGTCCTTTTCATGAATTTCTTATGATAATATCATGCAACTGGGCCAGGCATGGTGGCTCATGCCTGCAATCCTAGCACTTTGGGGGGCCGAGCCAGGTGGATCACTTGAGCTCAGGGGTTTGAGACCAGCCTGGCCAACATGGTGAAACCCCGTGTCTATCAAAAATACAAAAATGCTAGGTGTGATTGCACATGCATTTAGTCCAAGCTACTTGGGAGGCTGAGGCACAAGAATTGCTTGAACCCAGGAGGCAGAGGTTGTAATGAGCTGAGATTGCACCACTGCACCGTAGCGGTGGGCAACAGAGCAAGACTCTGTCTCAAGAAAAAAAAAGTATGCAACTGACAAAGAAATGTGGTTGTTTTGGTGCACATACAAGATTTTAAGATAATGATTAGAATGATAACTGATAACATTATAATTAAGACATCAGATTTTTAGGAATTTCATGTAAATTTGAAATGTTTATAATACATAATTATATGATTTGGAACATTCATACACCTAAATGTAATTTAAGAAGGGTAAATGCCACCTATATTTGGCAATGCTTTTCGGGCAATTTAACATATCAAATAAGCCTGATTAGTTTAACATCTCCCTAGGAAAATAAAATTTTAGAACTGTTGGAACTCCCAAAATACTGAAAGTCCTTACAGAGATATGACCGTGATCTGAATCATGTAACATGCAATTATGATCCATGTTTCTTAGATTACAGATTAACGTTTTCGTTGTTCTTATTCTGTATATGACTAGGAGAGACTAGAGACGAGGCCTCTTCCTTTTTGAATCACTGATTTTTGTTACATATAGGTTAATTGCCTCCTTTATTCTTTTGTGCCTAACTCAGACCAGATGGTACAACAGACCCTATGACTGTTAAATTTTGAGTGTGGAATGTTAAATGTACGTTTTCTCTTAAAAAAAAAAAAAAACCATCTTGTTTAATCAGATTGTTATAAGTAGGCATTAAGCCTCATATAAAAAGATATTAAAATTTCATTATGCTTCCCTAAACTTTGTCTATATAAATAATCCCAACATCTACACTTCAAAACACAGACTTCCGTTATCTGAAGTTCGTGTATCCTAGGTGGCTATTCTCAAACTTTATGCTTAAATAAACAGTCGTTAAACTAAATTTTAACGCTTTTGATTATTTTAGGTTGACATCTCTTTTTATAAGAAGAGAAAATATATTCACTTGAGATTTTCTAGGGACCTAGACATTCCCAATGTTAATTTGGGGTTAAAAAGATTTAATTTAGAATTTGATTCTGGGAAGCCATCAAAACTGTCAAAGGTTTAAAAGACTCAGTGAAACAGGATTACAGGTCAGTGTAAAACAGGAGTACAGAAGATCGTAAAGGCAAGCAGAGGTTTTGTAGAAAACCCTCAGCTTGTTTAACATTGAAAAGACTCACTTTAAAAAATAATCAGAGTTCATAAAAAACAGCACGAAGTATAAGAAATTATATTGAAAAACCACAAAATGTTTATTTACTCAGCTAATTTCTTAAAATTAAAGGTAAAGAAGAAAAAATTTTGATAACCAATAGTAGAGCAATACTCCTAGAAAACTTTGTCCTTTTAACAGACAGAAAACCAAATTCTAACTTTACATCAGTAGATTACTGTGTTATTATTTTTAAAAAAAACCCTTATAGATAAAATCTGTGTTATCTTAATAGTTTGACCATGATAAAGTGACTTTCTTATTCTTTTTCTTTTGTTTCCTCTGACTGTGTATTTTCAAATAGCCTGTCTTCAAGCTCACTACTTCTGCTCGATCAATTCTTCTATTAAAGACTCCGATGCAGTCTTCAGTATGCCAATTGCCCCACGGTTCTTTCGAAATATTTCAGTGTCGTTGTTAATTTGTCTGATAGAATTGTGAATTCATTCTCTGTGTCATCTTGAACTTTTTTATTTCCTTAAAACAGCCATTTTGAATTCTCTGTCTGAAAGGGCACATACCTGTGTTTCTCAGGACTGGTCCCTGGTAGCTTATTTAGTTGATTTAGTGAGATCATGTTTTCCGGGATGGTCTTGATACTAATAGATGTTTGTCTGTGTCTGGGCATTGAAGAGTTAGGTATTTATTGTAGCCTTCAGAGTCTGGGCTTGTTTGTAGCCACCCTTCTTGGGAAGGCTTTCCAGATATTTGAAAGGGCTTGGGTGCTGTGATCTAAGCTGTGTCTGCTTTAGGGCGCACTCCAAGCCCAGTAACACTGTGGTTCCTGCCTACTCGTAGAGGTACCACCTTGATGGTCTTGGACAAGATCTGGAAGAATTCTCTGGATTGCCAGGCAGAGACTCTTGTTCTCTTTCCTTTCTTTCTCTCAAACAAATGAAGTCTCTCTATGTTCAGAACCACGTGGAGCTTGAGGTGGAGTGACACTACCACCCTGTGTCCACCACCACTGGGACTGCTCTGGGTCAGACCTGAAGCTGCACAGCACTGGGTCTCACCCAAGGCCTGCTGTAAGCATTCCCTGGTTGCTGTGTTCACCCAAAGCCCTGGGGCTCTACAATCAGCAGGGGGCAAAGCCAGCTAGGCCTGTGTCCTTCCCTTCAGGGCAGCAAGTTCCTCCAGGGCCCAGAGGGGTCCAGAGGTGCCATCCTGGAGCTAAGGACTAGAGTCAAAAACCTTAGAAGTTTACCTCGTGTTCTGTTGTACTTGGCTGAGCTGGACCTCAAACCACAAGCCGCAGTCCTTCCTACTCTTCCTTCCCCTTTCCAAAGGCAGAGGAGCCTCACCCCCTGGCCACCACCACCACAGTACCAATGTTCCCCTAAGGCCCAGGGTCTCTTCAGTTAGCCTGTGGTGAATGCTGCCTGACCTAGGGCTCACCCTTCAGGGCAGTGGGCTCCTTTCTGGCCCAGGAGAAGTCTAGAAATGCTATCCAAGAGCCAAGTCCTGGAATCAGGGATCCCAAGAGCCTGCTTGGTGCTCTACCTGCTGGGGTTGAGCTGACCTAAAGTGCAAGGCAAAGTTCCCTTTACTTTTCCCTCCACTTTTCTCAAACGTAAGGAGTCTTGCCCCATAGCTGGTATAGCTGGTAATGTGCTGAGTCTCATCTGAAGCCAGCAAGTCTCAGAGTTTTACCCAAGGCCCTCGGCATAGTACCTGGGTATTGATGCTGGTTATTCAGGACCCCAAGACTCTTCAGTTAGTAGTGATGAATCCTGCCGGGGCTGGGTTGCTCCCTTCAAAGCACCAGGTTGTCTTCTGGCTAGGGTAGGTCTAGGAATGTTGTCTGTGAGGTAGGGGTCTAGAAAAGGGCCCAATTAACTCTGACCAGTGCCCTGTTCTGCTGTGGCTGAGCTGGTATCCGAGATGTGAGACAAGGTCCTCGCCACTCTTCCCTCTCCTCTCCTCATGCAGACAGAAAGGGTTTCTTTTGGAGCTGTGAGCCTTGCAGCCTGAGGTCAGGGGAGGAGTGATGCCAGCACTCCCTCAGCCATCCCAGCTTATGTCTCAGAAAGTTGTGTGCCTCCGCAGTCCACTGGCTTTGGGCTCAGTTCAGCACTAGGACTCGCCTAGGAGTTGCAGTGCTTGTGGCCTAGACGGCCTTTCAAGCTTCTTTACAGCCCCAGAGCACTGGAGCCCATGGTGGCAAGGCTTGCAGGGACTCAAGCTCACACTGCTCGGATTGGCCATTCCCCTGTGGCTAGGGCTGCTTTACATGCTCCCCCCATGGGTGGACATTAGCTGAGTTTGGCTTGGTTTTGTGTTCTGCTGTAACAGGGCACCACTGAGTTCAGTATTTCACAACGTCTGGTCTCTCCCTCTCCCCGGTGCATAGAAACACTCTCCACACCATGCTGCTGCTGCTGCCGCTGCTTTGGGATGCAGGGATGGCGTCAGCGATTCAAGATTGTGTTTCCTGCCTCCTCAGCTGTAAGTGCTCACCTGATTTTTGGTTCTTATGATGGTGCTTTTTTTGTGTATTAGATAGTTGTTAAATTGGTGTCCTTGTTGGGAGGTGACAATTAGTGGAGTCTTCTATTCTGCCATCTTCCTCTTCCTCAATATGCCCTTTCTTGGAAATCCTTCCTTCCTTCCTTCCTTCCTTCCTTCCTTCCTTCCTTCCTTCTTTCCTTCCTTCCTTCTTTCCTTCCTTCCTTCCTTCCTTCCTTCCTTCCTTCCTCCTTCCTTCCTTCTTCCCTCCTCTTTCTTTTCTTTTCTTTCTTTCCTTTCTTTCTCCTTCCTTCCTTCTTTCCTTTTCGTTCTTTCGAGACAGAGTCTTGCTTTGTCACCTAGACTGGAATGCAGTGGTTCCATCTCAGCAGCTCACTGTAGCCTCTGCCTCCCAGGTTCAAATGATTCTTGTGCCTCCTGGCTTCAAGCGATTCATCTGCCTTGGCCTCCCAAAGTACTAGAATTACAGGCTTGAGCTATCTTACCAGGCTGTCTTGTTTTCTTTCATCTTTATTACTTTTAGTAGTCTTTATTACACATATTAATTAGAATTCTCTTTTATTTTTATTTTTTTCAGGTGAGATCTCTGTCACCCAGGCTGGGAGTGCAGTGGTGTGATCTTGGCTCATTGTACGTCTGCCTTCTGGGCTCAAGTAATCCTCCTACTTCAGCCTCCTGAGTAGCTGGGACCATAGACATATGCCACCATGCTGGGCTAATTTTTTTTATTTTTGGAGACGGAGTCTTGCTCTATTGCCCAGGCTGGAGTTCAGTGGTGCAGTCTTGGCTCACTCTAGCCTAGGTTCAAGCGATTCTTCTGCCTCAGTCTCCTGAGTAGCTGATATTACAGGTGTGTGCCACCACACCCCGCTAATATTTGTATTTTTAGTAGAGACAGAGTTTCACCATGTTGGCCAGGCTGGTTTTGAACTCTGGCCTCAAGTGATCCACCCGCCTCAGCCTCCAAAAGTGCTGGGATTATAGGCATGAACCACCACTCCTGGCCTAATTTTAAGACTTACTGAAGTGAAGCCCTAAAGGGGAAAGAGACTAGAGTCCTTTAGTCCATGTTCTTACCAAATTCAGGAACCTGCTTTACTGCAAACTTGGCAGGTGGCCTCCACCTGGCCATGCCCACTACCAGGCACTCCCTGGCACTGCTGGACAGCTCCAGCCATCACGGCGCCTTCTTGGCATGGAGCCTCACTTGGCCTCCTGGAGCCCTTGCACTGGTCCTGCACCACCCTCCATATGATATGTCTACATCCACAGGTCCCTCTGACCCCAGTTCTTCCCTGTGCCGGGCAAAGATGCCTCCTACAGGTCTGCACAGGACATGTTTCTCCTTGACTGTGTTGGAGACATTCCAGGCCCACGAGTGTCCTGAGGCCGAGAGTCCCTGTTGAGCAGAAGAGAGCTGATGGCTCTCTTGTCTGGCCAGGACTCTCTGAAGGACTCTAGCTCCAGCATTTTCTCACCAGTGACAGTGATGATTTACTTTTGACTTGGGATTTGTTTCTTTCACATGTAAAGACAGGCATGTCCTTCACAGCATGAAAGCTGCAGATTCAGAGAGGGACATCAGGTGAGGAGGTGGGAGGGATGCGTGTCACAGGTCCCCGGACACTGTGTAGATTTCTTGGTTGGCCAATGAAAGTCCCCACGTCTCATGGAGATCCCTGTGCCCTTCCCGAGGAAGCCTCTAGTGTTAGAGATGCAGATGTTTTGTGTCTCAGTGGACAATCCAGTCCAGAAATGGGGGTGTGGAGAGGGGTGTCTGTTGCTCTTGAGCAGGAATTCCATGGCCCCAGGTATGGACTTAGGTGCTGAAGGGGGACCCAGGAGAGAGGTGAGGACTGGCGAGGGGGTGGATGGGGAGGGGCCTGGGCATGTGCGCCGGAACCAGGGCTGGCCCAGCTCTCTATAATTACCTGAGTCACCACAGACATCCCACAACCTCCACAAGGCCTGCTGACTTGACCAGAGAGGGACACATGGCTGTCTTGGCCTGTGGCTGAAAGTCTGCAGGCCCCCAGCCCTCAGCAAGGTCATTCTGGGTAGGTTTATTTTATTCTTTATTTTTTTGAGACAGAGTTTCCATCCTTTGCCTAGGCTGGAGTACAGTGGTGTGATCTTGACTCACTGCAACCTCTGCCTCCTGGGTTCAAGTGAGTCTCCTGCCTCAGCCTCCTGAGTAGCTGGGATTACAGGTGCATACCACCATGCCCAGCTAATTTTTGTATTTTCAGTAGAGATGGGGTTTCGAGACTAGTCTTGAACTCCTGACCTCAAGTGATCCGCCTCCTCCCAACGTGCTGGGATATAGGCGTGAGCCACCATGCCCAGCTCTGGGAAGGTTTGTGTTGTGAGGCCTGATACCTGTTCTTCTCTTCTCCTTTCCTGAACCCTGTGGCCCTCTGGTGGCCTCTGTGGCTTCTTGAGCTAACCTTACCCACTCTGGGCCTCAGGTTCTGCTCCCTTAAACCTGGCTGCAGTGGGTGACACATCTCCCAGCTAAGAGTGTGTCTGCTCAGCTCTTCAGGGACCCTGTATTAGAGTGTGACAAAAACCCTATAGGAGGTGTCATACAGATGCGAGGCTTCACACAGTGCCACTCATTCCCTTCCAGAAAGACCTCCATACTCTAAGTCTTACTCCCTGAGGGTGGGGCGCCCCACATTTCTCTGGCATTTGATCTCCCTTCCCCCACAGTGGCTCTTCTCACCAAGAAGCCTTTCCTTGGCACATTGCTTGCAGCCCAAGCAGGGGTGAGGGAGAGGGGCCTGTCTCAGGGGTGTTCCTCTCTTCGGGGAGCTGTGGGCTGGCAGTATGTTGCTAAGTGGTCGTCAGCCTCCCAGCCCGGGACACCGACAGCTCCTCCTCCTCTCTTTGCGCATGGTAACTACAGGGGTGGCAGGCAAGGCAGAGAGGTTGATGGGAGGTAGCAGGAGTGAGAGCCGGCGGCATCATTTAGATCTGCGACCTTTAAGAGAAACTCTTAGAGCAATCGTTCCACCCAGTGCTAAATGTCAGATGAGTCAGCCTCTGGGTAGCTGTCACCTTCCTCCCCCAAATCTCTGGCAAAGCAGGGAGGCTGGCTTGGGGCTGCCTCTCTAACTCTGACAGCAATTGGAACCCACAGCTATCCTGCGGTCGCCCTCTAGCCCCCAATCCCAGGATGCTCGCTTCCATTTTACTCTTCACTTTTAGGGGAGGAGCCAGGATAGGGCCCAGTGTTCCCTCCCTACTCCCAAAGGACAGTATTTGTCCCCAGTCCTTTCTCCTGCCAATGCTTCTGGATTTTGGAAGTGAAGCATCGAGGACACGGGTGTCTCCCGTGGAACCTCCTCCCGTGCTCACCCTGGCAATAGTGGATGAGCCTGGAGGAGACATTTCTGAAGAACTACCAGAGCTGAGAAGAAAAAGCAGACTGCACAGCTCAGCGCAGGTTCACGCAAAGCCACCTGTGTATTCCAGAGCCAGGGCCACGTGGCTCAGCCCATGTGTTGGCAGGTGAGCATGCTGTTCCAGCCAGGCGAGTCAGCACACATGGGATGTTCGCTTATTTGTGCAAATGTGTCTCCTAGGGTCATTCTGGAAAGAAGCCCAGCATCTAGTCGTTAGCCCCCAGGGGCAGGGTCGCTACTAAGTGGTTGGGGAGAAGTCAGGGAAGCGGAAGAAGAGGTGGCGTCTCCCAGCCTCATCCGTGGAGCCCCCATCGAAGTGGGGCAGGCAGGCACTGCTGGAGGAGCGAAGGCCAGGTGGACACGAGAACAGATTCCAGAGGCTTGGTTTTATTGTGCAGTTTTCTTTTTCCTCAATGAGATGCCGTAAGCTGTGGTGGAACTATACACAGTCACAGAACAGGAAGAACCTCCGGGTGGGGGCGGGGGGTTGGGAAAAGCCATTTCCCGATAAGTGTCCGGCTCCTGGGTCTTACTCCATGGCCTGCCTCGTGCCCCACAGAGGTCCCTGAGAAGGCAGGCCTGCGGGGCAGGGGGCTGTCTGAGGGGCTCGGGCACGAGCCAGCAGGGACTGGCACTGATAGGCGAGGGGAGGAAGTGCCTCCCTTAGAAACTTGGGCCAAATCCTGTGCAGCTCTGGGACTCCACCCTATCTGACTTGGAGGCTGTGGGTCAGAGCTCTGGAAGCCCTTGGGAGCTTGGGACAGCCTGAGAGGGTCTTGCCCTCCTCTGCAGCCCTCTCCACTGCAAGCAGAGGCAGATGGGGGGCAGCAGGCCCACACTTTTAGCTTCCGTTGCCAGGGAGGGATGATGAACTCTCATCCTTTACCTCCTCCAACCCTCATCTAGCATTGCTCTCCTGGCCAAATCTGCATCTTTACTGGGTCATGCCCCAGGGCCCCTGGGGGACTTCCACATCTGTAAGGAGGGTTGTTTTTTTCTTTTTGGTTGTGGCTGAGAATGCTGGAGATGCTCAGTTCTCTCTCTCCCTCACAAGGTGGGCCACAAATTCTTGGTGGTGCCCTCACATCTGGGGTCTTTAGGCACCAGCCATGCCTGCCAAGGAGTGCTCTCCGCACAGACTATGTCTGTGCTAGGCCCAGACACAGCCCACCCACTCCTCTCTCCAGGTCTCTGGGTCTCTGGTCCCGATTGGCAAGGATGACTTCGCCAATGGCTGGTACCCCTCCATCCTACGACCCCTCACATGCTCTCACTCTCCATCAGGACCCCAATCCTGGCTTCCCTTTTCATGAACTCTCAAAGGAAAGGAAGGATAAACCCTAAATAAACCAGACAGAAGCAGCTCTGGAACAAAGAGTACAAAAAGACAGCCAGAGGTGTGCGGTGAGGCTGAGGTGCCGTGGGGGAGTAGGTAGATAATTGCATGCAGCACTGGGACTCCTGATGAGGGGTGGGGTCCCCACTTCTCCTCGAGGTATGAGGGATGGGGGGAGGGGGTCAGCTGACTCAGAGAAGTAGGATCTCTGCACTGGAACTTGAGGCCTCCTGTCTCCTCCATGGGCCCCACCAGTCACAGGGATATGAAATCCGTGGCCTGGAGGAGGGAGAGCGAGAGCAGGAGCAGCAGTAGCCATGAGGTGTTCTGAGCCAGCAGGCTGATGCCCTCACACTTGACCAGTTTGTCTGTGGAAAGAGAAGGGGGTTGGGGGCAGGGCAGGAAGGAAGAGGGATCAGGACTCAGGCAGGCACAGGCCCAAAGCAAGGGTGTGCTGCCCCAAGGGAGGGGGGCACTGTGATGTTTTATCTGGGACCAGGAGCAGCCTGGTCTCACAGTACCAGCCATCATTCCCACCTGCAGATTACTGACCTCTTGTACACATATCATCTTAAGAAAACCTTACTAAACATCATCATAAGAAAACTGGCTGAGGGAGGTGGTGTCGTCCCTGTTTTCCAGCTGGGGAGAAGGAAGATTGGGGAGGCCAAGGGCCTTGCCCACAGTTCTGGTGGAAGAATCTACCACACTACTCTGCCTGTCTGACTGGCCCTGAGCTCTTCACCCCATTCACACTGAAGGCAATGGTTTCCCAGTTGATCAGGTAGCAGTTGGGAGTGGGTGAGAGAGTTATACAGCTATTCTCCTCTCCAGCCCAGCCAAGGGAACTGCCTGCTGTCCCCGAGTCTGGCTCTCCCAGCTCACTTGGCCTTGTTAGGGGCTTGCCTCACCTCTGAGCACAGTGACGTTCTGGGAGGAGATGGGTGGGGAATGGCCAGAGTGGTGGAGTGCGCATGTGTAGGTCCCCTCGTCCTTGCTGGTGAAGGCGGATAAGTAGAGGACCTTCATGTTGTATTTGCTGGTGAAGTTGGTTCGGGAGCGGTATGTGTGCTCAGGCACCCCCACAGTGCCAAAGAGCACGTGCTTCTTTGTCTCACGGGTCAGGCTGAACTCGTACTGGATGGGTGAGCTGGTAGTATTCTCATGGCGGCAGTCCAGACGAAGGCTCTGGTCCACCAGGCAAGCCGTTAGGCTGGTCACCTTCTGTCCTCGGGAGACCTGCAAGACTGGCACCAGCAGTGCCTCCTTCAAATTGGAGGAGCCTAAGGCGCAGGGGCCTCCCACCCACTTAAAGTGGAGAGATGGGCCTGGCTAGGAAGGGGATCGGGGTCTGCTTTCTGAGTGCCTTTCCCCACCCCAGGGGTCCCAGAGGGTCAGTTTAACTTCTCTGCAGACCCCAGCCTCCCTCCCCAGTCTGCTGGAGCCTTGGATTTTATCAATGTATTTCAAGGACAGGAGGTCTTGGGGAGTTGATGCAGGTTCTGGGTTCCCATCTGGGGACTCTAGTTCAATAGCATGAGGCAGGGTTCAGCAAATGGTTTCCAAAAGCCACCTCAGGCCATCAGAATATCAGAGAGGTGGAGTGGCTGACTTTGGGATGAACAAGAGCCCTCTCTTTGTCATCTGCACTTTTCTGAGGCTGTGAGGGAGAATCTGCTTCTCTGGAGGGAAGGAAGCCAGGGTGCCTGGAGCCCCAACCCTGCCCAGTGCCGGGTACCTGTTAGCAGCAGAGCAATGCTGATGGCAGGGTTCATGGTTCTGGAAGCTCAGTCCAGGATCTGGGGTGGGAACAGGATGTGAGTCAGCCAAGGTGTGCCACACTTACCGCCAGGGCTGGGGACCCCTGGGAACATGACATAATGGCTATGGCAGACATCTGAGTCCCTCTCTCCATCCCCCCTTTCCTCCCTACTTCTCACTGAACCTGATACTGCCACTGGCTCTTTCCTGCTCAGGGAAAGCAAGGAAGGAGGGAGAACAAGCCCTGTCATAGTATGTGTCTGTGCTTGGCCATGGAGCACTTACTAGCTAGGTGACTTTAAAGTGAGTTTACCACTCTTTCTCCTCTTTTTTTTGAGACGAAGTCTCACTCTTGTTGCCCAGACTGTAGTGCAATGGTGCGATCTTGGCTCACTGCAACCTCCACCTCCTAGGTTCAAGCAATTCTCCTGCCTCAGCCTTCTGAATAGTTGGGACTACTGGCGTGAGCCACCATGCCTGGTTAATTTTTTGTATTTTTAGTAGAGATGGGGTTTCATTGTGTTAGCCAGGATGGTCTCGATCTCCTGACCTTGTGATCATCTGCCCACCTTGGCCTCCCGAAGTGCTGAGATTGTAGGCATGAGCCCCTGTGCACAGCTTCTCCTCCTCTTACAGTAACATAGTGTATGGTAATGTAAGACCTATGAGGCCTGGAGTTTCCTATTTTTTTTTTTTGAGACAGTCTCACTCTGTCGCCAGGTGCCAGGCTGGAGTGCGGTGGCGCAATCTCGGCTCACTGCAATCTCCGCCTCCTGGGTTCAAGAATTCTCCTGCCTCAGCTACCCGGGTAGCTGGGACTACAGGCGCGCGCCACCACGCCCAGCTAAGTTTAAAAAATTTTTTTTAGTAGAGACGGAGTTTCACCATGTTGGCCAGGATGGTTTTGATCTCTTGACCTCATGATCCACCCGCCTCAGCCTCCCAAAGTGCTGGGATTACAGGCGTGAGCCACCGCGCCTGGCCTCCTATTTTTTTTTGTTAATTAATGGTGGTAAAATACAAAAAGCAACAATGACGATTTTCACCATTTAAATTCAGTACTTAAATTCGGTATACTCAGCAGTGCAGAATACATTCACATTGCTGTGCAGCCCATCTCCGGAACTCTTTTTGTCTTTCAAAGGAAAACTCTGTATCCGTTAAACAAAGATTCCCCATTTTGGGACTTCCCATTTCCTGTTCAGAAGAAAATTCCTAATGCTCATAAGCGTTTCTATTTGGAGATTACTGGCATATAGCATACATTCCAAAGTTATTTATTGTGAATGAATGAATGGATCTCTCTGAATCTTAAGTACTCACCGGGTTATGATGGGGGTTAAGGAAAACAACCAACATCTGGCGATGACTGCTTCATATAAGTGAGCCACAAATCCCTAAGTCATTCGCCATCCCCGGTGAATGGCTAGAGACCATCCACCATGGCTAAGGATGCTCCCAGACAGGGAGCATCTATTCCTATCTGGAGAGGGCACAAGCTAAGCGTGTTCCTGGAGGAGGGAAAGCCACAGTGATCTCCGAGTGTATGTGAGCCAAGTATGCTTCCCAATTTCCAGCTCTCTGGAGTTCTGGCACTGCAGTTTTCCAGTCCAGTTTCAATAGCCTCCCTGACTAGGCTGTGTGCCTGGTCTTTTTTTTTTTTTTGGCAGCCTTGTTTGAACCAACTCTTGGCGAGGCGTTACGGAGCAGGTAGCCTAGCCTGTCCGCAGAGCAGTGCTCGCCCAGGAGAGGCCACAGAAGGGGCGCGCGCCCGCGAGCGCGCGCGGGGCATTGCCTCGGTTGCGTGCTCCCGGGTGCGCAGGGCGCGCCACTCGCCGAGTTCAGGGTCTCTGGCGCTCAGCCTCTTGACGGGTGAGGCTAGGATCCCGCAGCAGCTGCAGCTACAATTAATTCTCTCTCTGTCCCGGGGTGGAGCTGCTGCCCCGGACCAGATCCAGGAGGAAAGGGGGTCGGCATCTGGTTTTTGATTCAAGGACTCTGGCTTGAGATCATGTGCAGGCTTGAGATCGGAGGGGAAGGGGGAGCAGTGGCCAGGGCAAGAGAGGGAAGAAATGGATCTGAGGCTGGAGAGGATAGAGGAGCCAGGAGAGGGGTAGAGGGCGGCTGGGGAGGTGCAGTCTGTATTCATTTCCTCTGCTCTGTGTCCTCACGGTCCAGACCCAGAAAAGGTCTGCTCTTCTTCCCTCTCCAGCCCTCGGTGGGCCTCACCCGTACTCCATTTTCGTTTTCCAGTCCTTTCCTTTTCCCATTGACTCCCCCTTCCCCCTCTCTCATCCTCTTCCAGTTCTCCCCTCCCCCGTCCGCCCGCCTTCCACCCAGTCCCCGCCTGCGGCACTGCGGTTTCCTTCTCCTGTGCCCCGCACCCAGCCCGCCGCGGGGTCACCGGGCAGAGATCCCCTCTAGCTCGCCATCCTCCGTCCTGTCCCCGCAGTTTAATCCGTCCTCCTCCCCACCTATGCGAGCTGGATTTGGGGAATCTGGGTGGTGCATAGAAGCACAGGCTGTCCTTGGTGTCCTTCCTCCCTGTTCTCCAGCGCCCCAGCCCCAGACACCCGTCCTCCGGTGGGTGAAAGCCCCGGAGTGCCTTCCCCGAAAGGCGTCGGGGTGCGGCGCGGCCCCTGCCAAGTAGAAGCATCCCACTCCTGCCCCTGCCTGGAAAGCAGGCCCCTCCCTAAGCTCTGCGCCCTCCTTCCCCGGGCGCCCTCCGACCGTGGCCCGAAGTCTAGTGTTGGGACGGCTTGCCTGGGCGTTTGACGGCTGTCCCGAGCCCCAGGTCCCGCCGGCTCCAGTTTCCACCTGGACTGGGGTCTTCCGCTGCTGCAACCTCCTCCGAACGCGCCGCCGCCCGTTGCTGCACCCAGCTCGGAGCCCGCAGTTTTCACCAGGGATGGAGGAGAGGGGGAGTGTAGAGCCGGGGGCTCAGCCAATCAGAGGCGGAGATGGGGAGAGCAAGGATGCAAGGTGGGGTGGGGGGTGGGGAAGGAAGAGAAGGCGGTCCCTTATTGGTGTGGGAGTGGCAGGTGGCGGTAGAAGGGGACCCTCACCCTGTGCTGGCAGGCCTGGCCAGGGACAGGAGAGTTCGGGACCCCAGGGTTCAGGCTGGGGCATCCCAAAGAACAGTAGCCTCCTCCCCGAGCCCCGCGATGGTCGTTCCCCTTTTAAGGCTTTAACCCTTTCTTCAGACCTATTCTTCAGAAGTCTGTGGGAAAACCAGAGTGTAAGCGGTGCAGGATGCAGGCCCGGAGCGCCCACGCCTCCGCATTTCCTTTTCAGCTGGAGCCCACCTCCTCCGGAGCCTTGAGTGAGAGGTTTTGGAATATTCCAGTCTTTCTGAAAGGAAGCTGGCTGGGTGTTTCTCAGTGTCGGAGCAGGCCTTCCAAGCAAGGCAGGCCCTGCACCCGCCCTATCCGTCCCTAGTCCCTAGCCCCATTTCGCCCCCTCATCTATTCCAGAGCACCCGGCTCCTCAGAGGGCCTGCAGGCGCTTTCTGCTCTGGACATCACGTCTTCTTCATCTCCTGGGCTGGCACCTTCTGGCCCAGACAGCTGGAAGTTTCTTCTGGCTTTCCTGAGTACAGTCTGCTTGTTTGGTCTTCAGACCAGGGAAGGAGTGTTGCCTCTGAGCAGGCACTGTGCTGGGCACATTATATTCATGGCCACCGTTACCCCATGGCCACCTGCTGGGTTTATCTCATCTCAATCCTCATCCCCTGTCTTGGCTGGTAAGTGGGAGAGCTGGCGAATTGACCTAGGCGGTGGAACCCCAGCTCTCAAGGGTGAGCCATTCCTCTCCCTCATCCCAGCCCAGTGGGAGAGGAGAGAGAGGAACTCTGGGAAAGAAGAGGAGACAGCCCCACAGAAAGGATTAGATTGAGGCCAGCTCCTGATCACCTGGGACACTCCTGATAACCCACCAATTGGATGTCACCAGAAGCCCTAGGCTCATTTTTGTAGACAGTGCTGATGACTTATCTCCCACTCACAAGCATGGTGAATTTTTTAGAATTAATGTTTGATTGATTTGTATCTTTCCCACCTCTTTATGAATTCTGGTTCGACATTCTGTGGGCCGGGCCGGCCTCCCCGCTATGGGCCTGCCTGTTCTCCTGTTTCTTCATGGAAATCAGCTCTGGCACCCTTCCTGCAGTATCAGAAACTGCAGTGGCACTGTTGGAAGCCACTGTTGGAAGCTTGCAAATGGGAGATTTGCTTGGTTTCCCAGCATTTAGAGTGATGGAGCATGCTTATTGGAATGAGCCTTGCAGATGGTTAGTCCAAAGGGGTTATTCCCTTTGGCAAACCACAGAGGCTTCTAGGGCATTTTATGGAAAATGCAGCGGGCCTTGCCCATCTAGGACCTCCTTAATCTAGTACTAGAGCCAGCAGAGTCTGTACTTTTCTCACACTCCCCAGGATCTGGGGACTCTAACACATGATCTGGTAAGACTGTCCCTCTTTATAGGTGAGCTGACCTGGCTTCTTGTTCATAGGGTGCTTTTAAATGCCATGGATGTCCTCGCCCCTGGCTGCTGACCTTCCTCGTACCCTCAAATCCATCCCAGCCATCTTCCCATTCATCTATCTGCTGCATTCCAGACACGCCGGCTCTGGCTTCTCTCTGTCACTTCATGGCAGTGTGCTCCTTCCTACTTAGCAGCTTTCTGATTCTGAGTCCAGGGCTCTTAACTGCGGAAGGCATCTGGGCTGTGCTGGCTGAGACCCTGGATGCTCTGTTTCCCACTCTTTGGCCCTGTCTCTGAGTGTTGCTGGCTGGAAGGCCTGGCAGTGCTATTTTGATAAGGTTATGAGGACCTGGCCTAATTTCTGGGTCCCCAGGCACCTTGCTTTCAGGAAGGGAAGGGAGTAGAGACTGTAGAAGGTGTGGCAATTCCGTGTCTGCTAAAGCAAGATCTCTGATTGGATGGAATTAATGGCTCAGATGAGACATCTGAGGTCAGGGGCGAGGGCACAAAGTGGTGGAGGGAGGAGATTTAAAAACTCCATTTACTGTGGACAGGATAGAGGAGGTGAAAGCAGCAAGGCTTTAGAGGAATCTGGCTAAGGCAAGACGTCCTGCCAGAAGGCTGTGGTGGCCTTGTTGGTCGCTTAGACCTCTCTTCTCCCACCATCTCCTGTTGTCCCACTCAGAGACACATGGCGATAAAAACTCTTCTAAAAACGCACAGTCCTTTAGGGTGATCTAGGGACTGCCAGCTATTCACTTGTTTTATCAGATTGTCTTTGTAGAATTACAGAAATGGCTAAAGCTGCCTCATCTTTCAAATTATATTTTATTTTTGAGACAGAGTCTCACTTTGTTGCCCAGGCTAGAGTTCAGTGGTGCAATCACCGCTCACTGAACCCTTGACCTCCTGGGCTCAAGCAATCTTCCCGCCTCAGCCTCCTGAGTAGCTGGGACCATAGGCACTTGCCACTCTGCCTAGCTAATTACACTTTTTTTTCCTTTTTGTTAAGATGGGATCTCACCGTGTTGCCCAGGCTGATCTTGAACGCCTGGGCTCAAGCTGTCCTCCCATCTGGACTCTCAAAATGTTGGGATTACAGGCACGAGCCTCTGCACCTGGCTTGCCCCACCATTTTATAGCTGGGACCCGAGGCCCAAGAAAGGTAATGGTTTGTCAAGGTCAGACAAGTATTTAGAAGCATGGTCTGGACTATTAGATCTTAGGTCTCCTGACTCCGTGTACACTGCTGTCTAGTGCTCCCAGGGTGGGCCCTCAGATCTCTGCTAGAATCATTTTTCTGGTTCATGGTAAAATGAGTGAAACAAGGACAGTGCAGTTTACATCGAGGTGATAGCTGTCAGGTTATCACCTTGTTTTGGTTTTTTTATTCTTCACCCTACTGATGAGGGAGAGATTCCCACCCCCTAAAGTTATGAGGTTCATGATATGACCTCAACACTGGACGAATGAGCTCAGCAGCGGTTTATTAGTCACATATAGTCATACCTGGAGGGATACACTGCTTGCAATGAATTGCTACATAGGAGTTGCACTAAGAAGCAGAGTGGAGATTACCAGGAACTATCAGAGGCAGGCTTTGTAATGTCAAAATGGTGGAATGCCCCCTGTTTTCTATAAGAGGATGTGATTGGCTGTTTGAGTAATTCTGTGAGCTGGCAGGTGCTGAATCCCACTAGTCAGGGATGAGCGGAAATTGTGCCTGGCTGCCACAGTGAGAGTTGTTTGGCTGGGGCACCTCATCCGCAAAGTAAGGAGGGGACCTGGCAATTAGGCCATTTGTGGTCTCCCTGCTATCAAGGCAGCCATAATATTGAGCTCTAATCTTTGACTAATTGAGACTATGTATTTGCCTTTCCTATACTTCCATTCGAAGGTTGTACCTTTCCACTTTTCTGAAGGAGGAGGTAGTAGATGGTGTGTGTGTGTGTGTGTGTATTTAATGTCCTACTTTATAAAAAAAACATTGGCCACTTTCTCTTAATCCTCAAACTTCTTTGGAAATGTGATTGAGTCCATGAAATGAAAAATCTTGAAATCACTGCTCTGCACTCTGCTACCTCTCCTAACCTCTAGTTGAAGACAACTCCCTGAGTGAGGTCAGCTCCCTGAGGAGCTGCATGTTGGGTTGGAGAATGTGACAAATAAAAACTAAACATTATCTGTTGGAATGCAGGGCAGAAGTTGAGAGAAAGCACCAATAGAGATATAATTTAATCTTTGATAGTTATTTATTTAAAAAAGTTTATTCACGGATATTTTAATTGATCAAATAATTAAGACATTATTGGCACCAATAATGTTCCAGGCACAGGGCTAGACTCTAGGTATACAAAGATCAATAGAACACAACCTGAAAGGTTCCAATGGCAGAAACAGAAATGATACATGGACGTTTAGAAAAAAATAGGGCAGACACAGTGGTAGGAATGTGTAAAGGGTACCGTGGGAGTCCAGAGAAGGGATAGATGATGACCCAATCCGTCAGAGGGGGCTTTTTGGAGGCTAGGCATAAAAAGAGCTTGTAAAGATAAATTTGAGTTGCCCAGGTATGGTAGACTGTCACATCAATGGCCTCCAGTGAGTCATGCCTCCCGGTGCCCATGCTTTTGTGCGATCCCCTTCTGCACTGACTCTGGGCTTGGCCATGTGCCTTGCTTTGGCCAATGGGCCATCAGCAAATGTGATGAAAGCAGAAGCTTGTGAAATGTTTGTACATGACGACTTGCTTTTTTGGAGTTCAGTTGCCACTTGAGGAAGTCTGAACTGTCTCAGTTTACATCAATCACCATTTGGCATCTGCCAGCCCCCAGTTGACCTTCCACGGGACCGCACAGGCATGTGATCACAAAGGCATGCGTAATTCCAAGTGATGCCATACAGAAGAGAAATGAACCACCCAGATAAGGCTACTGTGGTGATTCTAAAACATGGACACAAATTCTTTGACATTCCTTCATCAAGAGGTGACATCTATGTCCCCTTGTCTTAAATCTCAATGGGCTTGTGACTGCTTCAGCCAATAGAGTAGGACAGATGTGATGCTAGGAGACTTCTGCACTGAGGCCTTACAAGGCCACATAGCTTCTGTGCCTTTTCCCAGAACAATCACTCTTGGAGCCAACATGGAAGACATCTGGGTATCCACCCTGCAGCCACCATGCCTGGCTCCAGGCAATTTCAAGTAAGGAGGGACTCGTAGGTGGCTGGAACAAGGATGACTCGTGTTAGGGAGTGGTGGAACAGTTGGCCAAAACAAAGTTGTTCATGGTAACTCTGACAACAGAAGATGTGCCTAATGAATTTGTAGATTTGGCTAAAGGGACCTGGAGACAGAATGCTCAAAGTGTCGTTTGAGTGTTCCTAATTGGCATGATAAAGTATTACAAGAGAGCTGAGCTACAAAAGGACCTGCTCAGTTTTTTAGGTGGAAAGAAAACTGGTTTTCATTGCCATTCTATTAGGCAGTGGGCTCTTAAAATTAAAACTGGCCTAAAGGTAAAGATCAAATCAAGGGTATGATTTTACAACCTCTGTTAAGACCCCAGGAGACTTAAATGGTGTTCAGTAGACCTTCTTGACAAAACAGAAGGGTTTCTAAGAATGCTAAGGACGTTGTCCTTGCCAGACACTGTGGCTCATGCCTGTAATCTCAGCGCTTTGGGAGGTCGAGGCAGGAGGATTGCTTGAACCCAGGAGTTTGAGATCATCCTGGGCAACATGAGACCTCATCTCTTCAAAAAATAAAAAGCTAACTGGGCATGCTGTCACATGTCTGTGATCCCAGATTACTTGGAAAGCTAAGGTGGGAGGATCTCTTGAGCCTGAGAGGTTGAGACTTCAGTGAGGCACTCCAGCCTGGGCAACAGAACAATTCCCTGTCTTTAAAAAAAAAAAAAAAAAAGACATTGTCCTATTGTCCTGTAGCTGAAGTGGAGTCTTTTTGAAATTAATTATGTATGTGGTTTTTGATGCATGAAGTGGACCCCAATAATATTCACAGAAAACCCATAAAGTTTTAAGGAATATTGTATTGACAAAAGCTCCACCAGTTTGAAGTAAAAGGAACTGAAACAGTTCAAAAGGAAAAGAAGCCTCTGGGCCTCCAACTGTCTATGTGCAGGGAGCTGGCCCCTATACACAGGTCCTTCTCTTAGGGAAAGAAGGATCTCTTGGAAGGCAGAACCACCAGCGCAGAGAGTGTAACTAAGAGCCAGGGAGAACTGGGTCCTGTTCAAGTAACATTCCCTGCCTCTAGCACAGGGGTCCCGATGACGTGAACCTGCCTGGATTTCAGAATTGCTTTGAATTCGTGATTGCTATGTGCCTCTCATTTCTCCCCTTTTAATGGGAGTATCTATTGAGCTTATCCTGTCCCTGTGTCACCATTGTACATTGGGCTTGTGGTCTTGTCTTTTTAGTTCACAGGTCCCTGAATGAAGAGGAGCCATTCCTGAGGAATTATATATACCCAAGGAGACTCGGCCTTGGCCAGATCTGCTGCAGATTTTGAGATCATGGCCTTGGAGCCTGATGTCATGATTGGATGCTTTGGGAAGGGTGGGTGTATTTCACAAGTGGAAGGACCGCACATCTTAAGGAATAGAGGGCAGACTGTGATAGAGTGCCACATTAATGCCCTCAGCCAGTCATGTCTCTTTCACACTGACTCTGGGCTTGATTTGGTCAATAAGACTTCAGCAAACGTGGTGCAAGCAATTTCCTAAGTGCTTGCCCATCTTAGGCAAGGACCCCAGGGCCCTGTGAGGAAGCTGGAGCTGGCCACAATGGAGAGACCTGAATGGAAGTGCTGTGGCTTCCATCCCCCACCCCCACTTGGGAGTTGCCCATTACCAAGTAAAGCTTTTCCAGGATCACCCAGTGTCCAGCCCACCTGTCAACTGGCTACACATGCAGGAGTGAGCCCAGCAAACTCCGTATGGAACCGCTCCCTGACCAAACTGCTTGCCCGCAGAATAGGTGACTTTGGTTACTAGTTGGGGTGGTTTGTCACAGAATAATAGCTAACAAGGAAGCCGGGTGAGGAGAGGGAAGAGGATCTAAGACAGAGGAGGCAGAAATACAGCAAAGCAAGGCAGAGGGAGGAAAACACAGGCTGTTTTCAGTGCTCATGGCAATGAAGGCTGAGAGAGGATGAGGGAGAAATGGGGAAGGGGCAGTCGAGGAAGTCCTCATCTGTCTGGACTTGGGTATGAGGTGTCATAACAGGTTTCTTGGAAGGGTGTGGTGTGGCTGGGTAGGCGTATTCTTTAGAAAGATTACTCTGGGAGATCAGGCGCAATGGCTCACGCCTGTTATCCGAGCACTTTGGAGGGCTGAGGCAAGCTCAGGAGTTTGAAACCACCCTGGCCAATGTGGCAAAACCCTATCTTTCCTAAAATCACAAAAATTGGCTGGATGAGATGGCAGGTGCCTGTAGTCCCAACTACTCTGGAGGCTGAGACACAAGAATCACTTGAACCCGGGAGGTGGAGATTGCACCATTGCACACGAGCCTGGGTGACAGAGTGAGACTGTCTCAAAAAAAAAAGCAAGAAAGATTACTCTGGGGGCAGCATTACGAGTGATAGAGGGCCCCAGGCACCCTCTCCGCCCATAGTTCTTTGCCCTTGCAATGCACTCAACACAGAGGTAGGGAGGCAGAAAGTGGCTTCTGGGGAGGAGGGTGGTGTGATGCACACTTCCTTGGGATTGAGACCCACATTTGTCTTATTTACTGCTATAGCTCTGGAGCTTCCAGGTCCTGGCACAAAGTAGAGTCACAAAATAAAACATTTTTGGATGAACCTACGCCTTAGGTTCATAGCATTCAAGTATCATAGGTGCTGCCCATGAGGCAAGGAGAGAATTCAGAGGAGGGTTTGGGAGGAAGCAGTGGTTGTTTTCTGGAAAGAGGAAGAAGCATTCCCAAGAGACGGAGCCCCAGAAGCAAGGGTGAGGTGTGAAGTGCGCCTGGGAGCTGATCAGTGGAGGGGATGAGGGTCTGAGATAGGACATTAGCAGCGGAGGTGGAGAAGGTGGGCAGATGGGAGAGACCCAAGTCAGAGGACATTCAGCGCCTTCCTGGATGTGTTTGGGAGGCATCACAAAGACCCCCAGATTTCGGGAGTGTCTGCTCTGAAGGAGGAGAGAGAGGAAGCAACTTTGGTGCAAAAGATCATGTATTCAGTGCTGGCCATGTTGAGCTTGAGAGCCTGTGGGATGTGTACATGGAGAGGTTCAGGTGGGAGCTGAAGAGGGAGGTCGGGGCAGAGGAGAGGTAACTGCTGGTTGGCAAGTAGGTGGTAATGAGCACCCCAGGAGCGTGTGTGGACCTAGAAGAAAATAGGACCCAGTTTTAGGACCTGGTTAATATAAACTCAGGACAGGACCCGGAAGAGCGCTGACACTTAAGGGAGCGGTTGCAGCTGAGGAGTCTGAGGAGGTGGCCGGGAGGATGGAGAATGGGGAGAGGGTGAAGCCAAAGGAACAGGTGAGCTCAGTGAGGGTGTGGTCAGGAGTGTGAAGTATGGAGGAAAGTGTATCCTAACCTTTAGATTTGGCAACAGGAAGTCACCTGATGAGGACAGTTTCAGAAGCGTGTGGGAACTGAGGTCTGAAGTCATTGTTTGAAAATACAGGTTTTACTTAGGTACAGCAAGGGCCACAGGGTAGGAGACGGCCTCCACTGAAAAGATGATTTGTTATTTGTTAAACTCACAGATCCCTAGTAGGGGGCCACTGGGAAGCACTGGATTGGTCAGGAGGCACAGCGGGAGGGGCGGTTGTGGGCAGGAGCCTTTATTGTTTTCAAGGGAATGAATGGACAAGCAAGGGTGAGCAGGCTCAGGACTGGCTACATTGAATAATTTCAGTGGGCGCTGGGTTTAGGGGCTGTCCTAGTTGTATGGAACATGGCCTTGGGCGATCAGGGAGGTGGCTGGTGGCCCTGAGTGAGAGAGCCAGTAAAGGAGGCGTTTGGAGCGTGCACGCTGGACTGGTTGGGTGGGAGGGTTATCTCCGATCTCTACAAACTGGCTAACCTTGGGAGGGACAGTCACCTCAGATGTTAAAACATCATAATACAGAAAATAAAAGACATGTTTAATACAGTCATGGGTTGAGGAGTGAGTGGGGAGACAAGATGGTGGCTGCAAAGCAAAGAGGAGCTTTGTAAATGAGCCGCGGCTGGTCGAGGCCCGCAGGGCCACTTCTTCTCCCGAGGGGCTGGGCTGGGAGGTGGGTTGCAGGGTGGCTAAGAGACGGCCAGCATCTTCCGTGGAGGCCAAGACCTGCCTCCTGATGAGATCCTCCTTCTGCATGGTGGCCAGGCAGCAGCATTTGGCATGGACACTCCAGGCATGAGCTGTGGGGCTGCCCGGACTGTCAGCTTCAAACTCGTGGTTTCGGCTTGGCTGAGCTCAGCTGTTCTCAGAGTGCACCAAGCCAAAGGAGAGCCAGACAGAGCTGTCTGAGGGGTGAGGAGAGCCCCCCGAGACTGATTCAGTCTCTCCAGCAAAGAGAAAATGAATTAGTATTTTTTTTTTTTTTTTTGGCAGGGACAGCTATTGAGGGAATAAACAAGACTCATCCTTGTGGAATGTGAGCAGTTAGCTTTTTTTTTTTTTTAAATGTCTTTTGGGGAAAAATATACAAGCAGAGATCCCACAATTATCTGAGGCCACTTCCACCTCTTCCGTCACCGTCCACAGCCAGGACCATCACCAGCAAGTGTTTTGTAAGCAAGCTGCTGCTCCCTGATACACAAGCTGTAGCATCCCCACAGTCTTCCAGAGAGGCCGACAATTCCCCAACGCCCCTTGCCAGCTGGCTTCAGTTAGTAGTTGCAGAATGCAAATGAAGCCTGCTGCAGCTACTCTGGGTCCGGCTGTTCCACAGTGAGGGGAAATTCAAGTCCCAGATGGGGAAGAGGAAGAAACTCAGAAATACTTTCTCTGTGTTAGAAGTATTTCTGCTGCTCCTTGGCAGGAAGGTAAGGAGGAGAATGTCGTGGGTGTCCATTTTTTCAAAGTGCACTGCGTAGGAAAGCATGCGAGTTTCAGCTTCCCTGGGGCGCAGCCTGAGAGTCCATGTGATGATGTGTGTGGGTGTGCATGCATGTGTATGTGTGTGTGTGCACCCACGCGTGTGTGCACATGCATGGGAGTGGGCAGCAGTTGGACCTCTCTGCTCTGTCCTTTGAGCTCCCAGAGGAGGAAGGGCCAGACCTGAGGCAAGTGCTTCAAGCATGAAATTTTTCTCAGCCAAACCCTGTGAGTCATCTTTTCTCGTCTTCACCCCCTATATCCAGTCATTCATCCAAGTTTGTATTCTAGCCGCAGAATGCTCCCGAGTCAGGTCTTTCTCTCGATCCTCGCTGACACAGGCCCGGCCCTAGCAGTCTTTATCTCTCTTACTTACTCCGTTGCAGTAGCCTGCTAGCTGGTATCCTGTTTCCAGTCTCTAGCTCCATGCTGCTGCTAGAGTGATTCACCACCCCCAACTGTGTTTTTTAAAAAATCCTAATACATATGTGTGGTTCCAAATACAATGGAATAAGGAACATAGAGTAAAAAGTAAATCTTTCCTGTCCTCTAGCTGTTGCTTCAGTGATTAGCAATTGTGTAAATTCCAGAAATAATCCATGTATGTAACAATATTAGCAAATCTGTTTTTTTTTTTGGTGGGTGTGGGGAGCACACAAATGTAGTCTATTATACACTTTATTTTGCCTCTTGCTCTTTTTCAATGAACGATGTCTCTTGGGGGTCATTCTGTATGAGGACATATGAAGTTGACTTATTTTTATCAGTTGTATAATATTCCATTTTATGGACATATTACTATATATTTGATCAGTCCTGTATCAATGGCTAATTAGGTGATTTACAAACTATACTATTACAAACAATGCTCCAATGAATAATTTATGCAAATGTAATTTTATATATTTGATCTATCTGTAGGACAAATTCTTCAGAATTTGAGTGCCATTATTATTATTATTGGGTCTTGCTCTGTCGCCCACACTTGTGTGCCATGGCACAATCATAGCTCACTGCAGCCTTGAACTCCTGGGCTCAAGTGATCCTCTACCTCAGCCTCCCAAGTAGCTGGGACTACAGGTGTGTGCCATGATGCCCAATACTTTTTCTTTTTTGTAGAGATGGGATCTCACTATATTTCCCAGGCTGGTTTCAAACTCCTGGCCTCAAACTGTCTTCCAGCCTCAGCCTCCCAAAGTGATGGGAATATAAGTGTGAGCCACCATGCCCTGCTCCTTTGACTATTATTACTAAATGTTTAATTCAAATCAAATTATTTAAATGTTTTCTCTGCAAAAGATGAAGAGCATACCTCTATCTTCAGTCCAGGACTCTTCCCTGAGCTCTGACCCACTGATTAGCCATGTCTTAATATATCCACATGGGTATATCAAATCATTTACTATGTCCTAAATTGACCTCCAGTCTTTCCCATCACATAAATGGGACCCCCATGCATGCAATTGCTTAAGCCGAGCCCCCGAAGTTGTGTGTGAGGTCTTCATCCACACCTGCTTGACTAGCGATTGTGGTTCCCATGTGCTTCACTTCCTATTAGTTTTTTTTTGCCCACTTCTCTCCATGCTCTTGCACCATCAGTAACCCTTTTGACTCCACAGTCCCTTCAACTGCAGCCCTCTGTGGGAGTGATTTCATTGCCACCACTCACTGCATTTTCTGCTTCTGGACTAGTGTAGTCCTAATAGGAGCATGGCGTCCAAAGTGCTTGTGGTGTGCCAGCACCATGCCGGATATATTGCCCACACCAGCTGCTTTTCACCCTCACAGCCCCCCTTGGGGTAGCTGTACTATCACCATCCCCCTTTTGCAAACGAGGAAGCTCAGGCCCTGAGAAGTTCATCATTTGGTAAGGGGCTGAGCTCCTAAACACTATTCTTGAGTGTTCTTTGAACCTCCTAAATGATCCTCTGCCTCCACTCATGCCCCTTACAGGCATGAGTGTATGTATATGTGTGTGTGTGTGTATATACGTATATGTGTATGTGTGTGTGTATATATGTATATGTATGTGTATATATGTATGTGTATATATATATATACATATATACACATACATATCACAGATACGTTCACCTAGATGTTTCATTTTTGTAGTTTTAAAAAAATCTGTTATAATATGAATTTTTAAAAGTTTATTTTTTTCTTCATAGAATATACCTCTATTCATTGGATAGGAAATGTTAAATGATTAAATATTTAAAATGACCACATTCTTTGGAGGTATCCCTACATTACCTCATTAAAAAATACGCTGCTTCATTAAATATAGTCATGCAACTGGATAAAGATGTTTTGGTCAAAGATGGACCGCATATACAATGACGGTCCTATAAGATGATGATAGCATATTTTTACTGTACCTTTTCTATGTTCAGATGCACACATACTTACTGCCATGTTACAGTTGCCTGCAGTATTCGGTACAGTTGCCTGCAGTATTCGGTACAGTCGCAGGCTGTACAGGTTTATAGACTAGGAATAAAAGGCTCCACCATACAGCCCAGGTGTGTAGCAGGAGGTACCATCTAGGTTTGTATGAGTACACTCTATGATGTTCCCACAATGATGAAATTGCCTAATGATGCATTTCTCAGAATGTATCCCCGTCCTTAAGTGATGCATGACTATATACTTACTTAAACAGTTTATAGCCAGGCGGGGTGGCTCACGCCTGTAATTCTAGCACTTTGGGAGGCCGAGGTGGGTCGATTGCCTGAAGTCAGGAGTTCGAGACCAGCCTGGCCATCATGGTGAAACCCCATCTTTAAAAAAAGAAAAAACAGTTTATATTTCATCCAGGGGAAAGTGACACAGTGTTAACACTTCCCTTCATAATGGGAGGATCTAGTTTCATAAATGAATCCTCCAGGAGTACAAGAAAGAGAGCGGGTGTTGAAGAAGCCGTGCTATATCCTCCATTTCATCTTCCTCTGAAATGCACACTCAGGATGCCTGCCCTTTACCTTTGCCCACTCAGAAAACAAAAGATCCCTGTAGAAATGAATGCTGCTAAGAATTATGGAAATGGGATGTACCCATGTATTTGGGCCCTCCCTAGAGCTCCTGTTCCAAGCTCTGGCTACTACTTTTTATCCAGCTCCTTTGCAGGTAATGTGGGGCCCTGAGCCCCTGCTACTGAGTATACAGCCTCACTCAGGGGGCCAGGAGGCTGCCGGGTTTTGTAGACTGAGTGGAGTATCAGGGAGAGGGGCTAGGCCTGGTTTGTGCTGCCCAAGGCTGAGGTTGGCACTTCAGGAAGCCTCTTACTCGTCAGGAAGCACCCCTACATGTTTGCGTTTCTCAGTCTGCCCTGGAGTTGGAGCCACTGAGAGGAAGATGAGGGCAGGCTCCCCCTTGATGGCTAATCAGACTGCATTTGTGCTGGTTTCCCAATGTTGTCGTGTTGAAATTTAGAGCCAGGACCAGGGGGAGGTGAGTGAGGCAGTTGCCTGTGGTGCGAAATTGAAGGGTGTCTTAGTTTGGGCTGCTGTAACAAAATACCTCGGACTGGGTAATTGATAAATAACAGAAAGTTATTGCTCACAGGTCTGGAGGCTAGAAAGTCCAAGATCAAGTCATCAGCAGATTCAGTGCCTAGTGAGGGTCCGTTCCTCATTGATGGTGTCTTCTTGCTGCGTCTTCATATGATGGAAGAAGCAAACTCTCTGAGGCCTCTTTTATTTTTCAATTTTGTTTATTTTTATTTTTAATTTTTAAAACTTTAAGTTCCGGGATACATGTACAGAACATGCAGGTTTGTTACACAGGTATACATGGGCCATGGTGGTTTGCTGCATGTATCAACCCTTCATCTAGGTTTTAAGCCCCACATGCATTAAGTATTTGTCCCAATGCTCTCTGTCCCCTTGATCCCCGTCCCCCAACAGGCTCTGCTGTGTGCTGTTCCCCTCCCTGTGTCCATGTGTTCTCATTGTTCAACTCCACTTATGAGTGAGAACATGTGGTGTCTGGTTTTCTGTTCCTGTGTTAGGTTGTTAAGAATGATGGTTTCCAACTTCATCCATGTCCTGCAAAGGCCATGAATGCATTCTTTTTTATGGCTGCACAGTATTCCACGGTGTATATGTGCGACATTTTCTTTATCCAGTCTGTCGTTGATGAACATTTGCATTGGTTCCAAGTCTTTGGTGTTGTAAAGCAACTCTACTATGATGACACATGCACATGTTTGTTTGCTGTCTAAACAAACATGCGCATGTGTCTTTATAGTAGAGTTATCTATCTATCTATCTATCTATCTATCTATCTATCTATCTATCTATCTATCCATCCATCCATCCTTTGGGTATATACTCAGTAATGGGATTGCTGGGTCCAATGGTATTTCTGGTTTTAGATCCTTGAGAAATCACCACACTGTCTTCTACAATGTTTGAACTAACTTACGCTTCCACCAACAGTGTAAAAGCGTTCCTATTTCTCCACAACCCAGGCTGCTTTTATAAGGGCACTAATCCCATTCACAAGAGCAGAGCCCTTAGGACCTAATTGCCTCTCAAAAGCCCTGCCTCTTAATGCTATCACCTTGGGAGTTAAGTTTCAACATGAATTTTGGGGTGACACAAACATTCAGACTATATATAGGAAAGGGGATGCCAAAAGCCTCAATAACCAAGATAAATACTATTTATGAAAGCTTGGTGAATAAAATATCAATATTCTTTTTTTTTGTTTTTTGAGACAGAGTCTTGTTCTGTCACCCAGGCGGGAGTGCAGTGGTGTGATCTCAGCTCACTGCAACCCTGCCTCCCAGGTTCAAGCGATTCTCATGCCTCAGCCTTCTGAGCAGTGGGGACTACAGGCACACTCCACCATACCCAGCTAATTTGTGTGTGTGTGTGTGTGTTTTAGTAGAGATGGGGTTTCACTATGTTACCTAGGTTGGTCTTGAATTCCTGAGCTTAGGCAATCTGCCTGCATCAGCCTCCTGGGCTGCTAGGATTATAAGCGTGAGCCACTGCACCTGGCCAAAATATCAAGATTCTAAACAAAGACAGGATCTGACCCTGTACTTGCATGATTCATTTCATGTTACCCTCACCCTGGCCCTGTCACTGGATAAAAGCTACTGTTACCATCTTAAATGCAGCAGGAAGAACTTCCTTTTTATACAAAGACAAAATAAAAGTTCCTTTTGTTAGAGTTTAAAACACGTAGACAGCATGTGCACGTCACTGGTATATACAGCTTGATAACATTCACAAATTCACACACACGTGCGATCAGAACCCAGCCCAAGAATCTGAGCTGACCAGCACCACCCCCTGCCCCCAGAGCGACCCTCATGCCCCTTCCAGGCACAAACCCCACTGCAAGGTGAGCTAACCCCTAACCTGGCTTTTTTGTCTTCATTTTTTTCATTGAAGTGAAATTCACATAACATAAAATTAACCTATTTAAAGCGTACAATTCAGTGACATTTCATATATTCACAATGTTGTGAAACCACCCCCTCTGTCATGTTCCAAAACATTTTTTTTCTTGAGACAGTCTCACTCTGTTGCATAGGCTGGAGAGCAGTGTCATGATCTCTGCTCACTGTTACCTCCCCCTCCCGGGTTCAAGCGATTCTCCTGCCTCAGCCTCCTGAGTAGCTGGGATTACAGGTGTGTGCCGTCACGCCCAGGTAAGTTTTGTATTTTTAGTAGAGACAGGGTTTCACCACATTGGCCAGGCTGGTCTTGAACTCCTGACCTTGTGATCCATCCTCCTCGGCCTCCCAAAGTGCTGGGATTACAGGCGTGAGCCACCACGCCTGGCCTCCAAAACATTTTTATCTCAAAGAAAACTTTAAAAAAATTATTTTTTATTATTGCTTGGGAATGACTCTCACAAAAAGAAAACTTTTATCACAATTTTGGTTTTTCTTTTGGAGATGGAGTCTCCCTCTGTTGCTCAGGCTGGAGTGCAATGGCATGATCTTGGCTCACTGCAACCTCTGCCTCCCAGGCTCAAGAGATTCTCCTACCTCACCCTCCCAAGTAGCCAGGACTACAGGCGTCCCCACCACACCTGGCTAATTTATGTATTATTAGTAGATACAGGGTTTTGCCATGTTGGCCAGGCTGGTCTTGAACTCCTGACCTTGTGATCTGCACGCCTTGGCCTCCCAAAGTGTTGGGATTTGTGGGGGTCACCCCTGCAAGAGACTAACAACTTGGCCTCCGCCATTAGGTGAACTTGATTCCTTACACATTTTCCCTGGCTGGAGGCTGTCAAGCTATGAGTGAGAGGAAATTAAGAAGAGAATGAAAGAGTAAATTGAGAATGATTAAGCAGGACACTATTTTCAGCTTTCTTGGCCGATGAGATAACGGCCAGGTGAATGCCAAGTGGTCTCACAAGGCATTGTGTCCCCCTTTTTTTGGCTCCTGATCTAAACCTGTTTTATGACTTTGTTTACCAGGCATTGTTTCAGCCTGGCGACCTCCCCTGCGGTCCTTGTCTTTCGCAGATGCATGAGTTACTACTGAGTTTGTGTCTTCCAGTTAATTAAAGATTATTATCCAAGTTACTGATTGTTCTGACAATGTTGATAATCAGCATCACCTATTTCCTCCTTGATCCTTTATATCAGTATTTGTTCCCTTTGACAGTTCCTCAGAATCATCCCTCAGGAATTTTCTGTTCCTTTTATTGTTTGAGTAAATGATCTGCATTGAGGTAATGATGTTAAAGAAAAAACTATATAATGGAACCTACTGCACAAATAAAGTCGCTGTTTGGGCACTGCTGTTGGGGCACTGCCTAATCAGTCCTCCAGACCCCTCTCTCTGTCTCCCTTTTTTTCCCATGCACGCTCTCTTCAAGGTTTGGGACCCTCTTGCTGGACAAGATTCCCGGGCTTGAGTTCAGTTCACAACAGCGATTACATGTAAGAGCCACTGCGCCGGCCTTATCACAATGAAAATTTTGTGTCCATTAAACAGTTACTGTTTATTTTCCCTACTCCCAGCCCCTGGTAATCACCAGTCTGCTTTCTATCTCTAGGAATTTATCTGTTTTGGATATTTCTTTTAGGTGAAATTACAATATGTACCCTTTTATGTCTAATTCTTTTACTTGACATATGTTTTTAAGGTTTACCCATGAAACCAATTTCCCAGTTTATCTATGTTGTAGCATGTATCACTATTCCTTTTTATTGCTGAATTATAATTCACTGTACATCTACACGATATTTTGATTTATCCATTCATCTGTTGACAGACATTTGAGATATTTCCACTTTTTGGCTATTGTGAATAATGCTACTAAGAGCATTCGTGTACAAATGTTTGTTTAAATAGCTGTTTTTGTCTGGGCATAGTGGCTCATGCCTGTAATCCCAGAACTTTGGGAGGCTGAGGCAAGGTGGACCACTTGAGATCAGGAGTTTGAGACCAGCCTGGCCAACATGGTGAAACCCATCTCTACTAAAAATACAAAAATTAGCCCGGTGTGGTGGCATGCACCTGTAGTCCCAGCTACTTGGGAGGCCGAGGCAGGAGAAGCTCTTGAACCCAGGAGTTGGAGGTTGCAGTGGGCCGAGATTGCACCATTGCACTCCAGCCTGGGCAACAGAGTGAGACTCTGTCTCAAAAAACAAATTAATAAAAAGTAAATAAATAGATATCTGTTTTAAATTATTTTGGGCATATACCTAGAAGCAGAATTGCTGGGTCATATGAAGATTTGGTGTTTAATTTTTTGAGGAAATACCAAATTATTTTGCACAGAGGTGGCACCATTTCACATTCTGCCTGCAATGCACAAAGCTTCCAGTGTCTGGAACCAACAGTTATCAAGTTATTTCTTCTTCTTTTCTTCTTTTTTCAAAATTACAGTCATCCTAGTGGTTGTGGTTTCTTTCCTCCTTTTTTTTTTTTTGAGATGGAGTCTTGCTCTGTTGCCCAGGCTGGAGTGCAGTGTTGTGATCTTGGCTCACTGCAACCTCTGCCTACTGGGCTCAAGCGATTCTCCTGCCTCAGCCTCCTGAGTAGCTGTGATTACAGGTGACCGCCACCACGCCTGGCTAATTTATGTATTATTAGTAGATACAGGGTTTTGCCATGTTGGCCAGGCTGGTCGTGAACTCCCAACCTCATGATCTGCACGCCTCAGCCTCCCAAAGTGTTGGGATTACAGGTGTGAGCCACTACGCCCAGCTGTGAAGTGGTTTCTCACTGTGGTTTTGATTTGCATTTTCCTAATGGCTAATGACGTTGAGCATCTTTTCATGTGTATGTTGGCCATTTGTGTATCTTCTTTGGAGAAATGCCTATTCAAGATTTTGCCCTTTTTTTTTTCACCTCCATCCTCTCAGAATGTGAACCCCTTTCCCTTTTTATTGGGTTGATAGTCTTTTTGTTGTTGAGTCATAAGAATGCTTTATGTATTCTGAATACTAGACACTTAAAATATAGGATTTACAAATATTTTCTAAAATTCTATAAGTTGCTGTCTCTCTCAGTCTGCTCAAGCTGCCATAATGAAATGCCACAGGCTGAGTAGTCTAAACATCAGAAATTTTATTTTTTCACAGTTCTGGAAGCCGTAAGTCCACGATCAGGGTTTCTGACAGTCTGGTTTCTGGCGAGGGCTTTACTTCCTGGCTTGCAGACTCTTATCTGTGTCCTCATGCAGCCTGTCCTTACTGCGGGTTGGGTAGGGAGGATGGGAGCTCTCTGGTGTCTCATATCTCTTTGTGTTAATGTTTTATGTTGCTGTAAAGAAATATCTGAGGCTGGGTAATTTATAAAAAAAGAGGGCCAGGTGCAGTGGCCTGTAATCCCAGCACTTTGGGAGGCCAAGGTGGGTGGATCCCCTGAGGTCAGGAGTTTGGGACAAGCTTGGCCAACATGGTAAAACCTCATCTCTACTAAAAATACAAAATTAGCCAGGTGTAGTGGTGAGTGCCTGTAATCTCAGCCACTTGGGAGGCTGAGACAATATGATTGCTTAACCTGGGAGGCAGAGGTTGCAGTGAGCTGAGATCATGCCACCACACTCCAGCCTGGGCGTCTCAAAAAAATAAATAAATAAATAAATAAATAAATAAGTAAAAAATAAAGAAAAGAGGCTGACAGTTCTTCAGGCTGTACAAGCATGGCATCGGCATCTGCTCAGCTTCTAGGGAGGCCTCAGGAAGCTTTTGCTCTTGACAGAAGGTGAAGGGGAGGAGGAGCAAGAAGGGATGGGGAGACCGGGAGCAAGAGAGACAGGGAGGAGGTGCCAGGTTCTTTTAAACAACCAGCTCTCGCATCAACTAATAAAGCAAGAACTCACCAATTACTACGGAGGAGCGCACCAAGCCATTCGTGAGGGATCCACCCCCACGACCCAAACACCACCCACCAGGCCCCACCTCCAACATTTCAACATGAGATTTGGAGGGGACAAACATCCAAACTGTATCACTTCACAAGGACATAATCCTATCAGATTAGGACCCTACCCTTGTGCCCTCATCCAGCCTCTGTTACTTCCTTGGAGGACCCATCTCCAATACAGCTGTACTGAGGGTTAGGGCTTCAACAGATGAATTTGGGGGACACAAACATTCAGTCCATAACAATTGTCTTTTCACTTAAAATGTTTCTCTTTTAATATTTTTTAATTTAAATTTTTTGTGGTTACATAGTAGGTGTATATATTTATGGGGCATATGGGATATTTTGATAAAGGCATACAATGTATAATAATTTCATTGGGGCAAATGAGATGCCTGTACCTTAAGCATCTATCCTTTGTGTTACAAACAATCCAGTTATACCCTTTTGATTATTTAAACATGTACAATTAATTTACTATTGAATAATAATCTGTTTGCTATTTTTTTTGTTACTGTTGACCATCCACCCTTCTTCCTCACCCCTGCACTTCCCTTCAATGTTTAGCTCCCACAAATAAATGAGAACGTGTGAAGTTTGTATTTCCATGCCTGGCTTATTTCACTTAACATAATGGCCTCCAGTTCCATCCATGTTGTTGCAGATGATAGGCTCTTGTTCTTTTTATGGCTGAACGGTACTCCGTCATGCACATATACTATGTTTTCCTTATCTATTTGTCTCTAGACAGACACTTGGGTTGTTTCCAAATTTTGGCTCTTGTGAACAGTGCTGCAATAAACATGGGAGTACAGATATCTCTTTAATATGTTGATTTCTTTTCTTTTGGATATCTACCCAGTAGTGGAGTTGCTGGATCATATGTTACCTCTATTTTCAGTTTCTTGAGGAACCTCCAAACTGTTCTTTGTAGTGATTGTACTAATTTACATTCCCACCAGTCGTGTGTGAGGCTTCCCTTTTCTCCATATCCTCACCAGCATTTGTTATTGCCTGTCTTTTGAATAAAAGCCATTTTAACTGGGGCGAGATAATATCTCATGGTAGTTTTGATTTGCATTTCTCTGACGATCAATGTTGAGCACCTTTTCATATACCTATTTGCTGTTTGTATGTCTTCTTTTGAGAAGTTTCTGTTTTTTAAAATCATGATATCCTTTGATGGATGGAAGTTTTTAATTTTGGTAAAGTCCAACTCACCTGTTTTTTCTTTGGTTGCTTATGCTTTTGGTACCATATTTATGAATCCATTGCCAAATCCAAGGTCATGAAGATTTACCCTTATGTTTTCTTCTAAAAGTTTTATAGTTTTAGCCCTTACACAGGTTGTTGAGTCATTTTGAGTTAATATCTGTGTGTGCTCTGACATAGCTTCATTCTTCTGCACATGGATATCCAGTTTTCCCACCACCGTTTGTTGATGATTACTTTTCCTCACTGAATAGTCTTGGTGCATTGTTGAAAACTTAACTGGGTGTGGGTGTATGGGTTTATTTCTGGCATCTCCGTTCTGTCCCATTGGCCTATGTATCTCCGTGTCTATCCTTATGGCAGTACCTCACTGTTTTGATTACTGTAGCTTTGAATGAAGTTTTGAAATTGAGATGTGTGAGTCTGGAACACTGCTTGGCCTTTATCACCGGGAGTTAATTTTGCCTAGTTTAGCAATTTACAGAAATGGAATCTTATGACATGTACTCTTTGCGTCTGTCTTCTTCCATTTAATATTATGTTTGAGAACTACTTTTTCAAGTTAAGTAAAAAAAAAAATCACTTTAATTAACACATTTAAATTATTTAAAAAATTCAAATAGGATGAAAAGATTAAAGTGAAAGGCAATGCTGAGTACCCAGTGTGAGCAGTTTCCTGAGCATTTCTGGAGAGAAATCATAGGCATGAACTGACCTCTGACCGTGTGCCTCCTCCCAACAAAGAGATGGTAGCTCATGCTGTACTAGGAAGAGAGTGCTTTGTTAGACTTGCTTTCTAACTCTTTCTTCTGTTAGCTTACTTTCTCTACATTCCTATCGCCGTTTTCAATCCGTTTTTTAAAGAGTGCATGGCTGACTTTGTAGAGTGTCAGTGAGTTTGGAGCGTCTGGCATGTCCTCATAATTACATTCAGTTTACGCAGTTGGGCAGTGCAGACCACAGAAGTGACCGTGTTCTTCTCTGTCTGTCATATCACAGGCACCTCATGTCAGTTGCTGCTATTATAGGTGGAATGAATTTTAATCACTTGGTTAAGGGGATGTCTACCAGGTTTCTCCACTGCAAAATCATCAATTTTTCTTTTGCAATTAAGTAATCTGTGGGAAGATTTTTTGAGGTAATGTATTTCTCAAACATTTACTTAAAGGTTTTAACCTCCACTGTTGATTTTTTCCTGAATCAATGATTACTCTGATGATGGCAAAACAGTTTGTATTAGTTATATTCGCATGGTCTTTGAGTTCTCCTGAACTCTACAGCCAGACTGGGTCAGTAGCTCTGTGAGGTGCCTCTTGCAATGCTTCCACTCTGGTTCCTGACACCTGGCTTAACCATCTCCAGAAGGCTCAGCTTCTAGGCCCGGGGGGAACAGAAGACCCAGGAAGAGTGAAAGAGAGATATGGAGCCCAGGGTGACACTGTCAGATACACTGAACTTGCCTCTCTGCTCCCAATCCTGGCTCCAGAGCTATCTGATGGCCAAGGGACAGAAGCTACACGAAATGGTGTCGCTTGAACCGTCTCATCTCAGAGGTCCTGTCTCTGGCCTTATTTTTTGTGCTAAGGCCTCACCGGGATATCTTTTTCTCTGTGCCAGGAATCTAGATCTTCAATTTTGAAACCAAGTTTGGACTCTTGGCTGTAGAACCCCAATTTCCAGAGCAAGTTGTCCTCTGGAATCAATCCTAGAGTAAGGGTTGTTCTTACGCACCTTGATTAGGGAGTGTAATTTGCAGAAGGTGTGGCTGGAACAACACCATCTGGCTTCTCTACCTTGAATCCTCTCTTCCGTCCTGTCCATGGCCTTGGCTTGGTTCTAAGGCCTCTGTAGGCTCTGGCCTTTTCCGGAGTCGGTACCCGTACCTTCAATTCTGAAACCAGATTTGGGTTCTGGACTCTTCTGTGTTGGTTTCTAAACTGAGTTTTTGTTTTGAAGCATAACCTGGGTAAGGTTTTTGGTTGAATACGTCGAAGTGGATTTTCAGTGGCTCCTCTGTGACTTTGGTGCGACTGTGCCTACCACGTGTACCTGCATTCTTGTTTGCTGAGTTGTCCTGGGGTATGTGGGAAGAGCGTCCTGGCATCCATCCTAGGAGGCAGTTAGCCAGAGAGATCTTTTAAAAATAAAAATCTGACCAGTCCTGTGCACCGCTGAAGATCCTTAGCTGCATCCCTAACTTTAGGCCACCAGATTTGTGAATCCATGTGCAGCATCAAGCAGTGTCATGTTGGCCTTTATTTGGCCCCAAAGATACGGGTTGTGAATGTAAAGGTGACTATAGTTACTCCACACACAGCATGGCAGAGTTTGTCGTAATTTCTGTTGTTACGCATTTCAATCTGTAGATTCTAAAAATGTGATTGTTATATCAGGGGGATACCCAAATTATTTCAACATTAAAAAGGGGATTCTTATTCAGACAATGGAATGTTACTCAGAGTAGAAAGTAATGAGCTCTCAAACCATGAAAAGACACGGAGCAATTTTAAATGCACATTGTTTAGTGAAAGAAGCCAATCTGAAAAGCCAAACTATGAAGACGGTAAGAGATCAGTGGTTGCCAGGAGCTGGTAGGAGGGAGGAATGAAGAGACGGCGCACAGAGGATTTTGACAGCAGTGAGGCGACTCTGTCTGATGGTGGATGCCTATCAGTACACATTTTTTTAAAACCAAAAAATGTACACACCAAGAGTGAACCCCAATGTAAACTATGGACTTCGGGTGATAATGATGTGTCAGTGTAGGTTCATCAGCTGCCATAAATGAACCCCTCTGTGGGGATGTTGATGGTGTGGGAGGCTGTGTGTGTGGGTGAGGAGGGGAGTACGCGGGAACTGTCTGTACTTTCTGCTCAATTTTGCTGAGAACCTAAAACTGCTCTACAAAATAAATTTATTAATTATTATTTTTTCAGACAGAGTCTCACTCTGTTGCCAGGTTGCAGTGCAGTGGTGCTATCTTGCCTCACTGCAACCTCCCTCTCCCAGGTTCAAGCGATTCTCCAGCCTTAGCCTCCCGAGTAGCTGGGACTACAGGCACATGCCACCATGCCCGGCTAATTTTTGTAATTTTAGTAGAGACAGGGTTTCATCACATTAGCCAGGATGGTCTTCATCTCTTGACCTCGTGATCCGCCAGCCTCAGCCTCCCAAAGTGCTTAAAAAAAGGATTCTCATGATCAAAACAGGTTAAGAAACCCCAGCATTCTGGGTCAAGTCCCGATTCCTCTGTGTGTATGGCCATGATGATTAGGCTCTGTGCTCACCCCACCCACACCCAGTGGGACATGCTGTGTCCCGGCCACACCGGTTGCCTTGTTGTTGCATTCCTCTTCGCATTGTGCCTCCGTGGCTCCCTCTCCAGCAAGGGTCTGCCTGGTGGAATCCGCATTTTCTTAGGCTCAGCTCACATGCCTGGTCCACTGTGCATCCTGTTCTGGGCACTGCTTTGCCCCGAAAACCCTTTCATCAGCGTGCTTTAGAGCAGTGTCTTTTGGCAGATATAACCGGGCTTAGGATTCCATTCTTGTTCTCTATCTATGATCTATGTTTCTTTCTCCCTAGCTAGAATGTCTATTGATTTATTTATTATTATTATTTTTGAGACGGAGTCTTGCTTTGTCATCCAGGCTGGAGTGCAGTGGTACGATCTCAGCTCACTGCAACCTCTGCCTCCTGGGTTCAAGCAATTCTCCTGCCTCACCCTCCTGAGCAGCTGGGACTACAGGCATGTGCCACCATGCCAGGCTAATTTTTGTATTTTTAGTAGAGATGGCTATTTATTTTTTTAATATTTATTTTTTGCCATGTTGGCCAGGCTGGTCTCGAACTCATGACCTCAGGGTATCCATCTGGCTTGGCCTCCCAAAGTGCTGGGATTACAGCATGAGTCACTGAGCCTGGCCAACTGTCCCTTAATTTAAAGGGTGAGGGCCTGGAATGAGGTCCATGGATGAGAAGGTCTGTGTGACACGGGGCCAGGCAAGAATGAAATTCCCCAAATTTCAAAGCCCAAGCTGCTCATGTCTCTGTCTCCGTTTCATACATAACTTCTCATCCTTTTAGCAGCTCTTCAAGCGGGTTATAGTAGTCCCATTTTACAGATGAGGAAACTGAGCCTCAGAGAGTTCAAAGGGCTTGCTCAGATCACATAGAGGTGAGGCAGGGATATGAACCCATGTCCTCTGATTGTTTCAGAGGACCAGACCCAGGACCAGAGCACTGTGTTGACTTTGTGTAGCAGAAACACAGCTGAGATCTTCCCTGCTTTGAGAGCTGGGGCCACGGTGGCACAGATGGTTGAAGCTTGCTTGCTGGCCCCTGGGCAGGCCCGAGCTGAGGAGGGAGTTCCAGAAAATCAGCTCCTGCCTGATTTTCCTTCATTTCAACTAGCGGGCACTGCTTCCTTCTAGCTTGATACTAGATTTCCTTTCTCTGCACTTGGCAACCCCTCAGAGAGCTGGGTCAGAGGCTGGAGCTGGGGGGGTTCTTGAGGCTTAGGCCACTACCACCTGTATGTGCCCCCAGACCAGAGGACAAATGCTTTCTTCCCCCTAGGATGGTTCTGTTCCCCTCTTTTCTCCTCCAGCAACTCTTGGCCTGTGAGAGCCTGGGTGAGGTCTGTTATCCCTCTGGCCTTGGTGTCATCATCCTCAGAAATGGGCTGATGTCTGCTCTGCCTGCATCGCAGGCCTGGGGTGAGTCTGCAGGATTGTTCCGGAGCTGCATCTGGAGGCTGTACTCTGGGTCCTCCCACATGCTGGGTCCTCAGAGACTCAACCTCTTGCCTAGGATATTTTCAGACACAGCTTAGTTGAATAAATCATGACCAGGAAGAGAAGGCACCGTGATGGGCTCCTCTGAAGGCCCAGAGCTGGTTTCTGAGAGGGCTGGGGGTGTTGCCCAGCTCCTTCCCCACCCACCTTGCTCTGCTCCTCTGCTCCAAACCACATCTTTCTCCTCTCCCAGAGCCCTCCCCAGCTCCTTTCAAAAGATTTCCCCACCTGTCTCCACCAGCCAGCACCTCTGAGCCGCTCCAGCGCTGTTTCTTCTTGTTTTTGTGTCTTGACCCAGGGCCAATTTCATTCAATTTTTTAAAAACACCAATTGAGTTCCTGCCTGGGATGAAGATGGGTTGGAGGCAGTGGGGCGAATAAAGTGTAGTGTTTCACCTGGAGTTGCTCATCCTCTGTGGGGATTTCAAGGCAAGAACACACATGCAAGGAAAGTCACACATGTGTGGTCCGATCAATGTCAGATGCAGCTCAGAAGAGGGGAACATGGCATTGTGGGGAAGGTGATGAGGGGCTCAAGGAGGTGCTGGCCCAGGCTTTTCCATGCCTGCCTTCTTTTGTTGCCATTTCCCTTTCCTGCATTCGTCTTTTTCAAACATGTTGTTCTGTATTAGAGTCTGTTAGGCCTTGGGAACCCAAATGCACTGATTTTAGTTAATTAGTTCAGCTATGCAAGAAATAATGCATTTCTTTATTCTCCTTAATGCAACTTAGTTTAGACTCCTAGCCACCTTTCTGCTGGGCTGTGGAAAATGCATCTTTGCCCTCTTGGAGCCTCCCAGCCCGAGGTAGTGCAAAGGTCCTAGGTCACAGTAGAGCCAAAAGCCAGTTTGCTTTCTGTGCTGCTGAGGCTCCCTCGGGTCTGCTCTTCTTCAGTGCTGGGTTCTTCAGGTCTCGGTCTCAGGACATGGTAAACACAAGCTAGGCTGGGAAAGATGCAGCCATATCTCTGTGGAACTGGTCATCCACTGTGGAACTATTGGGGAGCAGGCTGTAGTCCCTACTGCTGGGTGTGGTGGCCCATGCCTGTAATCCCAGCACTTTGGGAGGGCAAGGCAGGAGGAGCACTTGAGCCCAGAAATTTGAAACCAGCCTAGGTAACATAGCGAGACCCTGTCTCTACAAAAAAAAAAAAAAAAAAAAAAATAGAAAAATTAGCCAGGCCTGTAGTGTCTACCAAAAAAAAAAAAAAAAAAAAAAAAGAAAAAGAAAAAGAAAAAAAAAATAGCCAGGTGTGGTGGTGCATGCCTGTAGTCCCAGCTACCTGGGAGGCTAAGATGGGAGGATCATTTGAGCCCTGGAGACTGAGGCTGCAGTAAGCTGTGATCACACCACTGTATTCCCCCTGAGCAACACAGCAAGATCCGGTCTCAAATAAAAACAAATCTTCCTTCTTGTCTCTCTGGCTCAGGGGAATCTTTAAAAAATTTTTTAAATTAATTAATCAATTAATTATTATTAATTTTTGAGACGGAGTCTCATTCTATCGCCTCACTGCAACTCAGCTCACTGCAACCTCTGTCGCCAGGTTCAAGCAATTCTCCTGCCTCGGCCTCCCAAGTAGCTGGGATTACAGTCACCTGCCACTGTGCCTGGCTGTTTTTTATATTTTTAGTAGAGACAGGGTTTCACCATCTTGGCCAGGCTGGTCTTGAACTTCTGACCTCATGATCCACCTGCCTTGGCCTCCCAAAGTGCTGGGATTTCAGGCGTGAGCCACCACGCCTGGCCTATTATTATTATTTTTTAGAGATAGTTCTGTTGGCCAGGCCAGAGTGCAGTGGTGTGCTCATAGCTAACTGCAACCTCGAACTTTTAGGCTCTAGTGAGCTTCCTCCCTCAGCCTCCAGCATAGCTGGGGCTACAGGTGTGTGCCACCATGCTCAGCTAATTTTAAGATTTTTTGTAGAGATGGGATCTTGCCAGTTGCCCAGGTTGGTCTCAAACTTCTGGCTTCAAGCAGTTTTCCCACTTCAGCCTCCTAAAATGCTGGGATTACAGACGTGAACCACCATGCCCAGCAGGAGAATCTCTTTTTAGTTCAGAAGAATCTCTCTCTTCCCATGTTTCTAAGCAAGTTTCCTCTCCGTCAAGGACATCTAGTGGGTTCACGCAGGGAAAAGAGAAGCCCGGAAGAAAAGTATATTAGTTGGTGTTACGGCCTGGATTGTGTACCTCCCCATAATTCGTATGGTGAAGTTCTACCTCCCAGTATCTCAGAATGTGACATATTTAGAGATAAGGGCTTTAAAGAGGTAATTAAGTTAAAATGAGGTCTTTAGTGGGCCTTAATCCAGTATGACTGGGTCTTTATAAGAAGAGGAGATGTGGACACAGATGTGTGTGTGCATAGAGAGAGGACCATGTGAAGACAGCAGAAGATGCTTTAGAAGAAATCAACGCTGCTGATGTCTTGATCTCAGACTTCCTGTCTCCAGAACTGTGAGAAAATGAATGCTGTAGAAGCCATCCAGTGTGTGATACTTTGTTATGGCAACCCTGGTCAACTAAAACAGTTAGGATTTATGTTTGACTGCTGCAGCAGAGTAATCCAAGACACAGTGGCTTAAACCAAATAGAGATTCATTTTTTTCTCATGAAGCAGTCTGAACATGGGCGTCAGGTCGACGTGGGGCTGGGGCTGGGGCTGGGGCTTCACACTTCTGATGTGCTACTCTGCCATCCCCTGGGACAATGTTTTTATCTTTCTGATCCCACAGAGCTCCCCATCATGTTTCTGGGTCCACATCTGACCAGCAGGAAGTGGAAGAAGGAGAAGGAAAGGGAGCGACCCTTTTTTTAAGAGCAAGAACTGGAATGTACTGATGTCACTCTACTCAGATATGAATGGACTGAACTTAGTCCCATAACCACATCTAATAACAAGGGAGGTTGGGAAATGGAGTCTTTGTCCTGGATGTCCGTTCGCCCAGCTAAAATGTGGGGGTTCAAACACTAAAACAACAAGAAGATAGTAACTACTGGGTGACAACCAGTCTCTGCCCTCAAAGAGGCAAGGAAGAACAGGAATGGTCAATTCTCTTGAATAAAGGAAAGAGAAAAGGGAAGGCGGCAAGGAGAAATCAATATGTCAAAAAATTCTGCCTGAAGCTGAGGAACAATAAGACCTGTGCCGACCCCACTCTCAAGTTGCTGCCAAATTCTCCCCATTTCTAAGGAGCACCACTTAAAAACAAGCAATTATAACACAATATGATGATACACGACGGAGTGAAAACTCTTAGGTTTACAACTTTCACTGGAATTGCTGTTAGGAAGAAACCATGTCTGTTTGGAAAAATTTCTTGCTGAGTCACGTGGTGATGGATAGTAAGGGTTTGGAAGCACGGATCAGCAAGATTCCCAGAAAGGAAAGGAATAGTCCAACAGAATCTGTGAAAGAAACATACAGACATTGGACATGATGGAAGGCAAAAGGCAAGACCAAGTCATAGGTGAGAAGGCAGAAAGAGAACTGATGGAACTATTAGGACAGGATGCTTAAGTTATTTGGGTTTTATAGTGTAACTCTCCCCTGCAAAACTTCAGTCAAATCTACTAAACATGTAAAGACCTTTGTGTGGCGTGAATTTCACATCTGGGTCATTTCAGGGCAGAATGGGGTAGCATTATGAGATAATGATGTACACGTTTGTTGAATAAATTAGGCAAAAGCAGGACTGAAGTAGAGGTAACTGGAGAAACCATGAGCTAGTGTTCCCCTTTAGAACTCTACAGAGACTGGGGCAGAGGTGGGAATGGGATTTTAGTCCATTTCTTTTTTTCCCCCTTTTTCTTTTTTGAGACAGAATTTCACTCTGTCACCCAGGCTGTAGTGCAGTGGTGTGATGTTGGCTCACTGCAACCTCCGCTTCCCAAGTTCAAGCGATTTTCATGCCTGAGCCCCCAAGTAGATGGAACTACAAGCGTCGTCCACCATGCCCGGCTAATTTTTGTATTTTTAGTAGAGACAGGACTTCACCATGTTGGCCAGACTGGTCTCGAACTCCTGACCTTGAGTGATCTGCCTGCCTCGGTCTCCCAAAGTGCTGGGATTACAGGCAACAGCTCGCCCAGCCTAGTAAATTTCACTGAATCAAAGAGTGAAGTACTTCAGCCAATATCTGGATTATAACTATTGTGCTAGAGACCAGGTATCTGAGCAGACTTCCCTCTGCCCAGGGGAGTCCCAGGAGGTGTTAAAGAGGAAGTGACACTTAGGGCTAGCTTGAAGAAGGAGTATGTTAGCCAGTAGTAGAGAGGATCTCTCAGCAAAGGGAGGAGGTTTTGTTACAAGGCATTGGAAGGTTTTAAACAGCGGCAACATGATTGGATCTGGGCTTTAAGAATGTGTTGAAGATTAAAAGTTTTTCCCATGAATGTGAGTGTTCACATCTTCTCTTCTTCTCTGCTTCTCACATCTTCTCTCCTCCTCTGCTCACTAAGGACAACGCTATCTTTTTCTGAAGATCTTCTCCCCTATCATGCCCTCTGGGCGATGGTTGTTTTCACCAGCTTGGTTTCTGTGAAGCAAAAATCTGTTGAGAGTGGTAGAAAGAGATGGAGAGAAGCCAGGATGGGGACAAGCATTGGGAAGGGCTGAGATCCACCCATGGGAGATCTTGGGGTATACAAGGTGACTCTCTAAGTAGTGCCCTTTTTCCTTGCCTAAATCCTGAAACAATTGAAAATTAAGACCAAAGGCTGGGTGTGGTGGCTCCTGCCTGTAGTCTCAGCACTTTGGGAGGCTGAAGCTGATGGATTGCTTGAGTCCAGAAGTTCGGGACCTGGGCAACATGGCAAAACCCATCTCAAAAAAAAAAAAAAAAAAAAAAGACTAGGTGTCAGGCTAGATAAAGATGAACTATTATGTTATGAAGGAGTCATTGTTGGAGATTGTGACTTTTTATGGTTTTCTGGTTTTTTTTTTAATTAAAAAGCAAAATAATCAAAAAGAAAAACACAAGTCTAAAGCTAAAATAGCAATAGGTCAAATTGCTGCTGCAGTCCACGGATGTACCTGGCGGATATGCTCCCTCACTGTGAGGCAGGATGTAGTTTCTTTTATTAACCCATGGGTCTTAGCCATTAAGTCTTTGAGGAGGTAGCTGTCCTCTCCCTGAGGAGTTGTTCTACAGTCTCATGTATCTTTGCATTCTTAGCACCTAGCACAGTGCCTGGCAGAATGGCAGGTGCTCAGGACAAACTTATTTTGAAGGAAAGAAGAAACGAAGGAAGGTAGGCATTGCCTAAGAGAAGAAAAGAGATTAAGAGACAGCACCCTGTCATCCCTTGGCTCTGGGTTAAACTGTACTTTAACTCATATAGAGAGATGCGGGGAGAAGCCCATGTCTCTCCGGGATTTTGAGGAAGGCAGACATTTCCCTCCCTTTGTTACTTCCCATGTTTTTTCAAGGTGCCGATCAATTTAGTAGGTTATCACCGTAATTTAAAACGGAATTGAAAATATGAAAGTGCATTATATGTAGTGAGGTAGGCATTGTTTTGTGAAAATTGCTTTGTGTGTGTTTGTGTGTGTGTGTGTATGTGTGTATTTGTACTGGGTTGCTGTGTAAATTGTATATTTTACTATGAGTTGCAATTAAAATGTCAAAACAATTGACTCCTCCCATTCAGCTGGACTAAATGGCAACTTCTATCTCTTCTCCTGTAAGAGAGTGAATTCTAAATAGTGGGGCACCAGTAATCAAGGAAGGAGGAGAGAAGAGGGCCCTTTAAGCCAAAATAACAACCCCATTAGTCAATCCTTCGGGGATTTTGGCCAAGGACGTTGTCTTTGGTGTGTGGTGTTTTGTAGCAGTGCTTGTCCAAGGCTAGGAAAATTCTCCTCGAGCAACTGGCTGCTGTGATGTCTCCACACCATCGCCAAAGCAGGAAACACAGGAGTTGTGCAGAGTTCGATTTTCCATTTTTCCTGTCTGTGGAGCTGGTTCACATAACTGTGGTGCTGGTGATTGTGGCTAATTTTAGTACTGACATGCTTGTAAATTTGAGTTCTTTCCAGTTTTTGTAGGTCTTTCACATCTGTCTTCTCATTTGATTCCACAACAACCCTGGGCATAGTCAGCCAGGGCAAGATTGCTTTGGAGGAAACAGGCTCAGAGAGGGTGGTCTATGCTCCTGCAGCCACCTGCTGTGTTTCCCAGGCTCAGCTGGCTGCTTTTGGGATTTGACGGGGCCCGGTGAATAATATCTCTTCCATGCTGTTGAATGGAAACAGGAACTTTGAATTCCGACAGGAATTCAAAGCCTGTTGAAAGACAGAAACACCAGTGAAGATAAAACTATCAGCTTAATTATGGACAATGCTGAAATGGAGCAGGATTATGACTACCAAGGGCGCTGACAGACTCCACCACAATTCAGTCCCAGGTAGGACCCAATCTTTGAGGAATCACTGGTCTCACAAAAATAAAGATCTTTAGGGATTCACCCTCTAAAACCAAACCAACCACCCAACAAATGTGAGCTGGTCCTAGAGTGGCTGGGGTGCCATTTGTGGCAGCTGGGAACTGAGATTTGATGGCTAAGAATTGTGGAAGGAGGTCTCTTACTTCCCTCAGGGAGTCCGGGTGGCTGGGGGCGGGAGGCTGGGTGGGGCAGAGAGAGGTCAGACTGGTGGGACCTAGCCTGGATCAGTAGGCATGGGGGAAAAAGAGCCTGAGCCTGGGTCCTTCAGCTGCACTGTTATGTGTTTACTGACATGTGGAAAGCTCTGAGGTGGATATACTGAGCCTGGATCCACTTTATGAGTCAAACTCTCAATGAGGCATGAGGTGGTCTTCATCAGAGGTGCCTTTAGCAAACTCTCTGTAAGAAGGCATTCTGAAGTCAAAGGACCCTCACAGGTTAAGATCAAACAATTATCTCATGAGTAAAGGTGACTAAACCCATGAGGAGCCACATCGCTGTGCCCAAGAGTCGGCAGAAACAGTGGACAACAATGAAGGCAGATCCAAAGACAGCAGATGGTATTAAATATAGAATAGTTACATGAAAAATGCTTGAAGAGGTTAAAACACCAGTTTTTACTGTACCTTTTCTACGTTTGGGTGTGTTTAGATGCATGAACACTTACCACAGTGTTACAATTGGCTGCAGTATTCAGTACAGGAACATGCAGCACAGGTCTGTAGCCTAGGAGCGATAGTTTATACTCTGCAGCCTAGGTTTGTAGAAGGCTGTACTTCCTGGGTCTAGGTGGCCACACAGGGTCAAAATTACTTAACAGGACATTTCTCAGAACATTCCCTTTGTAAAGTGATGCATAACTTTACAAAGCACAATACATTTGGAAAAAAAGAAAATACTTCTAAATGTCTCATGCATCAAGAAGAAACCTTATTATAAACTTAAAAGTACTTAAAACGGAACAATAATGGAAATATATATATATATATGTATAAACTTGTTGAATGCAGCAAAAAAAATGTTTCAAGGGAAATTTATAGTCTTACTTTTTTTTTTTTAAAGACGGGGTTTCACCATGTTGATCAGGCTGGTCTTGAACTCCTGACCTCAGGTGATCTGCCTGCCTTGGCCTCTAAAGTGCTTGCCCGGCCAGTCTTAAATTTTTATATTAGAAAAGATGAACATTAGTATTGTGTGTCCAATGTGAATGGTTGGGAAAAGAACAACAGAATAGGCCCAAAGAAAGCAGAGGGAAAGACACAGTAAAAGTATAAGCAGTAGAGGGAGGTGGGTAAAAAATATATATAAAAGCAGTAATCATACAATAGAAGACATCGATATTATAGAAAGACTCTAGAAAGCCAAAAGTTGGCTTTTTAAAAAGTAATAAATAGACAAACAGGCCGGGCATGGTGGCTCACGCTTGTAATCCTAGCACTTTGGGAGGCCAGTGTGGGTGGATCACAAGGTCAGGAGTTTGAGACCAGCCTGGGCAACATGGTGAAACCCCATCTCTACTAAAAATACAAAAATTAGCTGGGCTTGGTGGCATGTGCCTGTAATCCCAGTTACTCGGGAGGCTGAGGAAGGAGAATCGCTTGAACCCGAGAGGCTGAGGCAGGAGAATTGCTTGAACCCAGGAGGTGAAGGTTGCAGTGAGCCAAAATTGCACCACTGCACTCCAGCCTGGGTGGCACAGCAAGACTCTGTCTTGAAAAAAAGAGAAAAGACAAACATCTGGTACAACTAGGAGGGAGAGAGGGAGGAAGAAAGAGAGAGAAAACGAGAGAGAGAGAGAGAGAGAGAGAGAGAGAGAGAAAGAGAAAGAACATTAACAATATGAGTAAAATGGATGCGGCTACAGATGTAACAATGTTTAAAAAGATAATATACTGTCAACAAATAATACCATCGATAAATGTGATATTGGGAAAAATGAAACATTCCTAGAAAAAGTGTAATTTACTAAAACTGTGTCAAAATAGAATAAAAAATTGGAACATCCCTATAACATTAAAACATCCGTTCCATGTGTTTTTATAAGAGAGTTCTACCACACTTAAACCAAAAAAATTTAATTGTATTCTATTTTAATTCTCGGATACATGAGCAGGATGTGCAGGTTTGTTACACAGGTAAATATGTGCCATGGTGGTTTACTGCACCTATCAACCCATCACCTGGGTATTAACCCCACCATGCATTAGCTATTTATCCTGATGCTCTCCCTCCCTCCGCACCCCGACAGGCCTTAGTGTGTGTTGCCCTCTCTGTGTCCATGTGTTCTCATTGCTCAGCTCCCACTTATAAGTGAGAACATACAATGTTTGTTTTTCTGTTTCTGTGTTAGTTTGCTGAGGATAATGGCTTCCAGTTCCATCTCATCCAATGATATCACAAGACAAGATCTCATTCCTTTTAGTATTGCGTGGTATATCCGTGCCGAATGTTCTTTATCCAGTCTATCACTGATGGGCATTTGGGTTGATTCCATGTCTTTGCTTGTGACTAGTGCTGCAGTGAACATACGTGTGCATGTATAACATTCTTTATAACAGAATGATTTATATTCCTTTGGGCATATACCCAGTAATGGGATTGCTGGGTCAAATGGTATTTCTGTTTCTGGTTTTTGAGGAATTGCCACACTGTCTCCCACAACAGTTCCCATCAACATCTCCCACACCATTCCCACCAACAGTGTAAAAGCGTTCCTATTTCTCCATAGCCTCGCTAGCATCTGTTATTTCTTGACCTTTTAATAATTGCCATTCCGACTGGCATATCACACTTTCAAGGAACAGGTTATAACTGCGATTTTATGCAACTCATCCAGATAGTAGAAAAAGAGGGCACGTTCCCCACTTCATTCTATGAAGCTAGTATAACATGACACAAAAACCAGATAAGGACAGATGGTGTGAAAATTACACACCCATCTAAATAATAAACATACTTGCAAAATTCTAAACCAAATGTTAGCAAATTGAGTAAAATAATGCTAAAAAGATAAACTTCTACAACCAAGATGTTATTTAAACAAAGGAGAAAAATGTTATGATCTTCTGTACAGAAAAAAGCATTTCATAAAATTAAACATCTATTGATAAAAACTCAGTAAATAGAAATAGACTAGAATTTCTAAACCTGAAAAGAAAAATTGAGAAAAACCCTACTGAGCTTTATTCCAAGTGGGAAAATGTGAGAAGCATTCTCTATAAAATTATAAAGAAGACAAGGTTACCTACTATTATTACACGCCTTCCCTACATGTTATTAGACAGTCTTTTTAGCACAATATGCACACACATGCACACACACACACACGAGATCAGAAAGGAGGAAACAAAACTGTTGTTACTTCCAAATGACATAGTTTCTATACAGGAAATCTAAAAGAATATACGTGATCAATTACTTGAAATAACAGAAAATTTAGCAAGCATTTAAGATATAAGATTAATAATATATAGAAGTCAACTGTAGGGCTAGATCTTGGCAACAAACAGGAAAGTTAATCAATGAAAAAGTATATTAACAACAACAAAAATCTTAAACTACCTAAGGCTAGATCTCATGAAAATTGTGTAAGATCTGTAAGTAGATTTGGTGATGGATTCTTAGATACGATGCCAGAAGCACAAGCAGTGGGAAGAACAAATGAATACAATGAACTTCGTCAAAAGCTAAGACTTTGATGCATCAAGTGATATTATCAGGAACGTAAAAAAAATAAACTGCAGAACGGCAGAAAAATATTTTCAAATCATATCTCTGATAAGGGCTTAGTATCCAAAGTATATAAAGAACTCCTGCAACTTAACAACTAAAAGATAGTCAAATTGAAAAATGAACAGGGGCCGGGCACAGTGGCTCACACCTGTAATCTCAGCACTATGGGAGGCCATGGCAGGCAGATCATGAGGTCAAGAGATTGAGACCATCCTGACCAATGTGGTGAAACCCTGTCTCTACTAAAACCACAAAAATTAGCTGGGCATGGTGGTGCGCACCTGTAGTCCCAGCTACTCGGGAGGCTGAGGCAGGAGAATCACTAGAACTCAGGAGGCAGAAATTGCAGTGAATGGAGATCCTGCCACTGTACTCCGACCTGCGACAGAGTGAGACTCTGTCTCAAAAAAGAAAAAAAAAAAGAAAAGAAAGGAAAAATGAACAGGATAGGTGTAGTGGCTCATGCTTGTAATATCTGCATTTTGAGAAGCTGAGGCAGGAGGATCACTTGAGCCTAGGAGTTTGAGGCCAGTGTGGGCAACATAGCGAGACCTTGTCTCTGTATTAAAAAAGAAAGAAAGAAAGAAAGAAAAATACCTGAATGGATATTTATTTCTCCAAAGAAGATATACAAATGGCCAATAAGCACATGAAACATGCTCAACATCATTGGCCACTAGCAAAATGTGAACCCAAACCATAATGAGACACCATTTAATACAAGCTAGAACGGTTATAACTTTTAAAATGGTAAATAAGTGTTGGCAAGGATGTGGAGTAATTGGGACCCTCGTATGTTGTCCGTGAGAATGGAAAATGGTACAGCCACTATGGAAAACAGTTCAGTTGTGTTTCGAAAGGTTAAACGTGGAATTTCCATATGACTGGCAATTCCGTTCCTGGGTGTATATCAGTTTGGTTGTTTGTCTTTTAGTTGTTGAGTTGTAGGAGTTCTTTATATACTCTGGATACTAAAAATGGTATCCAGAAAATCACATAGTTGACAGAGTATCAAAAGAATGAAAACCAAGAACTCAAACAAATAGATGCACACCATTGCTCCCTGCCGCATTATTGATGATAGGTGAAAGGTGGAAGTAACTCAAATGTCCAACCACAGGTAAATGAAATGTAATATATACATGCAATGAAATATTATTCAGCCATGAAAAGGAGTTCTGATACATGCTACAGCATGGCTAAATCTTGAAAACATGCTAAGTAAAACACAGGCATAAAAGGACAAACTGTATGATTCCACTTACATGGAAACCAAGAGCAGGAAAATGCATAATGACAAATTAGATTATCAGGGATTGCAGGAAGGGGAAATAGGAAGCTATTGTTTAATAGGCAAAGTGTTTCTATTTGGGGTTATAAAAAATTTTGGAAATAGTGGTGATAGGTGTTGTCACACAGTGAATGTAATTGATACCCATCAATAGTACTCTTAGAAATGGTTAAAGTGGCAAATTTTATGTTATACATATTTTACCACATGAAAATATATATTTAAAAAGTGGATCATAGACATAAATGTCAGGCAAAATCTGTCAGGAAATCTTTGTGATCTTGGGTCAGGCAAAGATTTCTTAGATATGACACCAAAAGTACAATCCTTAAAAGAAAATGCTGATAAGTTGGACTTCATCAAAATTAAAAACTTCTCTTCAAAAGAGAATGCTTTTCTAGGTCAGGCACAGAGGCTCATGCCTGTAATTCCAGCATTTTGGGAGGCCGAAACGGGAGGATCACTTCAGCCCAGGAGTTTGAGACCGGCCTGGGCAGCATGGTGAAACCCCCTCTCTACTTAAAAAATACAAAAATTAACTGGGCATGTTGGCACATGCTTGTAATCCCAGCTGCTCGGAGGCTGAGGCATGAGAATCACTTGAACCTGGGAGTCGGAGGCTGCAGTGAGCCAAGATTGTGCCACTGCATTCCAGCCTGGGCGACAGAGCGAGACTGTCTCGAACAACAACAACAACAAAACAAGAAAAGAGAATGCTTTTCAAAAGAACTAAAAGTGGATCATTTGATCCAGCAATCCCACTACTGGGTATCCACCCAAAGGAAAGGAAGTCATTATGTCAAAAAACCCACCTGCACACATATGTTTATTGCAGCACAATTCGCAATTCCAAAGATATTGAATCAATCTAAGCACCCGTTGACCAATTAGTGAATAAGAAAATGTGGCATATATACAACATGGAATACCACTGAGTCATAAAAACGAATGTAATAATACCTTTTGCAGCAACTTGGATGGAGCTGGAGGCCATTTATCTTAGTGAAGTAACTCAGGAATGGAAAACCAAGTACCTAAAAGTGGGAACTAAGCTCTGCGTACACAAAGGCATACGGAGTGGCATAATTGACTTTGGAGACTTAGAAGGGGGAGGGTAGAAGAGGGGTGAGGGATAAAAAGCTACATAATGGGGACAATGTACACCACTAAGGTGATGAGTGTACTAAAACCTCAAAGTTCACTGCTATGCAATTCATCCATGTAACCAAAACCCACCTGTACCCTAGAAGCTATTGAAATATAAAAAATATTTAAAAAATGAGCATGTTAGTATCCATCAACTGATGAAGCAATGCTCTATCCATACCGTGTTACTCAGAGTTCCACAGAGAAACAGAACCAATAGAATACATATGTAAATACATATTTTACTATAGATATATATCTTATATACATAAATGCATATTAAAAGATATGTACCATGAGGCTTATGTAATTATGGAGGTTGAGAAGTCCATGATCTGCCATCTGCAAGCTGGAGGCTCAGGAAAGCCAGTGGTCTGGTCCAAGCCCAAGGCCTGAGAATCGAGGGAGCCAACAGTGTAAGTCCCAGTCTTAGTCCAAAGGCCTGAGAACCGGGAGCACTGATGTCTGAGGCAGGAAGAAACGGCTGTCCCAGATCAAGAAGAGAGAGCAAATTTGCTCTTCTGCTGCCTTTTGGTTCTATTTGGACCCTCAGCAGAGTGGATGGTGGCTGCCCACATTGATGAGGGTGACCTTCTTTACTCAGTCTGTGGATTTAAATGATAAATCTCTTCTGGAAACACTCTCACAGACTTACCCAGAAATAATGTTTTACCAGCAAGCTGGGCATCCCCTAACCCAGTCAAGTTGACACATAAAATTAACTATCACACATACAATGGAATATTATTTGGTAATAAAAAGGAATGCAGTCCCGGTGCCTGTTACAACATGGAGAACCCTTGAAAACATTATGCTAAATGAAAAAAGCCAGTCACAGAAGACTGCCCATTACATAATTCCACTTAGATGAAATGTCAGAGTAGGCAAATTTATAGACAGAGAGTAGATGAGTGATTGCTTAGGGTTGGGAAGGTGGGAAAGAATGGGGATGAACTGCTTGTGAGTATGGGGTTTCTTTCGTGGGGGACAAAAGTGCTTTAAAATTAGATTGTGGTGATGGGTACACAACCCTGGGAATATACTAAAAACAGTGAATTGTAGATATTAAATGAGTGAATTTTATTATGTCTGATTACACTCAATAAAGTTGTTTAAAAAAGAATGCTAAGAGAATGAAAAGACAAGTCACAGACTTAGAGACAATATTTGCAAATCACAAATATGAGAAAGTGCTTGTATCTAGTAACTCTTTTTTCTTTTTTTTGAGCTGGAGTCTTGCTCTGTCACCAGGCTTGATAGAGTGCAGTGGCATGATCTCAGCTCACTGCAACCTCCCCGTCCTGGGTTCAAGTGGTTCTCATTCCTCAGCCTCCTGAGTAGTAGGGATTATAGGTGCCCGCCACCATGCCCAGCTAATTTTTGTATTTTTAGTAGAGATGGGGTTTTACCATGTTGGCCAGGATGGTCTTGATCTTTTGACCTCATGATCTGCCTGCCTCGGCCTCCCAAAGTGCTAGGATTACAGGCGTGAGCCACTGTACCCTGCTTATAAATAACTCTTAAAACATAATAAGAAAGCAAACACCTCAAGTAAAAATATGTGCAAAATAGCTGAACAGTTGCTTTACCAAACAAAATATAAAGATGAGAAATAGACATAAGAAAAGATGTGGCTGAGTGCGGTGGCTCATGCCTGTAATCCCAGCACTTTGGGAGGCTGAGGTGGGAGGATCATCTAAGGTTAGGAGTTCGAGACCAGCCTGACCAACATGGTGAAACCCTGTTTCTGCTAAAAATACAAAAATTAGTCAGGTGTGGTGGTGGGCACCTGTAATTCCAGCTTTTCAGGAGGCTGAGGCAGGAGAATCACTTGAACCTGGGAGACGGAGTTTGCAGTGAGCCAAGATCATACCACTGCACTCCAACCTGGACTACAATGTGTCTTAAAAAAAAAAGATGTTTCATATCATGAATTACTGAGTAAGTGCAAGTTACAACTCAAGAAAGCTATCACTACAAACCTATTAGAATGGCCAAAACAAAACAAAACAAAAACCCAAGAAACAACTGACAATCCCAAGTACTGACAAGGATGCAGAGCAACATGAGCTCTCATTCACCGTTAGCAGGAGTGCAAAATGACGCAGCCACTCTGGAAAACAATTTGGCAGTATCTGTAAAATGTAATATATACGTAACATACATTACATAATCCCACTCCTGGGTATTTACCTAAGTGAAATTTAAGAACTTATGTCCACACAAAAATCTGTATGGTTATATTGCTCATATCCTTATTTGTAATTGCCAAAAACTGACAATGTCAGTTAAGGGACATTTGGGATAAATAAATGATGCATATAAAAACTATCGGCATATCCACACAATGGAATACTACTCAGTAATAAAAACAAATTACTACCAGGCAAGGACATGGCTTAGTCTCAAATGCATTATGCTAAACGAAAGAAACTGTCTTCAAACAGCTGTTATTCCATTTATATGACATTTTGTAAAAGACAATGGTATGGGAACAAAGAACAAATATTGTTCGCCTGGTGTTTGCCAGGGCTGGGGTGGAGGAGGCTGACTGCACAGGGGCCTGACAGGAAGGTTTTGGGGTGATGGAAATGCTCAGCCTTGATTGCAGTGGTGGTCACATGACTGCATGTGTTTTCAGAATTTATAGAATGTTATACCCAAAGGGTGAATGTAAATTATGACTCAGTGGACCCGACTTTAAAAAATAAGATTACTTTGTTTGTTAAAAGGCAAAGTAATACACCCATGTTCATAGCAGCATTATTCACAGTAGCCAGAGACAGAAACGACCCAAGTGTCTGTCAACAGATGTAGTATATACATATAGTGGAGCATCATTCAGCCTTATGAAGGAAGGGAATTCTGATACGTGCTACAACAAGGATGAATCTTGAGGGCAGTATGCTAAGTGAAATGAGCTAGTTGCGAAAGGACAAATACTGTATGATTCCACTAACATGTGGTTCCTAGAGTAGTCAAATTCACAGAGACGGAAAGCAGAATGGCAGATTCCAGGGGAATGCGGGGGAGAATGGGGAGTTAGTGTGTAACTGGCATGGACTTTCTGTTTGGAAATATGAAAAGTTCTGGAGATACACGGTGGTGATGGTCACACAATATTTAGTATCACTGAAAATGGTTAAAATGGCAAATTTTATAAAATTTCAAAAAATTAATTTAAAAAATAATAAAAAATGTAAAAATCACTCACGAAAAAGATGAGGCAAACCTAGACCAGGAGAAGATAGCCATAATATATAGATTCAGCAAAAACTATACAAAAAGCTCCCCCAAATCCCCCCCAACAAAAACAAGAAAATACCAAAGACTTAAGCCCTTTGTATATTCAAGTGGCATATATATATATACACTAAATTATATATAATATACATACCAAATATATATATACACATACCATATATATATTCATCAAATATATATATTTCTTATACCACATATGTATGTGTGTGTATATATATATGTGGTATAAGAAAGTACCAAAAACGTAGCAAGCTCTTTGTATATCCAAGTGGGATTACAAAGGCCTTTTTAAGTCTTTGGTACGTTCTTGTTTTTTGGGGGTGTTTTGGGGGTTTTTGTGAGACAGGGTCTCACTCTGCCACCTAGGCTAAAGTGCAGTGGCACGATCATGGCTCACTGCAGCCTTGACCTTCCAGGCTCAAGTGACCTCCAAGGCTAAGCCTTCTGAGTAGCTGGACTACATGTGTGCTCCATTACACCCAGCTAATTTTATTTCTGTAGAGATAACGTCCCACTGTGTTGCCCAGACTGGGCTTGAACCTCTGGGCTTAAGTGGCCCTCCGCCTAAGGCTCTGAAAGTGCTGGGACTACAGGCACGAACCATTTGGTCCATTTTTAAGTTGGCTTGTTTGGCTTTTTTTATTGATTTGTGGAGCTCCTTATATACTTTGGATACGAGTCTTTTGCTGAATCTCTATATTACGGCTATCTTCTCCTGCTCTAGGTTTGCTTTGTCTTTTTTGTGTGTGATTTTTACATTTTAAAAATTTTTATATAATTTGCCATTTTAACAATTTTTAGTGGCATTAAATATATTCATATTATTGTGCTACCATTGCCACCATGTATACATATATACACACATATATGTGTGTATATATGTATGTATGTGTGTATATATATATTCACTACTAGGTATATTTTCAAGAGAAATTAGTGCATATGCCCTCCAAAAGACATAAACAAAAGTGTTCATATTTATTCCTAATAACCAGAAATGGAAAACAACTCATCAATGGCAGAATGAATGAATCATGGAAGATACATTTAAGCACCACACAATAATAAAAAAGAACAAACAACTGCTACATGTAACTATATGTGGATGAATCTGATGGATGTAAGAATGAATGGAAGAATCCAGACACAAAAAACTACAATTACTATGATTCTATGTATATAAAATTCAAAACCAGGCAGCACAGTTTTGGGGTTACCTTGGGTGGGAGGGGGTATTGACAGTAACAAGGGAATCTTTTAAGATGTTGAAAATTTTATTTTAACAGTGGCTACATGAATGTATATCTGTGTTAAAATTATACAGTTGAGGCTTGCACAACTTGCTCTATGACATACTTTATTTTTTAAAAGATGTCATATAAAAGTGAAAATACATGATACAAACTGGAAGAAGACATTTATCATATATACAATCGACAAAAAAATTAGTATCCAGAATATATTTTGAGAGCTCCTAGAAATCAATTGGGAAAAGACAAACAATCTAGTACAAAAATGAGCAAAAGTCATGAACAAGAATTTTATGTAAGAAGGAACCCACATGGCCAATAAACAGATGGAGGTATGCTCAACTTCATCAGTAGTCATGGAAATGCCAAACAAGACTATAAGATAGCATCTTACATTCATTTGATTAGCAAAGGTTAAGCAGCCTGGCCAAATAAAATGTTAAAAAGGATGTAGAACAATAGGATATCATACACCTTGTTCCTAAAATATGAAAAAAGTGAGTCACAGATGATTACATATCATGTGACACCTTTTGTGTAAAATTCAGAATCAAGCAAAACTGAAGAGCATATCATTGTACGTAAATGTGGAGGGAATGCCAAGCACACACTGAGGTTTGGGTGGCTTCTATTGGGGGTGAGGGGACTCAGGAGGATGTGATGGGGAGTTCACAGGTAGATGTAAGTTATGAGTGATAGTCTTGTTCTTGGTTTGGCTAATAGGTAAATGGGGATCCCTTGTGTTATTGATATAAACAAATAAGGACACACATCAATCAGTAGTACCATGTTATGAGACAAGGATTATGATGAACTCAATCCTACATTAACTGTCTCCTACAGATTTTTTTTTGAGTTGGAGTCTTGCTCTGACACCCAGCCTGAAGTGCAGTGCCATGTCTCGGCTTACTGCTACCTCTGCCTCCCAGGTTCAAGCAATTCTCCTGCTTCAGCCTCCTGAGTAGCTGGAATTACAGGTGTACACCACCATGCCCAGCTAATTTCTTTATTTTAGTAGAGATAGGATTTCACCATGTTGGTCAGGCTGGTCTCGAACTTCTGACCTGAATTGATACACCTGCCTTGGCCTCCCGAAGTGCTGGGATTAGAGATGTGAGCCATTGTGCCAAGCCTTCTCCAGATATTTTATTATTTTTTTTAAGAGATGAGGTCTTGGTGTGTTGCCCAGGCTGGAGTACAGTGGCATGATTACAGCTCACTGCAGCCTCTGTTTCCTGGGCTCAAGCAATCCTCCCACCTCAGCCTCCCACCTGTAGCTGGGACTACAGGTGTGCATTACCACACTTGGCTAGTTTATTTTTTATTTTTTATAGAGATAGGGTTGAACTATGTTGCCCAGACTGGTCTTGAACTCCTGGGCTCAAGCAATCCTCCTGCCCCAGCCTCCCAAAGTGCTGGCATTATAGGTGTGAGTCATCATGCCTGGACTCTTCCAAAAATTGAAAGCTGCATTAGACTACTTAGTCCTGAAACTGGCAGATTTGTTCTTCTCTCCTTCCAGATCCAAGGCCTCTGCCACAGACATGCTCCTCCAGATTTGTGTTAGTTTGTTTTCATGCTGTTGACAAAGACATACCCAAAACTGGACACAAAAAGAGGTTTAGTTGGACTTACAGTTCCACATGGCTGGAGAGGCCTCAGAATCATGGCGGGAGGAGAAAGGCACTTCTTTCCTGGTGGTGGCAAGAGAGAAATGAGAAAGAAGCAGAAGCAGAAATCCCTGATAAACCCATCAGATCTCATGAGACTTATTCACTATCACAAGAATAGCACGGGAAAGACCAGCCCCATGATTCAATTGCCTCCCCCTGGGTCCCTCCACAACATGTGGGAATTCTGGCAGATACAATTCAATTTGAGATTTGGGTGGTGCATAGCCAAAGCAAATCAAGATCCTTGGCCAGGAAGCACTGGAGCTTGAGCCCGTCTTTGTATCTGTGGGAGCTGGAGGCACTGCAGCAGCACTGCATGCCTTGTGTCTGGCATTGTTCAATCCAGATGTCGGTGGGGACAGAAAGAACAACCCCGAATCCTGGAACAGGGTGGGTCCCAACGACCAATACAAGTTCTACTCAGGGAATGTGGTGATGACTGGGGAAGGGATGCTCTTGGGGCTCTGGGTCACAGAAGTACAAATGCCACTGAAGGGGCAGCCTGGGGGAACCTGCTCCATGTCCCAGGTTTTGTGTCTCCATGTGGAGAATCTGCAGCTAGTGCAGTCATCCTGGCCCTTCTCCTCCTCACTCCTCCCTGTAGGAACAACTTGTGATTGTCCAATCAGCACTGCATTATTAGGCTTCCCTTTTCTCCTGCGCTTACAAGGGTTGGTTCTGAAGTCCACGCAAAGGATTGAACTCCCATGGGAAGTGATAATAGGACAACATGGAATCGCTGTGACTGGCCTAACAGCCAACTCCCCTCCCAAGTGGTGCAGTTTATTCTTCAGCTGAGTAATAGACGAGGTAAGTGGCGTATGTTAGGTGCCGTTCTGAACAATGTTGATTTTTATTTTTGTTATCATTATTTTTTATTTTTTTTTTTGAAACAGAGACTCTCTCTGTCCCCCAGACTGGAGGGCAGTGTTATAATTTCTGCTTGCTGCAATGTCCACCTTCTGGGTTTAAATGATTCTCCTGCCTCAGCCTCCGGAGCAGCTGGGATTACAGGTGCTTGCCACCACACCCAGCTAATTGTTTTTTTTTTTTTTGTATTTTTAGTAGAGAAGGGGTTTTGCCATAATGGCCAGGCTGGTCTTAAACTCCTGACCTCAGGTGATCCACCCACCGCAGCCTCCCAAAGTGCTGGGATTACAGGCATGAGACACCACGCCTGGCCAGAAAAATGTTGAATTTTAAACACCAGGACAAAGTTCAGCTCGGCGAGATGCCCACACTGTAAGGGGCGCAGAAGGAGAGAAAATTCAGATCTTTGCGTTCAGAGACTCACTCTAGGGCAAACACTTGCTGGGTCAGAGGTGAGCGTAACTGCTCGCTCTATTGAAACTGACCCTTTCCCCTCTTTCTGAGCTCAAAGATTTGAATTCATGTGAGTGAAGTGCTCATGTGATGAGCTACACTGCATTTACCTTTGCAATTCCTGGCCGTAACGACTCATCAGTGTCTTCTTGGAGGAGTAAAAAAAGCTGCTCTTGGCTGGGCGTGGTGGTTTATGCCTGTAATCCCAGCACTTTGGGAGGCTGAGGCTGGCAGATCACTTCAGGTGAGGAGTTCAAGACCAGCCGGAACAACATGGTGAAACTCTGTCTCTACTAAAAACACAAAAAGTTTAGCTGGGCATGGTGGTGGGCACCTGTAATCCTAGCTACTCAGGAGGCTGAGGCAGGAGAATCGCTTGAACCCAGGAGGCAGAGGTTGGAGTGAGCCTAGATTGCTCTACTGCACCCCAGCCTGGGTGACAGAGCAAGACTCTGTCTCAAAAGAACAAAAAACAAACAAACAAAAAACCCCCCAAAAAACCCAGCTGCTATCTTACAGTCTCAGGAACCTGGCAAGAAGACCTCTGAGGAGCTTTGTGCACCAACCACAAGGGTCAGAGGGGTCTGCCACCTTCTGCAAGGTATAGATTAGAAGCCAGACTGGAAACAGAAGATGATGGCAGGGATTGTTCAATACACTTGCAAGACTCGTGGGAGCTCCTGGGTGGGCGAAGGTGGGATAAGGGAGAAGTCAGAAAGGGAAAGGAAGAGCGGGAGTGAGGGGAGCAGTGTCAAAGTCAAGAACCTGGGACAGTTCCTGGTTCTGGCAGCTGGGAGGTCTCTGGTGAACACAGCAGTGTGGTTTTAGTATATTGATGAGGGCAGAAGACTGCAGTGTTGAGGAGTAAGTGGGAGGAGGTAAATGGGCAAAGGTAGGTTAGGAAGGAACACAGAGTGGTAGGAAGGAAACGTGGGAAGGAAAGCAGCATGACAGGAGAGGGAGACTTGCACCCTCCAGCTGGGAGCCTGACAGACCCCTGATTAGCATGAAAGGAATGAGTGAGTGAAGGAGGAAATGAATAAAATACAGAGCTCTGGTGGTGAAGGGGAAGGAGCTGATGGAAAATATTAAAGATGGGGCAGCACTTTAGAGAGGGCCGAGGCAAAATTTTAGAACTGTGGGGGTTACAGTCTTGTCCAGTGTCCAGGTCTCCATCAAGAGGCTGAGCAGGCAACCCTAGAGGAAATCACTGTGGTGGCTGCAGTCCAGGGCTGGGAGGTCCTGGCTGGAGCTGGCGGGAAAGCTGGCTGACAGGTGGCTGGAGACAGCAACACAGAGGCTGAGTTGTGATCAAGAAGGGTGTAATCAAGGAGTGTGTGCGGGTTCAGTGTGGTTCAACAATGAACGGGGGACTGAGGGCCAAAGGTGGGGGCACTGGGGGCAAATCTGGAGTGGCAGGTGAGATGAAAAAGTATGGGAGGCCTGATGTGTGCAGGTGCCCACGGGCAGCTGGGTGCAGGCATCATGGAGCAACATCTTCCTTCCCTGAGATGCCTCCATACGGGACTGTTCTGTCCTTGCTTGGAACCTCCTATGTTTTTTAGCAAAAATGGCAGGTTTTCCTAAACCTGGGGATTGTCAGGCCTGGCACTTGGACTGTCAGAAAGGAGCTGGGGGATCCAAATTATTTCACTCACTTTTCTCCCCCACCAGTCATGGAGAAGGTAACTGCTTATTTTCTTAATCTGCATAAGCACCCTATCATTTACTGTCCAAGTTGGGACACCTTTGAGTGTGGAAGGGGATTTTATTAATAATTATGCCAGGAGAGCAGGCATAAACTGGGACTGTCCCAGGAAAACGAGGCCATATGATCTACCTGCAACCCCTAATATTAGATTTTCTGATAAAAGCTAAAATTGAAGTTTTGGCTTAGATCCAAGGTAAGGTGGGGCCGCACCGTCTACCCCAAATCTAAACCTTGGAAGGCACATGCAAACTTGGACTGTCCCTCTTCTTTGCAGTCAGCTGGGGAACACCTGCTGGCCTGGGTGACTGAGGTGTAGAGAATGGTGGGTGTTCCCATAGGGTGTGGCTAGGGTGCTGCTCAGGTATGTGAACCACATGCAGACAAGAAACACATGAGGGGCCTCCCAGCCAGAGCTCAGGAAGTGAACGAGGAAGTGGGGAGTGGGCAGGAGGTGGAGCCACACCTCCTGCAGTGACCCTGCTCTCCAATAAAACCTTGCCTAATGATGATGTCACACTCCAGTGTGTTCTATCAGGCACAGAGGAGTGAGGCGGGAGGGTTTCCTACTGCATTTACCTGCTTAAGGAAAGAGAATAGAGGTTCCAATCTTGATGGGAGCAATGGGCACCTGTGAAGTTCTTTCTCCCATGCCAGCCACTGTGGCTTGTTTCCGGCCCCCACTGCACGTGCGGGTTACTGTTGAGGTCTTCTCTCCCACCACTTGGCAAAGTTGGCCTCAGAAAACAGACCTCCTCATCAGCCATCACAGGTTGAGAGAAGAGGCCAGGATCAGAATTTTAAAATAATTCCCGAGCTAAAAATTATACAAAGAGAAAAAAGATGAAGGAAACACATAAAAACGGCTAACAAAGGATTTCAGTACTTTGATTTGTAGGCTTGTGGATGATTTTATTTATTTGTTTATTAATTTTTTTTTGAGATGGAGTTTTGCTCTTGTTGCCCAGGCTGGCGTGCAATGACGCGATCTCGGCTCACTGCAACCTCCGCCTCCCGGTTCATGTGCCTCTCCTGCCTCAGCCTCCTGAGTAGCTGGGAATACAGGCATGCGCCACCACGCCTGGCTAACTTTGTATTTTTAGTAGAGACGGCGTTTCTCCATGTTGGTCAGGCTGGTCTCAGGTGATCTGCCCACCTCAGCCTCCCAAAGTGCTGGGATTACAGGGTGAGCCACCATAGCCGGCCTTTATTTTTACTTTTTAGAGATGAGGTCTTGCTATGTTGCCCGAGCTGGTCTTGAACACCTGACCTCAAGTGATTCGCCTGCCTCCCAAAGTACTGAATTATAGGTGTGAGCCACCACACCCACCTTATTGTAGGTGATTTTTAACAGTTATAAATTTCAGTGTTTTCTAGTTTATAAAAATGAGTATCATTTCTATATTGGAAAAACATTTTTTAATTCCTCCTCTGGTTACCCTTTAGCTACCGTAAGCTCATTTAAACGGCTTACAGAGAATGTCATTACAGCTGCATCTTACCCACTTTTGTGGAAGGAGATTCATGCCTGTGACTGTTACTCCCCGGGATTGCTGTATGTCCTGGTCATACATCACTTTTTTTTTTTTTTTTGAGATGGAGTTTTGTTCTTGTTACCCAGGCTGGAGTGCAATGGTGCAATCTCGGCTCACCGCAACCTCCGCCTCCTGGGTTCAGGCAATTCTCCTGCCTCAGCCTCCTGAGAAGCTGGGACTAGTACACTTGCCATTCTGTAAAGGAGAATATTTGGGGAAGTGCCCGGTCTCCAGAAGCTTTTTCTGTTGCAAATGACAGAAAACCTGTTTTAACTTGATTTAGGCAAAAAAGAGAATTTCTTGGCCTACGGATTAGGTCAGTTTCGGGTGAGGCTACACCCAGGGCACTAATGATTTAATAGGAACCCAACTTCTCTTTCTCGCACTTGGCTCCTCTTGATCGGTTGGCTCCATCTCAAACCAGCATTCTCATCCTGACACCAATATGGCTGCTAGCGGCTCCCAGGGAGTCCCTTTCCTTGAGGATCAAGTGACTTCTGTTTCAACCACTTGCATGGACGAGGTGCCGGCCCTGGTCAGGAGGAAAGGGTTTTCTGGTATTTTTAGTTCTTGGCTTAAGCCCATGTGCCTCTCTCCTCATCCTTTACTTCATTCTCCAGGAAAGTCTGAGGATGGGGGAGGAGAAAATTGAGCAACAATGATCAAAGCAGGGGAGAAAGGGGCTGGGCAACAAAAAATGAGAAAAACCCTCGTACTTGGACATGACAGTAGATACTAGGAGTACTGGGGCTGCAAGCTCAGCCATCATATCTCAACAAGGCCCGGGGCACAGAGACAGGCAAGAGTTCTGGTCCATGGAGGACGAGCCCAGGGCTGGGCTGCTGGGGTGGGTGCTTTGCGTTGGTATGGAGGGTAGAGCTGAGACAGCATAGCTGGGGCAAACATCAAGGTTAGTTGGAAAAAAATGAACTTTTAATGAATGAATTCACATATGCATTCATTTATTCAATAGTATTTGAAAGGCTCACCCTAAGCCACATTCTCTGTTAGTGGAGGATTGGATTTGTGCAAAGGGCTCATATGTGTTGAGAACCAAACAGAAACTCTCAAATGAGTGAAGCAGCAGGGTGCTACAGCAGGGCAAGGCGGGGCTGTGGAAAACTGGAGACTGAACACCCTGCCTGACCGGCCAGTCTATTTCCAGTACTAGTTAATTGTTATCAGGAGAAAGTGCCATTGACACGAAATATTGACACGACTTCCCCATAAACTCCCCAAAATCTGTATTTTTACATTAGATCAATTTTTACATGTTAACATGTAATGCAAAGTTTTAAATGGCTATAAAGGCCAAACAAAACATGTCTAAGTGCCAGATTGCTTCCTCTGGCCAGGCTAGATGACCTGTAAGGTCCTTCTGGCTTAATTAGTCCTTGAGGGCCTAGCAGAGGGAGGGAGGTGGCAAGGAAAGGATGGTGGCATTTCCACTGGAAGCTAAACAAACAAACAAAAAACAAAACCCCCAAATGCAAGAAGATAGATGCATGCAGAGCTGGGGTAGTCTGGCAACAGGCTCCTGCTTTCCATGTTTTCTGGAGGCTGCCTATGTCCACCTCTTCCCTTCACACCCCCTGACATTGCCCGGTCTCCATTCAGCTGAAACAGTCTTCGTCTATGTCAAAATGGTGGGGAGGTGTATCCAGAAGAGCATATACCGTTGAGTAGAAAAAACAAGTGGCTCTCCCTCAGCTCATACAACACAATGACCAACCAGATGTCTGTGACCACATGTGTGGAGTTTCCTCCCCACAGCAAGCAAGCAATGAATTCTGCAGTGGACACCAGTTGGGTGTCTTCCACTTCAATTCCGACCCTACCTACCTCGATCCCACAGGTTGAGGGTTCCATCCCATAAGACTGCTTCTACTTCAGACATTGGTTGCAATTCTGGGCCTCTAGAACTTCTGACTTACCTATTTCAAGCTGGGGCTCTCACAATCCCCTCTTTGGGGTCAATCAGTTTGCTACAGCAGCTCACAGAGCCTAGGGAAATTTACTTACATTTACTCATTTATTACAAAGGCTAGTTTAAAGGATGCAAATAAACAGCCAGATTAAGGTAAGGTCTAGGGAGGGTCTTGGGGGGTCCTGAGTGCAGAAGCTTCTAACCCTGTGGAGTTGGGGTGTGTCACCCTCCTGGAAAGTGGATAAGGTCTCGTTCACCTTACTGTAAGCCTCTATGTGTTCAGCTGTCCAGAAGCTTCCCTGACCCTGTCCTCTTGGGCCTTCTGTGGAGACTTCATTGGATAGGCATGATTGACAACTGTGCAGAAATGTGACTGGGCAAAGGGTATGATCTACTACTAATAGGCTGAGTTGGTAAAACCAGCAAGGCCTGCCTGTTCAGTTTCTTCTTGGCCTCTCTGTATAGCATTCCTTCCTCCAGGATATGGGGCAGGACCCCTCCTGAAATGGGAGTCTCATGACCCTGATCAATAAGGTAAGTCAGGGAATTTCTTTATGGCCAGCTCCTTGACAGAAAGGTGGGATGGAGGGTGGGGCCTGCCTTGGGGAGAAATAGGAGCAGGTCAAAGGAGGGCAGGAAAAGCTCAGAAAGATTGATTCTGTTTTCTGAGGCCTGCTTCTGAGGTCTAAAGTGCCCCAACATTATAATGAGGGCAATAGGAGCTATGAACCAGGAATCACATATAAAAACGAAGCCCTTGTAGGGATGGTGCTGAAAGAAGGAGCTCCCCAAAAGGGAAGCTACTTCATTTTCATGCATCCATCCATCCATGAATCTGTCCATGCATCCATGTATTCATCCATCCATCCATCCTCCATCTATGCATGTATGCATTCATGCATCCATATATCAATCCATCCATCCACCATCCATGCATGCATGCATCCATCCATCCATCCACCATCCATGCATGCATGCATCCATCCATCCATCCACCATCCATGCATGCATGCATCCATCCATCCATGCATCCATATATCCATCCACCATCCATGCATGCATCAATTCACCCATGCATCCATATATCCATCCATGCATGCATGCATCCATCCATTCATGCATGCATGCATGCATCCATCTGGCCATCCATGCATGCATGTATCCATCCCTCCATCCCTCCATCCAACCATGCATCCATCATCCATGCATCCGTCCATCCACCATGCATCCATCTGTGCATGAATGTACCCATGCATCCATCCATCATCCATACACCCATGCATCCATCCATCCATGCATCCATCCATCCCTCCCTTCATCCATCCATCCATCTATCCAGCCAGCCAGCCAGCCACTGGTTTATAAACTGTTGAATGCCAATTTATGTTTTATACTACTAGGCACCAGGGACCCTACCAGCAATGGCCTTTTATTCAGAGCCCCCAGGCTCTTCACAGAATACAAATTCTTCTGCTAACTGGTTAAATCCTGATGATCAAGACATTTTTGCAACTTGGTACATCATCATAATTGTTTTGTTACTGGCCAGGATGCATCTGTCTCAAGCAGGAGCTGAAACTCTCAGGAGCATTCAGAGCACCAGCTTATCCAAACATTCAGTGACTTAGGGACCCTTCCAGCTTGCAATTCCTCCTTAACATTTTGTGAAGGCAAATTTTCCACATTTTCAGGACTTCCAGAAAGGTCAGCAGATGGGTGTGGGGCCCATAGAGAATTTACACTACCTGGCAAATAGTTCTTTGGAGGGTGCTTTTAGAGGTCACAGCAGATGTAAGAACCTAGTTGACTTATAACCCGTCTCCATTCATTCCATCAAGGAGGTCACTGAATAAGGTTTTGTCATGTCACTAAAAACAGCCTTCCTTGGGCAGGGAAAAATTCACCATCCTGCTCACCGTTCACCTCTGGCTACCTGTCTCGTTTCGCTTCCAGGGAGGAAGTGCAGGGTGAGGTTTGAGGGATGGACCCTAGGGGTTGTCTTGGATATGACAGTCTGAAGTCTAGCAAGTGGTACTCAGGGCTTCCACATTTTCTTTCCTTTATGTGTGGTTCCCAGGGCCAGGAGACCCTCATGTCCTGTTGCGGGAATGGTGTCAAACTATGGAGAGCCACAGAAATGTGGCCCAGGGCTCCATCTAAGCTCATTAGCACCAGCACCCATGTGAGTGCCAGGCTGAGGTGCTTGTCCTCTCTTTCATCCTCTCTTTCTTTCAGCTTTTACTGAGGCTCTTCTTGATGCACAGGGACCTGTGTTGGGCCTTGGAGCTGCAAAGCTAAAATGACACTTGAAAGACTGAACAAGTGATTACAAGGCAGTGTGGTGAGTGCCAGAGCATTCTGAGAACTCCAAGGAGACTGGGAGGCCTCCCAGGGAGGAAGGCACCTATTCGGTGGTCTGACGGAACAGAGAGGAGAGAAGGCTCTTCAAGGAAAGGAGGCTGCAGGGTCAGGAGAGACCTCAGTGGGTGGAGGCAAGCACGGCTGTTCTTTCTGAGCGGGGTAGTGGGTGGGCAGGGACAGCCTGGGGAGAGTTTTGCACACACGCCTGAGGAGTTTGCATTTGGCTTGGAGAGTGATGAGGTGGTAATGGACTGGCGTGACCAAGCTTAAGCAGGAAATGAATGGGATTGAGGCATGGGACTCAGGCTGACACAGGCTCCAAGTGCACTAGACTCTGATCCTGGTGGCTCTAAGACTTAGGAAGGTTGCTTATGTTTTTTGAGCCTCTGTTGCCTCATAAGTAAAAGTGAGTGTGTTATAAAACTCAACTAGGTCTAGTTGCCTGGTATAGTAAGACTAGACATCCACGCTGAGGTTTTGCAGCGGGAGAAAAGAAGGTGTTTATTTTCAGGGCACCCAGAAAAGAAATGCTCATGCTGAAATCCTGGCCTCCTGGATGGCTGGCAGGTAAGGGTTTTTAAAGGCAGGGGTAAATTTCAGAAAAGCAGAAGTTACAGCTGAAGTCATAAGTGAATACACGGAGGTTTGGTTTTGGTCTAAAAGGGTGGGATATCGTGAGGCGGGGCTTATAGGTCATAGATAGATTCAAAGTCTTCTGATTTGCAATTAGTTAAGGAAGAGAAGTTTTATTTAAAAATTTGGGACCAGGGGCCAGAGAAGAATGTTAGCTCTGGCTCATGGGTGTGAATCCCTTCAGGCCACTCAGGAAGAAATTTAGAACTAAAAACAGTTGTCAGTTTGGTCCCCGCTTCCCCCTTGTCTGAGGTCTTTGTGCTGTTGGATCTGTTTGGTGGGGGTCCAGATGTTTGAAGAACAACTAAGGGACATATGTAAAGATGGTATATCTTTAGTTTCTGTAGGGAACCAAACATCAGACCCTAACTTTCTGGGCTGTTGTTTTTAGTTACTATTACCTTCTTGCTTATCAAGTTGTTCGTTTACATCTCAGGACTAGCTAGGTCCCTAAAGTTTCTCATGAAGGAATTCAACATTTGCTTTTATTTCCATGCTTGGGGAGCCTGCAGGTCCCTAAAAAAGGGGTCCCTGCTCCATCTCAAGGGTAATAATATATAACATACAGGGTCACTGGAAGATTAAATGGCATGGCATATGAGAAAGCTTTTGGCACAGTGCCTGGCATCTAGTGACCATCAATAAAATAATGTCCCTTGCATTCCCTAGCCATATGACTGTCAGCCAGTAGGCAGGGGGAGGGGCTGAGTGAGGGTCTCTGGGCAAGAGCTGGTAGAAGGCTGTCTCTCTAGGCCTGGACAAAGGGAATGTGGGTTGATGGAGGGCTGGAGGCTCTGTGGGGAGGGTAACTGGCACAGCAGATAAATAAATGGATGTGGAGGCCTGAGGCACCCTCTGTATCTGGAAGGAGATGGGGCAGGGGGTGGATTTGAGGTCACCCTGGGAGAGGATGGCATGAGAAGTGGGTCTAGGACAAAATTCTGGAGAATAACATATTTGAGGAGCTAGCTGAAGAGAAGTCAGAAAAGGAATATAGGGAGAAGCAGGAGGGGTCACATCATGCAAGCTGAGGGCATGGCCGTGGCTGGCAGCGGGCACTGTGGAGCAGTCAGCAGGAGGCTTGCACAACTGGACCAGGCTCCAAAGGTCATGGCGGTCTTTGTGGTCTGGCTAGAAAAGCAAGGGCCCCGAGGGCACTGGACAGACTGTTGAGAAGATTCAAGGTCATGGGAGGAGGGCTTAAAAAAATGAAGTGCTGTTGTGTGCAGGTTCTATGGCGTGGGGAAGGGGCCATCAGCCTGAGGGTGGCTTTGACGTGGGGAGGGGGAGAAGGGGGAGGCAAGAGGCAAAGGCTGAAGGTTTCACGGGTGGGTCAGGCAGGGAGTTAGTGGGGGCTGCCTGGGGTGTCACAGTTGTCTCTGAAGGAGGAAAGACTTGAGCTGGAGCTTGACAGAGGGAAAGCATCAAACAGATAGGCCAAAGGGCATTCAGGACAGGATGAAGAGGAAAAGGAGGGATGAGGTGTGGAGGTGGAAAATTGGCTAGAAAGGGAGGGGCTGACTTGCACAGAGATGGCCTGACAGCATAGGACATGCACAGCAGTGAGTGATAGTGTGTCACTGGCCAGGTCTCATCACTCCTGAAGGGCTGGGGCCCTGTAGGCCATGAGGTGGCAGCAGGGGCCAGAGAGCCCTCCCAGTGCACTCAGGTGGCGTGGCTGCCATGGGAGCAGGGTGGAGCCCCTCCTTGCAGAGAGGAGTCAGGGGCTGAGTCGTTCAAACCTTAAAATATTGTTCAAGGTTCAGGAATGAATGATAGTTTGCTTTTCTCCCCTCTACTCCTGGATTTGTTGTTTATTTGTTTCGGTTCCCCCTCTCTCCCGCCACTCCTCCCCACAACCTACCGTCTCTGGACTTAGCCAGGGTCTCCATGTTGCAGTTATATCTTGTCGATGTAATTTGGCCCCCTTAAACAGAGGGTGGGGCAGAGGCTGTGAGGGAAAGATGGAATTAAAACCACATCCTGGAGTAATGAGATCTCCATTTGGCCTCCTTCCCTCCTTTTCCCACTCCCAGGCTCTGCTCCTCTACCCTCCTTTCTTGGAGAGAAGCACAGTTCTGCTTGCCTAACGGAAGTCAGTGGGAAAATTCTGTTCACATTCCATATATAGTCAGCACTCAGTATGTGGGGGGATTGGCTCCAGTACCCCTCAAAGATATCAAAATCCACAGATGTTCAAGTTCGTGATATAAAACGGTCTCAGGTTTGCACGCAGCCTCCTGCGTACCTTCAATCACACATCGTCTTGTGTACTTTAAATCATCTCTAGATTACCTAGAGTACCTAACACAATGTGAATGCTATGCAAATAATTGTTATACTGTGTTGTTTACAGAATAATGACAAGGAAAAAAGTCTGTACGTGTTCAGTACAGATGCAATTTTTTTCCCCAAATATTTTCAATCCTTGGTTGAATCTATGGACACAGAATCCATGCATATGGGGGCTGACTGTATAACCTTGTTGGCATAAACCAGGTCCACAGTGAGAGAGCGTCGAGGAGAAGAATCTGTTTATGAAAGTATTTATAATTGTGTTTGGATGACTGCAGGCTTGCTCTTGGGCAGAGCAGAGCTGGGCTATAAAACAGGGTGGGGAGATTTTCCCATTAATGGAAAACTCCCTGTTTGCCCTGACCCTTGGAGAAGGGAATGGAAGAAAGCTCTGAGTGACGTGGCCTTTGGGAGACTTCATGATAGGGAAAAGCCAGGGAGCAGATCTGAGCTGCTGAGAGATGATCTGTACAGGAACTGACTCGTAATAAAATCAAATCTCAATTCTCCAGGGTTGGCATTTACGGCTCAAGACTGGATTCTGAAGTCTCATTTGTCTTCCGGGATTCTGCTTCCCTTGGCTCTCTTAAGCCTTCAGGGCTCTATGGCCACTCCCTGCTGGCTTTAGGTGGCTGACCCAGCCCAGGTTTGAGCTGGGATCATTGCCTCAATTTCCCTAAATACCACGGAGTCAAGATTAGGGTACTTAAAATACTGTTCAAGGTTTAGGAATGACAAAGGAGAAATAAACACAGAAAATAGCATGAAACCAGCTCAGCTGCCAGGGACAAGGATGGCTGCTTCTTCACTGAAGAGTCCCCCTCCTACCCAGGGCTCTCTCCCTGGCTCTGGCCCTCCACAGAGGCTACCTTTTTCCACCTCTCCTTTCCGTCCCTGAGACATAGCTTTGCCTTGGGGGCCCCAAAGAACGACTTCCTCAGACAACATCAAATAAGCCCATAGAAGGGAGAAACACAGTGACACAAGCTTGGTTGGCCACTGTAATCCTTCTTTAGCCATTTTCCTGGACTTTGGGGTGTTCACACTCCTTGGCTTCAGTGACTGACTTTGGGGTGTTCACACTCCTTGGCTTCAGCAGAAGGTCATGGGCCATTTGTTAGGACAAGGTCTCCATTGTTGCATCTTGTTTTTTTTTTTTTGAGACAGGGTCTCACTCTGTCACCCAGGCTGGAGTACAGTGGCACAATTTCAGTTCACTGCAAACTGTCTCCTGGGTTCAAATGACTCTCCTGTTTCAGCTGCCTGAGTTGTTGCAAATGACAGGATCTCATTCTTGCTTATGGCTGAAGAGCACTCCATTGTGCATATGCACCACATTTTCTTTATCCATTCACCTATTGATAGATGCTGATATAGTTTGGCTGATATGATTCAGTTTGGGAATAACTGAATCATCCTTCAGTTATGGGAATTCCCCCCATACTGTTCTTGTGGTAGGGAATGAGTCTCATGAGATCTGATGGTTTCATAAGAGGAAACCCTTTTGCTTGGCTCTCTCATTCTCTCTTGTCTGCTGCCGTGTAAGACATGCCATTTGCCTTCTGCCATGATTGTGAGGCCTCTCCAGCCACGTGGAACTGTGAGTCTATTAAACCTCTTTTTCTTTATAAATTACCCAGTCTCAGGTATGTCTTTATCAGCAGCATGAAAATGGACTATACAGACACTTAGGTGCTTCCAAATCTTGGCTGTCATGAATAATGCTGCAGTTAACATGGGAGTGCAGGTATCTCTTCAATACACGGATTTATTTTCTTTTGGGCATATACCAGCCATGGGATTGCTGGATTCATATGGTAGCTCTATTTTTAGTTTTTTGAGGAGCCTCCAAACTGTTCCCCATAGTGGATATACTAATTTACATTCCTACCAGCAGTGTACAGGGGTTCCCTTTTCTCCACAGCCTCACCAGTCATTTGTTATTGATTGTCTTTTGGATAAAAGCCATTTTAACATGGGTGAGATGCTATCTCATTGTAGTTTTGATTTGCGTTTCTCTGATGATCAGTGATGTTGAGCTCCTTTTCATATGCCTGTTTGTCATTTGCCTGTCTTCTTTTGTGAAATATCGTTTCAGATCTTTTGCCCATTTAAAAACAGGATTATTAATTTTTTCCTATTGAATTGTTTGAGCTCTTTATATATTCTGGTTATTGATCCCTTGCCAGATGGATAGTTAGTATATATTGTCCCCATTGTGTGGGTTGTTGCTTCCTTTGCTGCACAGAGCTTTTTAACTTGATGTGATTTCAGTTGTCCGTTTTTGCCTTGGTTGTCTGTCTGTGCTTATGGGGTATTTCGCAAGAAATCTTTGCCCAGTCCAGTGTCCTAGAGAGTTTCCCCAGTGTTTTCTTATAGTGGTTTCATAGTTTGAGGTCTTAGATTGAAGTCTTTAATTCATTCTAATTTAATTTTTGTACATGGTGAGAGATAGGGGTCTAGTTTCATTCTTTTGCATATGAATATGCAGCTTTTCCCACACCATTTATTCAAGAGACTCTTCTTTCCCCAGTGTATGTTCTTGGTACTTTTGTCAGAAATGCATTCACTCTAGGTGTATGGATTTGCGTCTGTGTTCTCTATTCTGTTCCATTAGTCTGTGTGTCTGTTTTTATGCTAGTACCATGCTTTTTTGGTTACTGTAGCTCTGTAGTATAATTTGAAGTCAGGTAATGTGATTCCTCCAGTTGTGTTCTTTTTGCTCAGGATGGCTTTGGCTATTCTGGGTCTTTTGTGGTTCCATATAAATTTTAGGATTTTTTTTCTATTTCTGTGAAGAATGTTATTGGTATTTTGATAGGGATTGCATTGAATCTGTAGATTGCCTTGGCTAGTGTGGACATTTAAAAAATCTTGACTCTTCCAACCCATGAACATGGACCATCTTTATTTTTTTTTGATCCTCTTCAGTTTCTTACATCAGTGTTTTATAGTTTTCACTGTAGAGATCTTTAACTTCTTTGGCTATGTTTATTTTTATATATTTTATTTTATTTTATTACTTTCTTGCTTTCTTTTTCAGATTATTCACTGTTGCCATATAGAAATTCTACTGATTTTTGTATCTTGATTTTGTGTCCTGAAACTTTACTGAGTTTGTCAGTTCTAATAGCTTTTTTCATGGAGTCTGTAGGTTTTTCCAAATATAAGATGATATAATTTGCAAATAAGATAATTTGACTTCTTCCTTTCCAATTTGGATGTTCTTTATTTCTTTCTCTTGTCTGATTGCTCTAGCTAGGACTTCTAGTACTACGTTGAATAATAGTGATGACAGTGGGCATTCTTGTCTTGTTCCAGACATTAGAGGAAAGGCTTTCAGTTCTCCCTCATTCAGAATGATACTGGCTGTGGGTGTGTCATATATGGCTTTCATTGTGTTGAGGTATATTCCTTCTATACCTGATTTTTTGGGAGTTTTTACCATAAAGCGTTGTTGAATTTTATCAAATGCTTTTTTACCATCAACTGATCATGTGGATTTTGTCCTCTATTCTATTGAAATGATGTATCCCATTGATTGATTTATGTGTGTTGAATCATCTTTCCATCTCTGGGATAAATCCCACTCGGTCATGATGAATGATTTTTTATAATATGTTGTTGAATTTTGTTTGCTAGTATTTTGATGAGGATTTCTTGCATCAATGTTTATCAGGGATATTGGCCTGTAGTTTTCTTTTTTTGATGTGTCTTTGTCTGGTTTTGGTATCAGGATAATACTGGCCTTGTAGAATGAGTTGGAAGTATTCCCTCCTCCTCTATTTTTTGAAATAATTTGAGCAGTATTGTTAATAGGTCTTTAGTTCTTTAAATGTTTGGTAAAATTCAGCATTGAAGCCATTGGGTCCTGAGCTTTTACTTGATGGGAAACTGTTTATTACGGCTTTGATCTCATTACTTGTTATTGATCTGTTCAAGTTTTGGATTTCTTCTTGGCTCAGTCTTGGTAGGTTGTATGTGTCTAGGAATTTATCCATTTATTCTAGATTTTCCAATTTATTGGCAGGCTTTCCTATTTATTAGAAGCCTCTAATTTAAATCCTTGGCATTTCTGTGATATGAGTTGTAATGTCTCCTTTTTCAGCTCTGATTTTATTTATTTGAATCTTCTTTCTTTTTTTCTTAGGCTGAAGATTTGTCACCTTTTTATTGTTTCAAAAACCAATTTCCATTTGTTTCATCTTTTGTATTTTTTTTCATTTCAATTTCCTTTTTTCTGCTCTGATCTTTATTACTTCTTTTCTTCTACTAAGTTTGGGTTTGGTTTACTCTTGCTTTTCTTTAAGATGCATTGTTAGGTTGTTTGTTTGAAATCTTTTACTTTTTTAAAAAAATTTTTTATTGCATTTTAGGTTTTGGGGTACATGTGCAGAACATGCAAGACAGTTGCATAGGTACACACATGGCAGTGTGTTTTGCTTCCTTTCTCCCCTTCACCCACATTTGGCATTTCTCCCCAGGCTATCCCTCCCCACCTCCCCCTCCCACTGGCCCTCCCCTTTTCCCCTCAATAGACCCCAGTGTTTAGTAATCCCCTCCCTGTGTCCATGTGTTCTCATTTTTCATCACCCGCCTATGAGTGAGAATATGCGGTGTTTCATTTTCTGTTCTTGTGTCAGTTTGCTGAGAATGATGTTCTCCAGATTCATCCATGTCCCTACAAACGACACAAACTCGTCATTTCTGATTGCTGCATAATATTCCATGGTGTATATGTGCCACATTTTCCCAATCCAGTCTATCATCAATGGGCATTTGGGTTGATTCCAGGTCTTTGCTATTGTAAACAGTGCTGCAATGAACGAAATCTTTTACTTTCTTGATGTAGGTGATTATTGCTACGAACTTTCTTCTTAGTACTGCTTTTGCTGTATTCCATAAGTTTTGGTGTGCTGTGTTTCCATTTCCATTTGTTTCAAGACAGTTTTAAATTTTCTTCTTAATTTCTTCATTAACCCACTGGTCATTCAGGAGCTTACTATTTCATTTCCATGCATTGCTATAGTTTTCTAAATTTTTCCTTTTTGGCTTCTAGTTTTATTCCTTCATGGTCAGAGAAGACACTTGATATTTTTTATTTTTTTGAATTTTTAAGACTTATTTTGTGGTCTAACATATGGTATATTCTTGAGAATGATCCAGGTGCTGAAAAGAAGAATGTGTTTTCTGTAGCCATTGAATGAAATGTTCTGTAAATATCTATTGGGTCCATTTAGTCTATAGTGCAGATTAAATCTGACGCTTCTTTGTTGATTTGCTGTCTAGCTGATCTGTTCAGTGTTGAAAGTAGTGTTCTGAAGCCTATTATTGTGTTGAAGTCTATCTCTCTTTAGCTCTAATGCATTATATATCTGGGTACTCCAATGTTGGGTGCATATATGTTTACAGTTGTTACATTCTTTTGCTAAATTGGCCTCTTTATCATTATATAATTATTTTCTTTATCTCCTTTTAGAGTTTTTGTCTTGAAATCTATTTTGTCTGATAAATGTATAAACTAATCCCGCTCTTTTTTCAGTTTCCATTTGCATGGAATATTTTTTTCCATTCATCTTTTTATTTTCAGTCTATATGTCTATCAGTGAAGCATGTTTCTTGTAGGCAACAGATCATTGGGTAAAAGTTTTTACCTTCAGCACTTTAAATATCTCATGCCGCTCTCTCCTGGCCTGTAAGGTTTCCACTGAGAACTCTGCTGCCAGGTGTATTGGAGCTCAATTGTATGCTATTTGTTTCTTTTTTCTTGCCACTTTAGGATTCTTTCTTTATCCTTGACCTTTGGGAATTTTATTATTAAATGCCTTGAGATAGTCTTATTTGAATTAAATCTGCTTAGTGTTTTATAACCTTCTGGTACTTAAATATAGATATTTTCTCTAGATTTGGAAAGTTCTCTGTTATTATCCTTTTGAATAAACCTTCTGCCCCAGTCTGTCTCTCTACCTCCTCTTTGAGGCCAATAACTCTTAGATTTGCCCTTTTGAGGCTATTTTTTAGATCTTTTGTGTTTGCTTCGTTCTTTTTTCTTTTGTTTCCAATGTCTGTTTTCAAATATACTGTCTTCAAGCTCACTAATTATTTCTTCTGCTTGATCAGTTCTGCTGTTAAGAGACTCTGATGCTTTCTTCAGTATGTCAATTGCATCTTTCAGCTCCAAAGTTTCTGCTTGATTCTTTTATGTTATTTCAACCTCTTTGTTAAATTTATCTGATAGTACTCTGAATTCCTTCTCTGTGTTATCTTGGATTTTATTGAGCTTCCCTGAAACAGCAATTTTTTTTTTTTTTTTTTGAGATGGAGTCTCACTCTGTCACCCAGACTGGAGTGCAATGGTGTGATCTTGGCTCACTGCAACCTCCACCTCCCGGGTTCAAGAGTTCAAGCAATTCCCTTGCCTCAGCCTCCTGAGTAGCTGGGACTATAGGTTCATGCTGCTACACCCAGCTAATTTTTTGTATTTTAGTAGAGACCAGGTTTCACTGTGTTGCCCAGGCTGGTCGTGAACTCCTGAACTCAGGCAATCTGCCCACCTCGGCCTCCCAGAGTGCTGGGATTACAGGCATGAGCCACTGTGCCCGGCTAGCAATTTTGAATTCTCTTTCTGAGAGGTCACATATCTCTATTTCTCCAGGATTGGTTTCTGGTGCCTTATTCAGTTCATTTGGTGAGGTCATGTTTTCCTGGAAAGTGTTGATACTAGTGGAGGGTTGTCAGTGTCTGGGCGTTAAAGAGTTAAGTATTTATTGTGGTCTTCACAGTCTGGGCTTGTTTGTACCCATCCTTCTTGGACAGGCTTTCCAAGTATTCAAAGGGATTGGATGTTGTGATCTAAGTCTTTGGTCACTTCTGCCATATCTGCCTTAAAGGGCACCTCAAGCCCAATAATACTGTGGCTCTTACACTAGTAGAAGTATTGCCTTAATGGTTTTGGGTAAGATCTGGAAGAATTCCCTGGATTACCAGGCAGAGACTCTGGTTCTCTTTCCTTACTTTTCCCCAAACAGAGTCTCTATTTCTGTGCTGAGCTCTCTGGAGCTTGGAGAGGGGTGACATAAGTTACCCCTTTGGCCACCACCACTGGGACTGCACTGGGTCAGACCCAAAGCCAGCACAGCAACTGGGCCTCACCCAAGGTGTGCAGTGACCACTGCTTGGCTGTCACCCGTGTTCACTCAAGGTCCAAGAGCACCTACAATCAGCAGGTGGCAAATCGAGCCAGGCTCATGTCCTTCCCTTCAGTTCCCCCTGGCCCCAGGTGGGTTCAGAGATACCATCCAAGAGCCAGGGCTAGAGTCAGGAACCTTAGGAATTCAACTGCGGCTAAGCTGGCACCCAACACAAGGCAGAGAGTCCTTCTCACTCTTCCCTCCCATTTCCTCAAGTATAGGGTTCTCTCCCAGGGACTACCACCACTCCAGGCCTGTTGTAAATACTGCCTGGCTATGTTCAGCTGAGGCCCAGGCTTCTTCAGTCAGCTTGTGGTGAATGCTGCCTGTACCTCCTCTGTCCCTTCTAGGTGGTGGGCTCATCTCTGGCACAGAGCAGGTCCAGAAATGCCATTGGTGAGCCAAGGTCTAGAACTGGGGATCCTAGGAGGAATGAATACTGGAGGCTTCTATTCAGCCATCTTGCTCTGTTTCCCCCTCATTGTCTTTTCTTTTTTTTTTTTCTGAGATGGGGTCTTGCTCTGTCACTCTGTCACTCAGGCAGGAGTGTAGTGGTGTGATCACAGCTCACTGCAGCCTCCATCTCCTGGGCTCAAATGATCCTCCCACCTCAGCCTCTCAAGCAGCTGGGATCACAGGTGCATGCCATCACGCCTAAATTTTTTTTTTTTTTTTGAGACTCAGTCTTGCTATGTTGCCTATGCTGGTCTCATACTTCTGGTCTCATAGTCCCACCTTGGCCTCCCAAAGTGTTGGGATTATAGGTGTGAGCCATTGCACCTGGTTCCATTGTGTCTTGCAATGACACATTTTTTTTTTTTTTTTTGGGGGGGGAAGGCAGGAAGGGAGGGAAGAAGGATGGTAGGGAGGAAGGAAGGGATGAAGGAAGGAAGGAAGGAAGGGAGGAAGCGGGGAGGGAGGTGGGGTGGGAGGGAAGGGAAGGAAGGAAATCAAGCAATGAGAGAGACATTGCCGACCTGGATCTAGAGGTTTACAAGTTGATTTCTTTTTTTTTTGAGAGAAGGAAAGAAAAAAAAAAAATAAGTAAAGGAGAGGAAGAAAGAGGAAGAGAAAGAGGGAGAGTAAATGGAAATATTGCTTTATTTTGAAAAAAATTGAGTATTAATAATGGCCAATCAATGTTTCATTTAAACTTATGGGTAGGTGTGATGTGGTATTGACAAGAATGTATATTTTGTGTATTTGAAGTGGAGAGCTCTATGAATATTTATTAAGTTTACTTGTTCTGGATCTGAGTTCGAGTCCTTGATATCCTTATTAATTTTCTGTCTCATTGAATCTAAGTCTCGTATCTGGGTGTCAGGATCGTTAGCTCTTGTTGTTGCATTGATCCTTTTACCACTATATCTTTGTTGCTTTAAAATCTATTTTATCCGATACAAGAATTGCAACTCCTGCTTTTTATTTATTTATTATTTATTTTTGCTCTCCATTTGGTTGGTAAATCTTTCTCCATCCCTTTGAGTCTTTGTGTATCCTTGCATGTGAAACAGGTCTGGATGTAAAATGCCATTGGGTTATGGCTGTGTCTTTTGATTGGGGGATTTAGTCAATTTAAATTTAAGGTTACTGCCATTTGATGTTGACTGGCAGTTTTATCCATTCGTTGGTGTAAATTCTTCTTTATGTTGGTGCTCTTTACTTTTTGGTGTATTTTTAGAAAGGCTAATACTGGTTGTTTCTTTCTGTGTGTAATGCTTCTTTCAGAAGCTCTTGTAAAGCAGGCCTGGTGGTAATAAAATCTCTGAGTTCTTGCTTGTTCATAAAAGATTTTATTTTTCCTTCAGTTGTGAAGCTTAGTTTGGCTGGATATGAAATTCTGGGCTGAAGGTTCTGTTCTTTGAGAATGTTGAATATTGGCCCCCACTCTCTTCTGGCCTGTAGAGTTTCTGCCGAGAGATCTGCTGTAAGTCTGATAAGCTTGCCTTTGTGGGTAACATGACCTTTCTCTCTGGCTGCCCTTAGTATCTTCTCCTTCGTTTCAACCCTGGTGAATCTAACGATTATGTGCCTTGGGGTTGCTCTTCTTGAGGAATATCTTTGTGGTGTTCTCTGTATTACCTGGGGTTGAATGTTGACCTGCTTTGCTAGGTTAGGAAAATTTTCCTGAATAATATCCTGAAGGGTATTTTCCAGCTTGGATTCATTCTCTCCGTCGCATTCAGGTACACCTATCAAACGTAAATTTGGTCTTTTCACATAGTCCCACATTTCTTGGAGACTTTGCTCATTCCTTTTTATCCTTTTTTCTCTGATCTTTTCTTCACGTTTTATTTCATTAAGTTGGACTTTGACCTCTGATATCCCTTCTTCTGCTTGAACAATTCGAGTGTTTAAACCTGTGCATACTTCTCGGAGTTCCTGTATTGTATTCTTTAGTTCCATTAATTCACTCATACTCCTCTCTAAGTTGTCTATTCTCAACAGGATTTCATCAAACCTTTTTTCAAAGTTCCTAGTTTCTTTACGTTGGGCTACAACATGGTCTTTTAACTCACTGAAGTTTCTTATTATCCATTCCTTGAAGAGTGATTCTGTCATTGGGATGCGCTCGTTCTCCATCAAGCCTTGTTCCATTGTTGATGTGGAACTGTGATCATCTTTAGAGGGAGAGGCGTTCTGACTTTGAGTATTCTCAGCTTTTTTACGCTGGTTTCTTCCCGTCATTGTAAATTTATCCTCCTGCCGTCTTTGAAATTACCAACTTTCAGATTAGGTCTCTTGAGTGACGTCCAGGTTGTTAGTTCCCAGGGCCAGAGCAGCGGCGTTAAAACTGATGGTGCTTTTCTGCCCAGGATTCTCCTGTCGGGCTTCCTTCTTGTGTCGGTAGTAGGCGACTCTGCCTTCCCGGGGCTCCAAACCTCGGTCAGAAGGGGAACCGGTCCTGTTTACTCTGCGCCGAGCGCTCCCGCGCCGAGGTGCCGTCACAGCCGCTGCCGGGCTCTGGTGTCCTGCTGGGGACCCGGGCCGGTCCTCCGAACCTGTTTACTTTGCTCCGAGAGCTGCTGCGCCGAGGTGCCGGCGGAACCGCTGCACCGGCCACGAGAGTCGCTCTGGCCACCCGTGTGTTTCCTCCACTGGGGGATCTCCTGCTCCGTGAGCGACCAGAATTTGTCTGAAAGTGTGGCGTCCTCTAGTTCTCCGCGCCTTCCCTGAGAGCTGCAGTCCCGGGATGTTAGCGATCGGCCATCTTGGATCTTTTCGCAATGACACATTTTTTAAAAAGTTTCCTGGCAGGTCCTCAATTAAGGCTTCCTTCCCGGAGTTGTTCTTTCATAAATCATGGTAAGGAGCAACCCACCCCGGCCCTCCTGGTCATGCAGAGAGCAAAGCCTCCTTGGCTGAGGTGTGAGGCCAGCTCCCCCAGGGCTGAGGGAGGGCTGAAGAGATGCATGTTCTAGAACGAGGTCGCGGTCTGTCCCTTTGGGCTTCTCAGAAGGCCATGATCACAGTGGCTGTTTTCTGGCCTCTGGGTCTCCCCTTGAACTGAGGAGGAGGAGGTTAAACTTGGAGATTCATGGCTTTGTCCCTGGATTTTTGAGTGTTTTATTTATTTTCTCAGGCTAAGCTCCCATCTGGTGGGAAGCACTGTGCAGGTTCCTGGGTTGCTGCGCTGCACAGCCCAGACTGGACTCCTTCCCCACGAAACTCAACACACGGGGGAGGCAGGGAGATCCAAGCGCACAGAAAAACATACGAAGATTCAGCTCTGTCATCTTGTGCTAAGTGGGTTCCACATAATTCAATTATAAAACGAGAGATTATGTTTCTGTGAGTTTAATAAAAAATGAATTATTTCTCTGTCACAAAAAGTAAAGATGGTGCAAATGTGCATGGCAGTCTACACTCAGTTGAGGACATCTCCTGAGGTCACCCCTTTCCAGACACTGCATCTCCCCTCCCAAGATACGAGCTAGGGCTTTGCCTCATCTGGACCAGGCCTGGGTGCTGGCTGTGTGCAAAGGCCTGGAGCCCCAGCTGTGTCTCGCCTGGTGGGTGCCAGGTGAGGATGCCAGAATCACGAGCATCTCCTGGGCAAGGCTGCTCTTCCCGGATAGCATCAGCACCCAGCCTCGTGTCAGCACATAGTAGGGCTCACAGGTATTTCCAGACTGAGGGGAGCTCTAAGGGGAGGTGCTCAGGGCCCAGGAGGCAGGGCTGGCCTGGGAAACATCACAGCACTCCTTTCTGGCAGCATCTTCCCTCATGCCTTGGCAGATGTTCCCGGAAAGTGGGCCCACACCCTTCCCGCAAGCCTGAAGATGGCTGCCTTCTGTCTGCATTTAAACGAAGCATATCAAATGTCAATTGGCCACTGACTCATAGCCTTTCTGAGGCCACACATGCCTTTGAAATGCTTGGGAGAGCACTTCTTCTAGAAAATCTGTATACTGCACCCACCTAATTAGATATGGAGTGTTCTGGGGGTCCTCTCCACTGGCCTGCCTGGGAGGTAGCCCCCTGTAGAGCTCAGAGACCCCGGCTCCCACCTGCCTGGCCCCTCTCCCTCCAGACTCTCTGATGCCTGCTACTTCAGGCGACCCAGCCTCCCTTGGGAGATCTCCCAACCAGACTCTGCCTCTCTTCTGTGTCCACAGCTAGCCTGGGGTAGCCTGTTCCCAGCAGTCAGACCAGCCCCACCTGGTAACTCAGGCTCCTAGACCCGAACCTGAGGGGCTGCTGTGATGACACCCCCATCAGCTGTCCCTGCCCTTCCCTGGCTCTTCCTCCTCTGAGAGGCCTGGGAAGGTTCAGAGGCTCCAGGTGCTGAAACACCCGCCTCCCTGCAGAGGCTCAGCCAGTCCTGCTTTCTCCGTCTCTGTGATTCCTGTGGTCCCACCCAGTTTGCTGGCTTCTAGTGTCATGAATGCCTCTGGTTTCACCTTCTCCATCTTTGCTTTCTAGTCTGCATTGATCGTGACATTTCCACCACTCTCTGGCTAGAGCTCTGGACTCCCTTACCTCTCTGTCTCTGCTTCTCCTGCCAGGCAAACCCTTAACCCTAGATGGCCCCATGAGGGTGTCCTCTCCAGCAACTGGTCTGGCTGTTCTCCCTGTGCTTCCCTCCCCCTCCCCTGTGCTCCCACATCTCCTTTCCGCCCTCACTCCCAGGCTGTCTTCCATTTCACAGGGACTAAGGGAGGTGAGAGGGATGGTGGCACTCTGAAAAATGACCAGAGGCAGCAGGGGGTCGGGGGAGGAGAGAAGAGACTCTGAAAGTGAACAGTACTCAGCTGTACCCAGCAGGACTCAGTACTCAGTTATGCTCAGCAAGACTCAGGGTGCCCAGCTGTACTCAGCAGGTCTCAGGGTGCCCAGCTGTACCTGGCAGGTCTCAGGGTGCCCCGCTGTTCCTGGCAGGTCTCAGGGTGCCCCGCTGTACCTGGCAGGTCTCAGGGTGCCCCGCTGTACCTGGCAGGTCTCAGGGTGCCCCGCTGTACCTGGCAGGTCTCAGGGTGCCCAGCTGTACCTGGCAGGACTCAGGGTGCCCAGCTGTACCTGGCAGGACTCAGGGTGCCCAGCTGTACCTGGCAGTACTTTAGAAATACTCAGCAGTACTCAGCATGCTCTTGTGTGGACTTTGTTCCCCCAGTGCCTTGGGCTGAATTGTGTCCTCGCAAAATTCACATATTGAAGTCCCAGCCCCTGCCCAGGACATCAGAATGTGATTGTACAGTTAACCCTTGAACAACAAGGGGCCAGGGGCACTGACCCCCTCATAGCCAAGAATCACATATGACTTTTGACTCCCCTCAAACTTAACTACTCATAGCCTACTGTCACCTGCTTGCCAATGGCATAAAGTTAATTTACCCGTTATATGTTTATTGTACTGTATTCTACAGCAAAGTAAATGAAAGAAAATGTTAAGAGGAACATAAGAAAATCAACGTGTTAGTCATTAAGTGGAGGTAGACCCTCATAAAGGTCTCCATCCTCCCTGTCTTCACGATGAGTAGGCTGTGGAGGAGAAGGAGGGGTGGGTCTTGCTGTCTCATGTGGACTCATGAAGTTCAAAAACATGTTGTGCCACAATGGCCTGTATTTGCAGACAGGGCCTTTGCCCAGGTAATTAGGTTACCATGAGGCCATATGGGTGGGCCCTAATCCAATCTGACCAGTGTTCCTTGCAGAAGAGGAAATGAGGGTGTAGATTTGCTCAGGGGAAAGCCTGAGTGAAGGTGCAGGGGAAAGTGCTGTCTGCAAGGTGAGGAGCAAGGCCTCAGAAGAAGCCAGCCACGTGGACACCTTGATGTCGGATTGACTTCCAGCCTCCGGAACTGTGAGGAAATTTTTGCTGAGGCCTCCCAGTCAGTGGTGCTGTGAACTGGAAGAAACCTCGGAGGTCATCTCATGATCCACCCACTTCCGTTTACCAATGGGGAGATGAGGCCAACGACGGGAGTGCAGGGCCACAAATGGGTCAAAGACAGTGCTCCCATGCCAAGGTTGGCTCCTCAGCCTGGGGGATGGCAGGATGGATGTTGGAAACAGATGCTTGTTGCGGCAAAGAAAAATTAGTGCTGAGACAAGGGATCTTTCAGCAATGCAATGTTTACTTCCTGCACTGCAGGAAGGGTACCCTCACTAGCCATCTTGCTATAAGAATACAACGAATAAAGGAAAACAGACATGATTATCCCTTACGCGTTTGGGGTTGTCCTTACTGCTGTGTCTGATCTCCGTTGGCTAGAGCTGGACCTCACAATCTAAACTAAAACCCGATTGGCTAACAACTTAAAACTTTCCTAAACAGGTAAAAGCAATGGAGAGCTGGGACATGCCTGTGAGCACATCCAGCACAGACATTTTGGTTAAAGTACAAGGACACAGAATGTACTTTGTGCTTGTAAGCATGGCATGTCTAACAGCTACATAGGATGAGGCTTAACAAAGTTATTGGTGCACTTATTCTTTAACAAGAAAGGAAACTTTAAAAAGGAACTTTTCTAATTCCCACAGTGGAGGTGCTGGAACTAGAGAAGCTGGGGGAGAAATCGGGGGCTGCAGGTGGGAGGAGGGGGCACCCTCTCCTGGAGCAGGGTGGGCACAGTGTGTTGAGGGGAGGAGGAACCTGAGCGAGTGTAGTCCAAGCTGCCTGCATGTGTTCATGTGTGTGTGCATGCATGTGAGTGTGCAAGTGCATGTGTGTGCATGTGCGTTTGTGAGTGCATGTATGTGTGTGCAAGTGCATGATGGTGGTGTCGGGAAGGAAGGCAGGGAACAAGTGTCTCTGCCTCCAGGAAGACGTGGTTGGCGGGGATGGAAAGTGGCCTTTGGAGGTTTGACCAAGTTGCCTCTGGTGGCTTATGTCTGTAATCCCAGCACTTTGGGAGGTCGAGGCGGGAGGATGGCTTGAGCACAGGAGTTCAAGACCAGCCTGAGCAATATAATGAGATCCTGTCCCTACAAAAGATTTAAAAATTAGCCAAGTGTTGTGGCACATGCCTGTGGTCTCAGCTACTCAGGAGGCTGAGGTGAGAGGATTTCTTGAACTTTGGAAGTGGAGGGAGGTTGCAGTGAGCCGAGACTGTGCCACTGAGTTCCAGCCTGGGTGACAACCCTGCACTTCAGCGTGTACTCCAGCCAGGGGAAGACCCCATAAAAAAAAAAAGACTACTCTGGCTGCAGTGTGGAGGGCACCAGTGGGAACAGAGAGTAGCAGCATCCCCCAGCCTCGTCTCTCATCCCTCAGCCATGCTTCATGTGGAGGTGAAGGATGATGGCAGCCTGGCTCAGGGAGGTGAGATGAGGCTGGGAGTGGTACTAAGATTTGAGATCCGGGGTGACGGCAGAGTGAGCAGGAGGGGGAGTTGATTGAAGTGGATGCAGTGGAGACTGGGTGAGGGCCACTGAAGGCCACTGACAGCAGGCAGATGGACTGGTTTGGGATCCAAAAGAAAGATCTGGGCAAGAGATTGTTTTGGAATTAAGGCTAGGTTGTGGGAGCAGATATGGCTCAGGGACTATATACAGAGGAAGAAGAGAAGAGACCTGAAATGGAACCCTAGAAACACTCACATTTATAGGATAGCCTTTAGAGAAGGAGCCTCTCTGAGTTTCCTCATCTGTAAAATGGGTATAACTATGAAGGGTTAGAGAAGCTGATGTATATAGTGTTGGTGAGAACATTCTGGGAAATGCGTTATAAGACAATTTCATCATTGTGGGAAGATCATAGTATACTCACACAAGCCCGGATGGTGCAGCCTGCTTTGCACCTAAGCCGCAGGACACAGTCTATTGTTTCTAGGACACAAACCTGCACAGCATGTGTCTGTACTGAACAGGGTAGGTGACTGCCACACAATGGCGAATATTTGGACATCTAAACAAATAAAAGGGACAACCAGCCTATTATGTGCGTGACTGCATTTGTAACCCTATGACATGGTCCATGCCGCTCTTCCTCTTGTGTTATGTTTGTTTATTAACAGCTGCTCCAGAACTGTCACCGGAGAACTGGGCTTCACTGCATCGAGTCCTGCATCGAGACATGTGGTTCTGTTCATGCAGCCCAAAGCTGTACTTGGCTGCTGCTGAGCATGGGGTCAGCCAAGACCCTTAGATCTATGTGAAGTGTGCCTTGCACCCAAGAGCCCATGAGGCCCTCCTCATGAACCAGGCCCTGTGACAGGAGCTGAGGGCAATTCTCAGAGCTAGAATCTGCACTTGCCCTTTTCAGGCAAAGACAGGGAATTGATGGGCATCCTCAGGCTCTGTCCTTCAGTGCTCTGAGAGCATAGGCAGCTATCAGGAAAGGGACAAGGCCAGGGATAGGGAATGTGGAGGGAAGGGGCAGGTTTGAGGAGATCCTGGGTGATGGGAGGGGGACTCTCTAGAATAGGGAATAGATGCTCTGGGTCCCCCTATCCCAGCCTCTTACATCTCTCAGTGAAGCCATGTCCGCTGTCCATGACAGGGAGTCTGGCTGTAACCCTATTTTGGAAGCCGGACTCCCGGCCTGTGGCAGTGGCTGGAGCAATGCTACCCCCTAGTGGTCTGATCTGCAAATGCAGTCAATGGGTGTGCCAGAGCTCTCAGAGCTGCTCTGGGACCCCCACCCCACTTCTCCAGGGGTCACAGACTGCCTTTTGGTCAGCCTTAGTCCTGTCTTTAGCCACCTGTCTTTAGCCTCCAGCTGTGTGTACCTCGGCGTGTCCCTTGTGTTCTGGCTCATGTTAGCCATTGTTCTGTGGTGTATCTCTCTTACTCTGCCCTGCTGGCTTGGGCTGTTTGTTCCTCTGTGTCTCATTCCATCAGTACCCTCTGCTGGGCACTGGTTCTCTGTTCTGTCCTATCTATTTTTGACTTGCTCCCTGCCCCCCATACCCTCCCCTGTGTCTCCGAGCTGGGGTCATGCCTTGGGTCATGTCTGCCCTCTTAATATTGAAGCTCGTTCTTGAGAAATAGAGGCTTTTCTGCTTTTTCCAGGATGAGTCAGGAACTTCTGGAGAGAGAAGGGCTCAGGCCTCACCCGGCAGTGGCGTCAGAGAGGGTGTGAAAGGTCAGAGGAGCCTCTGGCTGCGCTCAGCACTGTGACAAGAGACTTTCCAAAATATGCTTACTAGTTTAGCTGGGGCTGGGCATGCTTCAGCTGGTGTCAGGGAAGAAGAATGAGTGAGTTGGCTGAGTCCCCTGGCCCCACCTAATGTTGCTCCTCCCTGAAGCCTCCCCTTCCCTTCTGTGCTACTGCAGTTCTTAGGACTGTAGCGTCCCATTCTGAAGCCACTGGTGCCATGTGATGGTTTGCACTTAAATCAATTAGATTAAATAAAATATGTGACTCAGTTTCTCAGCTACACTAGCCACATTTCAGATGCTGAATGTCCACACATGGCTAGTGGCTATTGACCATATTGAGTAGTACAGAAGAGAACATTAGCAGCATCACGGAAAGTTCCATTAGTCAGCACTGTCTTAGAATAATCTTTGGAAAGCATCCCTTTCCTCTGATACTTTCCTACTCTCAGAGGGAGGATAGGACCATGATGTGTCCATCTCAGGATCCTTAGGGTCCAGCATGTCAGGTAATATACATTTGTTGGCTGGCTGGATAGATGGATATATGGATGGATGGATGGGTGGGTGGGTGGGTGGATGGATGGATGGTTGGATAAACGAATGGATATATGAATGAATGGGTGGAACAACGGATGGGTGGGTGGCTAAACATGTGGGTGAGTAGATGAATGGATAGATGGATATATAGATGGATGGATGGACATAAAGATGGATGAATGGGTGGGTGGATATATGGATGAATGGATGGATGAATGGGTGGATGGATGGATGGATGGAAGCTTGAATTCTCAAACTTCTATGACATGGAAGTCTCATGGGGACCCAGGAGAGGGGCAGAGCTGCCTCTGAACTGGCCAGGTGAGCTGGTCTATGGAAATGTTGCTCTGCTCCAGGCTCTGCAAATGAACAGAGGGCCTTTGATGACCCTCAGCCTGAAAACTTGAACTTGTGAGTGGCTCTCAGGTGACTTAGAGCTACAAGAGCTCAGGGGTTCCTGCAGGTAAAGTGAAAGACTGAAGGGCCAGCTGTGGAGACTTCATGTTTCAGGGTGAGCACCTAGCTGTGTCTAGGGTGGGAGTGGATGAGCTGGAGAAGGGGTAGCAGATCCAGGCCTTAGGGATGGGCTGTCTCAGCTCATCCTTCTGCAGCTTGAACCCCAAAGAGGAGGGCCGGGGTATTTGGAGAGGGATGGGGCAGCTGGGAGGAGGCTTGAGTCCAGCTCAGTCCAGGGCAGACATGAGTTGAGGCAGACCTGGGAGGCACCCTTCCCAACACAAACTTACCAGCAGCTGGACCTGGACAGCCAGGACAGTAGGGGTCAGAGCAGGAGTCTGATCCATCAGGAGCTCAGTGGTGGCCTGTGTTCTATCCCCATGGGCTGCTCTCCACTCAGTACCCCAGAAGGCTCCTGAGCAACCTTGCTGCCTAGTTTGGACTGCTCTGAAGGGAAAAGGATCAGCTCATCCCAGGAGGAGAGAGGGTGGAGAAGGTCACAGTTAATTCAACAGACACATGCTGAGCACTCCCTGGCTGCCTGGCGTGTGTCAGGGCTGGGGGTCTGTGTTGAGGAATGCCACAGTCTTGCCCTCGAGCGCACCTGACCCTAGCAGACATCACGTGGCCCAGAGCCACAAAAGAGCAGAGGAAGGAATGAAGAGGGCGGGACTGTGGCTTTGCAGGGGCATGGCTTGCAGAGGCCCGCGTGCCGATTCTGCCACCTCACTGTGCAGGTTCCACTTACAGAGATGGTAGCACCGTGGCCAAATTCCTTGGCCTTTTGTGCCTCCTGCTTACTTGTTTGTGTTTGTAAAATCTACAATGCAGGATAGGAGCAGTGTGGAACCCACAGAGCTGTTGTGAGTTCATTCATGAGAAGTGTTCAGAATGGTGCCTGGTATACAGTAAGCATTATATAAATGCACGCTATTAGCATTACGGAGTTACCTCCCTCACTTTTGGTTCTACTGGATTGATCAAACACCTTCTTCCCCAGGGAGGTAGCTGGAGAGGAGGAAAAGTGGAGGTTTGGGGGCTGTGAGTCTTCCTGCGTTTCTGAACCTCATCCTTTGTCTAGGGGTGGAGAGACGGGGGCAAAGGGAAAGCCCAGGTGTCAGGACCTGCCATGACCTCCAGGGACTGATGCGCAGCATTGTCTGGGCTACGGAAGACACTGGCCTTCCAGGGTCCCCTAGTCCACCGAGGGAATGAAGCCCAAGAGGGCACAGTGGTTCTTTTGTTTTTATTTATTTTTTTGAGACAGGATCTCCTCTGTTGCCCAGGCTGGAGTGCAGTGATGTGATCGTAGCTCACAGCAGCCTCAAATTCTTGGGTTCAAGTGATCCTCTTGCCTCAGCCTCCCAAAGTCCTGGGATTACAGGCACGAAACACTGAGCCTGGCCTTCTTTCCTTTTTAACTTTCCAAAGCCTATATGCTCCATGTTACATGTTTAAAACACATAGTTCAAAAAAACATAAAAAGCACATAATGAAAGCCACTCTCTGAAATCCCTTCTGTCTCATCAATCCCCTCAACCCTTCCCGCAAAACCTTGTTCTTGAGATTAAACACCGTTAATAATTTAGACTGTATCCTTTCCAGGCCTTATGTATATTTTAATAATCTAAACACACACGTGCATAATACCACTTTGTATAAAAAATGAAAGAAAATAATATAATATTACACACATTGTTCTGCAACCTGATTTTCGACCTATAGTATGTCATGGAAATCCTTTCATGCTAGTACAGATGGGCGACTTCATTGTTTTTACTGCTTCAGAGTATTCTGTCGAGTGGATTTATTATAATTCTTAAAAACCACCTACTCAGTAATGGACACTGAGGTGCTTTCCCATCTTCTTCTATTGTTAACAATTCTGCCTTGAGCATCCCTGCGTCTGCAGCTTGTCTGCAGGCACGTGTTTCTGGGACTGAATTCCTCAAGAGGAATTGCGGAGTGACAGGGAATGTGCATTGTAAAAGGTGATGGGTAACAGGTAGGCATATTTTTAGAGTTTGCATCCAACTCCCACAGAAGCTCCTGTATGTCCAAGGAGTGTGTGAGCCATGTTACAGGGGAGCACAGTGCTGGTGACCCAGACCTCCACACTCTCAAGTTGCTGGGTCCAATCGACATGGGACCACCGCCCTCCGCCCCCCCAGCACATATTTATTGCACCTTTGCTTCCTTCCCGTGGGCCTGACACAGCCTAAAAGTCCTCCTGAACCTCCCTGGCCCATTCATTTCCTTTTGCGGCACCATACCCGTTCTTGTACTCTTCCCTGGAGTTTCCATCTCTACTTTCAGTTGATGACGTCACTTGCAGTCTTACTCAGAAACTAAAAGCCACCAGGAGAGAATGTCCATGGTCCCCACCCCCACACCACCCACCCACCTGCATCAGTGCCTGGGTCTTCTGCCTCCTTCCTGGGCCAAGGTAACTCCTCCACTCTGTAGGACCAGATCTTTAAAAGAAATTGTTCTGTAATGCCAGAACTTTAGGAGGCCAAGGTGGGAGGATCACGGGGTCTGGCCAACATAATGAAACCCCATCTCTACTAAAAAGACAAGCAATTAGCTGGGTTTGGTGGTGTGCGCCTGTAATCCCAGCTACTCAGGAGGCTGAGGCAGGAGAATCACGTGAACCCAGGAGGCAGAGGTTTCAGTGAGTCGAGATCGCGCCATTGGACTCTAGCCTGGGCAACAGTGTGAGACTTCGTCTAAAAAAAATGTATATATTACTGAGATAAAAGTCATGCTCCATGAAAAAAAAATCATGCACCCCTTTAAAGTGTACAATTTAGTGCTTTTTAGCATATTCACAGAGTTGTGTGACCTTCACTGCTACCTAATTCCAGAACATTTTCACCCCCAAAGGAAACCCATACCCATTCGCAGTCGGTCCCCATGCTCCCTCCCTGGTCCCTGGAAAGCACCAATCTACTTTCTCTCTAAAGAAATCGAGTCTCTCCAGACTCGTCTGTTCTGCACATTTCATATAAATGCAGTCACACACTATGTGGTCTTTTGCGACTGGCTTCTTTCACTTGGCATATTGTACTCACGGCTCATCCATGTTGTAGTCTGTATCCTAACTTCCTTTTTTATGGCTGAATAATATTCCAGTGTATGGATAAACTGTATTTTATTTATCCATGCATCAGTTGATAGACATTGCTATGGTTTCTCCTTTTTGGCTTGCATAAACAGTGCTGTTACAAATACTTGCATGCAAGTTTTTGTGTGGCTGTACGTTTCTATTTCTCTCAGGTACGTACTTAGGAGTAGAACTGCTGGGTCATAGAGTAACTGCAGGTTTAACTTGTTGAAGAACTGCCAAACTATTACCCAAAGTGACTGTGCCATTTTATTCCACCAGCAGGGCATGGGGGTTCCAGTTTCTCCACGTTCTTGTGATCGCCTGGCTTTCCATTCTAGCCCTCCTGGTGGGTGCGAAGAGTGTCCCCTCTGGAAGCAGGGTCAGATCTTCTCACCTGCCTGAGGACAACACTCTTATGTTTCTCCCCGCTTCTCCTTCAACACGTTTTCCCCCTTGCACCCCAATCACCCGTCTGCATGGAGGCAAGCTCTTATTTTTTCCCACCTTAAAAACAAAACTCTCTTGAGCCACTGCCCCTCCAACTAGCTCCCCATCTCTCTTCTCTTTTTCACAGCAAAACCCCACAAAAGAATTGTCTCAACTTGTCTCTGGTTTCCCTTTTCATTTTCCTTTGACCGTACTCTCATCAGACTTTTGTCCCCCCTCTGACCGCAATTATGGTCACCAGTGACCTCGACATTGCCAAGCTCCGGAGACCTTTCTCAGCCCTGACTTAAGGATCAGTGGCTTTTTACATGGTCGGTTGACTCCTCCTCTTTTCTAACTTGCGTTCCTGGGAAACTCCCTTCCTGGTTTCCTCTCCTTCCCTGGATCCTCCTTCTCTTCAATTCCTCAACATCTTCCTGATCTGGAAATGTCAGAGGGCCCTGGAGCTCAGTCCTTGGTGCCTCCGCTTGGCTTTCAGAGTGTCTGAGATCTTGTCCAGTCTCACTCTGAATGTCACCTAAGTGCTCACGACTTGCAGATTATAGCTCCAGGCAGGGCCTCTCCTCTGGGCTCCACACTGATTTATCCACAGCCCCCCAGGACATTTCCCCTGGCAACTCTGACCGTCAGTTCCCAAACAGAACTCTTGGCTTCTCCCATTGAGCCTGCCAATCCCACAACTCAGCAAAAGACAGTACCAGGACAGCTTCTTTCTGCACCTAAGTCCAAAGCCTTGGAGCCGTCCTTGACTCCTCTCTCTCTCTTACACCTGGGGGAAATCCTGCCATTTTTCACTGCACCCCCCGCCACAGTCTCTGCTACCCCAGGGCCAAGGTGCTTGGAGGTCACCGTGAATTCCTAACCGATGTCTGTTTCCACCCTTGACCCCACAGCCTGTTCTCAACGCAGTTCCCAGAGAGATCCTCTTAAAACACAAGCTAGGCAGGTGGATAACCTGAGGAGTTTGAGACCAGTCTGGCCAACAAGGTGAAACCCCAACTCAACTAAAAATAAATTAGCCTGGGTGTGGTGGCCTGCGCTCGTAGTCCCAGCTACTCAGAAGCTGAGGCAGGAGAATCGCTTAAACCCAGGAGGCAGAGGTTGCAGTGAGCTGAGATCGCGCCACTGCACTCCAGCCTGGGCGACAGAATAGGACTCTGTCTCAAAAACAAAGCAAAACAAAACAAACAAATGCAAACAAAAAAATGCAAGGTAGGCTACGCCACCCCCGGCTCAGAGCCCGCCATGAAGCCCCATATCGTGGAGGCAAAGCTCTCATGATGGCCCATAGGGTCCTTCAGGGTCTGCCCCCAGCCCTGCCCTCTCCACCGTCCACGTAATCCTCAGGGCCTTTTTCTGTTCCTCGATCCTCCAAGCGGGCCTTTGAACCCGCCGTCCCGCTGCGCTCGGATCTGCACAGCTTTCTCCTCATCTGCTCCCAGGCTTTATGCAAATGTCACTGCCTGGGTGAGGCGGTGTCTCGCCACCCTATGTGAAGCCACAGCTTCCCCGACACTACTCACCGCAGGCTTTTTCTCCTGGATGCTTACCCTCTAATACACCGTCTGTTTCAAGGGCAGGGCTTTTATACCCAACCCCTAACAGAACTCCTGTCCCAAGGGAGGTGCTGAGTCAATATTTGTTGGATGCCGGACTCAAGGCCTGCGGTCTGGAAGTTCTCCGATGGAGGGGCCCCTACGGCCTCACCGCGGCCGGCCAGGAGGTGGCGCTGTGACTGCAGAAATTGGTGGGTTCCGGGACCCCGCCGCTTCTCAGGAATGCACCCGGGAGGTGGGGGTTCGGTGCGGCCGTGTGCGCCCCTCAGGTCAACCTGCTGCCTTTCTCCTCTCTGGCAGGATCAGCCCAGGTTCGGGGAACCGGGGCTTATTTCTGGGCTGGTGAGGGCACCAACACCACCGCGATCCCAGGCCGGGTGACGTCTGCACCGGGCAGCCTCTGGAAGCCGAGGGGATTTGGTTGGACGCCTGAGTCTTTCTTGGGTCCTGGGACAGGTGATGGGGCTTCCCTGCCCGCCTCCTCTTGCTCTCAGCCATGGGACCGGTCCCGCCGTGGCCTGCGTCCAGCTCTGAGCCTCCCCAGCAGCCAGGAGAGGCCCGCGGGTCAAGGCCCTGCGTCCCGGGCTCCTCACAGCTGGCGTTTGGAGGCGCCAGCGAGGACACTGCCGTTTCTGGTTCTGCCACTTGTGGCTGGGTGACCTTGGGCAGTGCTGGGCCTCAGTGTTGTCATCTATCCAATCGGAGAGACATGCCTGCCTTGACGGTGGGTCGTGGGGAAGGTTAGATACTTGTAAAACCCCATGGTTCTGGGCAGGCGCAGAGCAGGTGCCCTCGGTCAGTGCCGGCTCCCATTGTAGCAGTGGGCAGTGCCAAGGCTGCTGGGCGCCCGGGCCCCTCATGTTCACACCCTCACTCCTACACCTGTGCCACGCGGCTCCCACGTGCCCGGTGCTGCATTGGGGGGACCATAGGGACGAAAAGGACTTTGCCTCCTGCTTCCAAAAGCCGAGAATTCACAGGACAGACAGGGATAACCCTACGTGAAAGAAAGTTAGATAACAAAGATGAGACAGAGCACAAGAGCTGTGGGCAGGGCTGCTGGTGATAAATAGCCCAGCGGTCAGGACAGGCAGGAAGTGCTTCCAGCCCGGCCAGAGGAGCAGTGGGCTGTGTGGTCCAGGGAGGTCACTGCAGGCTTGGGGCAGGGAGACAGGCAGAGATCATGGCAGTGGCTGTGGAGGAACCAGCATGCCATGAGGTCTGCAGCGCCTCTTTCCCCAACGACGTCCTTTCCCCTCCCCCTGGTCTTGGGCTGGTTTCCAGAGGCTGCTCCTGACTGTGATCCAGGGTTCAGGCTTGAAAGGAAGGATGTGCTGGAGGAGGTCTGCTGCCTGTCTGGGACTGACACTGGGGTTGGTAGCAGCTGAGGGTCCCTGGAGTCTGACCTGGCCCTTGCCTGGGGAAGGTTCCAGGGTTGGTGCCGGCCATGGACACTGCAGAGCAAGAAGGTGCCTTGAGCCAAGGGCACCTGGACCCACTGAGCATTGGCTGGGGTGGGGATGGGGGAGCTCATACCACTAGGATGGGAGGCCCTCCCCTAGGGACAGGAGTCATTAAGACACTTCTCCTGGACTCTGAAGATGGAGACATGATGATGGACATCCCCATCTTGCCCTCAAAGTCCTAGTGTAATTTCTAGAAACAAAATTGTTAAAAGCCTATGAAAGTCGTTACATCTGGGGGATGAGAAAAAATGCAGAGGTCATGGGCATGGTCTCCTGGTCAGACCTCCAGACCACATTCAATAAACCTGTGGCCCACTTTCCTCCAATGCATTTTCCAGGTTATGTACAAGCAGGGAGCTGTCAAGATCTTGGGTTAGCATGGGGTGAGTCTTGGGGAGGTTGGAGTGGTTCCAACACCCTCCAACCCTTCACCTTCACAGACCTGGGGCCACCATCCCTGCCAACATCAGTGCAGTGCCCCGCCTGTGGCCAACTTCCTGTGTCAAATCTTAGACCTGCTGCTTCCACCCTTCTTCCCACCTTCCCTGCTTCTCTCACCCTGAGGTCAATTTCTTTGAGGGGGAGATTGAGAGAGCTGGGAAGGACTCAAGAGCCTGGGATGCTCCTCATCACACAGAGATCCTACCCTGCCAATGCTCGCCATCCCACCTCCATGCCCAGCAGCTGTCTCTGGGTCTCCTTCTGTCAGGGAAGCTGTCATCTTGGGTGGCCCTGCAGGCACTGGGCAGAGAGGCCCAGGCTGGTCCTGGAGGTTCTGCTGCTTCTGCCACTCCTGTCCGTCTGGACTTGATGCTCAGCTCTGTCCATGTCCTGGCGTGGCCCAGCTGCCTGCCTGGCACAGAGGGCCACTGCGGGGTCTGCAGCTGGGACACGAGCCTGTTTGCTTCAGCGTACCCTCCCTCATGGCACAAAGCAGAGTGAGCGCTCACTTAGATTAATTAATCTGCTGCCCAGCCTGCTCCTCCAACCCATCTTTTATTCATGGACAAGCAGTGCTCTCTGCTTTACCAGGACTTGGACATCAATATTTCATCCTTGTTTCGCATGCCAGCTCCCTGCTCCCTCCCTCCAGCCTCCTGCGGCTCTAGGACCCGCAAGGTGCTAGGACTGGAGCACGCTGGCTGCGCCTGGCTCAGCCTGGATGCCAGGAGGGCTTCTTGGCCTCTTGACTGCCCTCCATGCACCAGAAGCCTTTCTGAGTCAGCAAGCTGGGGAAGCAAGGCAGAGCGGCCGGGCATGGAGGAGGGCGTCCCAGGAATCTGAGGGGTTCTGGGGGGCTTGTCTAGGACAGGCTGGGGCAGGCTCACAGAGTCTTGCCTTGGCATTGCTGGGTTGTCAGGATCAGAGCTGAGGGCTGTGAAGGCCAGGCACAGGTCTTGGCATGGAATCGGTGCTCATTTTTCTTCCCCTTTCCGCCACAGTGTCTTGCCCAGGGCTCGTAACCTGGGTCTGTGGAGGGTCTTCTGGAGGGTCATGAGCCCTGGAAACACAAACCCAAATGTGATGTGAGTGCATTGTGAGTGTGTGTGAGTGTGTGTGTGTGATAGAGAACAGGGTGAGGGTCCCTGGCTTTCACTGGGTTCTCAGCAGGGTCTCTGAGCCAAAGAAGGTCACAAGCCACCTGATTCTAGGCAGATCCAGCCTCCTCTTTTTGACATGGAAGGAACAGAATTAATGGGGTTACTCACCCAGGGAGCCCCAAGGAGTGTGTGTGGGAATACGGGCACTATGCAGGCACACATACACACCATTGTGTGTGGGTGTGATGGTGTGTATGTGAGTTTAAAAGCATGTGTAAATGTATGAGTGTGAATGTGAGTGTGCAAAAGCACTGTGAGAATTTCGAGTGTGTGAGAGCCTGTGTGTGAGTGTGTGTGCACATGTGAGCATGTGTGTGTGTTGTGTGGTGGCACTGGGGTCACAGACACCCACTGCGGTCCTAAGCTGGTGGGGCAGTGACGCCCAGGTGCTGGGGACAGGTTGGGGCCTCCCTTTCCAGGCTTGCAGTGCCCTCATCTCTGTGGGAGGCCTGTGGTCAGAGAGTGCCAGCTGGGCTGAGATGAAGCCTGGGGAACCGCTCTGGCTCAGGCTGTGCTGGGCTGGGGTGGGGTTGGGAGGCAGCCGCAGCAAACTTCCCTTTGTGCTTGGGATGGAAGCTTCAGGAGGGCACCACGAAGTGCTGCACTCCCTGCCCCGCCTTTCCTCCACCCTATTCCCAATCAGCCAGGAAATCCTGCTGCCAACACCCCCAAATACATCCAGAACCCAACCAAACCCGCCCTGCCTCAGGCCCCTCTGTGGCCCCTGCAGTTCCCGCTCAGCACAGCAGCTCTGCCCTGTCTCTGTCTCTGCTCCCAGGAATCCAGGCTCTCAACTGCCCAGAGCCTGCACACGCATGCACACCCGCACACCTGCAGGCTCCCCCGAGGGCCTCTGCATTTTCTCTCCTCTCACATGGCCGCCTGGCTCCCTCCCTCACCTCCCACAGCCTGCTGCCTGACCCTGTACCTTTTATTTTCCTCCATGGCATGTATGACCTTCTCACATCCAGCCCATTGCTTGTCTGTGTTATTGCACTGTCTTCTGCCAACACAGCAAAAGCTTCTTGAGGGCAGGAACTTTTATGTTTTGTTCACTGATTCATCCTAGAGCAGTGCACACTGGGAAGGGCTCAGCACGTATTGCAGGGTGAACAAATGGGTGAATGAATAAATGAATGGATGAATTGCCCATCCCATTCCTCGGGGGCATGTTTGGAACTACCCAAGGGTAGTATATATTTTTTTCCTCAGGCTTAAGGGACAGTAAAACCTTAGTTGTGTTGAAAAGCTGGTGTTCATTCATCATTGATTCGATATACTTACTGTGCACCTACTGTGTGTCTCTCACTGCTGTGAGAGGGTAATGAACACGCAGGTAAGCACCGCTCCTTCCTCCTGAGAAGCGTTTGTCTCCGGGATCCTAAGGACCTTGTCACAGTTTTCCTTTCTGTGATGACTGCCCCCATGCCCAGAGCCAATTTTCTGAAATGTTCTGAGTATAAAAACATCCCCTCTTATCTCACCTCATTATTCTATGCTGCTTCTCCCTGTGTCTTGGTTGTTTTTAACAGAAAAGAGGAATTCATGATGAGCAGTGGAGCCCTTGGTGGCCCGGTGGAGGCCTGGGGAGCTGCCGGGTTGAGGCACTGTTGTCTCTCTGGAACCCCTCTCTGGGTAGCGACTTCTGCCCCTCACCTCTGTCTCTGGGTCTTTGCCACCTGCCTCTTCCTTCTCTCCCTCCCAGACCTGCTTTTCCTCTCACTCACTGAAGATGAGGCCCTGCCCCCTTTTGCTTTGATGAAATCATCCATTTATGTGTTGAATTGTATAGTATTATATGCATTCTTTTACATGATTTCAAAATCTTTTGGCAGCAAAATATGCATAAATGACTGCTTATAGATGAATGCACGTGCACGTGTGTGTTTGGGGGTGGTGGTGCTGGCTCTGACTGGAGAGGTTCCCCCCGTACAGATGGAAGATTCCCTGGAGAGGAAGCTTGAGGTGACAGAAGTCTTGCATTACAGGGGAGGTCCCTCGCTGCTGCTGCCCCTGACAGACCCCTTGGTTAACAGGCAGTGTGACTTGCTCAGCCACAGCCTAGCATTGCTGGATTTGAATATACTTTTGTCACCGACCTGTCATCTCCTGGTTAGCTCTCCCCTCCCTGGCCCCCGTCAACCAGGCTTAAACTTCCTGGTCGTGTTCCCAAGTGAGGTTACTGGTCCTTTTGTCCTCTGCTCCCTGTGACTGTCCAGTGGCTGGGGTGACCCTGCCATCTGAAGCTTGGTGCCAAGAAAAGGGATGGATGGGGGTAAGGGAAACAGGGGCAACTGACACAGAGATGGGGGACACTCAAAAGAGAGATTGGGAGGCTCTGGAGTGGGGTGAAAAGAACCAGGGAGACTAACAGCCAAGCAGCCATGTGTCTCAGGGCACCCACTCCACATGGCCGCCTTCAGCACCGCAGCCTTGAACAGCATGGGCTATGGGTGTATGTTGGGTGTCAGGGTAGAGGGGTGCAATAGACAGAAAAGGTGATTTTGACCTGAAAGCCAGGGCACAGGCACCCCCGTCCTCCCTGTGGGTCCTCAGTCTGGGGTTCTTGCTCTGACTCAGCCCCCCATTTGTTCCTTGTCTCCCAGCTCCTTCAGTGTATACTTTGGTTCAGGAAGAGGAGTCTGTGGGGAAAGAAGCAGCTTCCCTGGCATCGTGGCTGAGGCTGCAAGGGGCAGAGGCTAAGTAGTCACATGCCTTTAAATGTCTTAAGCAACCTCTCTGTGCCTCAGCTTTTCCATCTGCACGCTGGAGATGATAACAGTACCTGCCTTAGAGGACTGTAAGAATTAAGTGAGTTAATAAGATAAAGAACTTAGCAGAGTACCTGCACACAGTTAACCACTGCATAATAGTGGCTAGCAAATGACAGCAACAGTGGCCAACCTGTGCAGGCTAACCGTGCAGGTTAGCACACAGCCCGCACAGACTGGCCACTACTATTGCCATTTGAGGAATTCTACAAGTTCTCCTCAACCCTGTATCTCCTCCACACATGCATAGCCTGAAATTCCTCCTGCACTTATCTCTGGGGATGATGATATATATATATATATATATATATATTAGTCTATTTTCATACTGCTATAAGGAACCGCCCAAGACTGGGTAATTTATAAAGGAATGAGGTTTAATTGACTCACAGTTCTGCATGGCTGGGGAGGCCTCAGAAAACTTACAATCATGGTGGAAGATGAAGGGGAAGCAAGGTTCCTTCTTCACAAGGTGGCAGGAAGAAGTGCTGAGGCAAGGGGGGAAGAGCCCCTTATAAAACCATCAGCTCTCATGAGAACTCACTATCATGATAACAGCATGGGGGAAACCACCTCCCATGATTCAATTATCTTCGCCTATTCTCTCCCTTGACACATGGGGATTATGGGGATTACAATTCAAGATGAGATTTGGGTGGGGACACCAAAATCTAACCATATCAACAGTTCTTTGAAGGCACCTGTAACAAAACTCAGAATAGCACCTGACAACACAGTGTGAACAGAGTTAAGAACAGGGCCTTGAGGTCTGGGCAGCTGTGTGCCTTTAGGCAGTTCCACAGCCTCTCCGAGCTTTGTTCTCTTCTCTTTATATAAAATGACAATAGAACCTCCTGGGAGATTCTTGTGAAGATAAAATGAGACTACACACTCAAAACACTCAGCATAGGGCATGGCACGGCATGAGTGGTTAGCAAACAGCAGCCTGCACTCTACAAGGCGCCTGCACTGGCATCATCCCATCTGATCCTGGCCCCAGCTCTGCAGGTGGCCTCACTTCCAGGTGAGAAGACTGAAGCAGAGAGAGAAGTTGCATGTGAGCAAGGCTGGAGCTTGGGCCTCCTGGCTCAGGCTGGTGCTTTCTTGAGGGAGTGACCTTCAGGGGCCTGGCACAGCTGGCAAAAGGGAGCAGTAGATGTCCTGGATGCCCTGCCCCTGACCTGAGACCTGTAGGGACCTGGAGGTAATGGAGGACATTCCTGGAGGGAGAGGGGCATCAGGAGACAAAATGAGGCTCCTACTTCATAGGTTTGCCCTCCTCCCTCTAGCCACAGGCTCCCCATGTCCACCAAGTCTGCTCTCTCCCTGCAGCTCCCAGAGCCTGCACTCTGGGCTTAGAGGGCCCTGGAGTAGATCCTGTCTGGAGGAATGGAGCACGGTGCTGCCCTAGCCCAGCTGATGCCTTCAGGCCTCTGCAGACCTCAGAAGGGAGAAAGGCTGACCAACAAGGGGGTCAGCTTTAGACCTTTTCTCATTTTTTACTGAAAATACAAGGGACAGAGGTGGGAGAGGGGCAAGACAAGTAAAAAATAGCCTCATTTGGACTGAGCAGGGGAGAAAGCAATTTCCTTCTGAAATCTCTTTTCCTTATTCTTGAAAGATGTAATTTGGAAATGCCCTGGTGGCTCAAGCTGGAGTGTGGGCCAGACCACCTATAAGGCATGGAGTGGGAACCTGGGGGTGGGTGCAGGGATGGCCACTGGGGAAGGGGACAAAGGTCTTGCTGGTGGTTTCAGCTCAAGCCTCGAGGACAGGCTAGCTTCGGGGAGATGTGGTAAGAAGGGCTCTCATAGCACAAAGGAAAGCTGAAGCATGAGGTGGCAGGGACTGACTCGAGAGAGGAAGGGGATCTGGGGGTCCTGATGGACCAGGGTGTGGGGGATACAACGGGGAGAATTTTAAGCCTGGCTGGGGTAGGAGGGTGGCCCAGTACCTAAGGGAGGTCCATGCTCTGGGGTTTGTATCTCAGGAGATTTCACGGGGCAAAGGCACAAATCCATCCTGAAGGACAATGCATCCTCAAGTTTTCTTGCTAGAAGATCATATGGGTGCTGCGTAATTTGGTGGCAAGTTGGGGGCTTAGTCAGAGCCTGCAGGAGAAGCAGGGCCCTGGCATGGGGTGGTGAAGGGGCACAGGGGAGCCTTGACATGCCTAGGGCCCCTCTGCTTATTGTCCTTTGGAGCCATGCTCCTCCACAGCCTCTTCAGCAGCCCTGTCACCTTCCAAGCTGCCATGGTGTGGCTCTGAGGGTCCCAGCTTGGGGAGCAGCATTGGCCCTATGAGAGGGTAGAAATGCAGACTGAGACTCCCTAGTGCTTTAGGGGCCTCCCTGGAACTTGTCCTTCCCTCTGACGTGATGCTAACTCCATATCCTGAAGCCCCAGCTCATCCCCCAATCCTTCAACTAACCCATCAACCAGCCAAGTCCATCAACCTACCAGCCAAGCCACACCCCACTCACCAATTCATTAGCCACCACTCTATTACCCTACACTCTGCCATGCAACCGACCTTCTAAGCGACATACCAACAAATTAACCAACCAGATAATCTACCAACCAGACTATTCTTCCACTATCTAACCATCCCATCACTAACCTATCAACCAACTCAACAACCAAGTCATTACCACGCTGTCCAATCAGAAGATAAAAGCTACACAGTGCTATGGAACAGAAAGGTTTAATAGAAATAATTATTAACTATAACAGGAAATCACCTATAGACCATGACAGGAGATCACTACTATCCATGACAAGAGACCACCTAGTACCCATGACAGGGGTCACCTAGTAACCAGACAGGAGATAACCTAGTAACCATGACAGGAGGTCACCTAGTAACCAGATAGGAGATAACCTAGTAACCATGACAGGAGGTCACCTAGTAACCAGATAGGAGATCACCTAGTAACCATGACAGGAGATCACCTACCATCCATGACAGGGGTCACCTAGTAACCAGACAGGAGATAACTTAGTAACCATGACAGGAGGTCACCTAGTAACCAGACAGGAGATCACCTAGTAACCATGACAGGAGATCACCTACCATCCATGACAGGAGATCACCTAGTAATCAGACAGGAGATCACCTACCATCCATGACAGGTGATCACCTAGTAACCATGACAGGAGATCACCTAGTAACCATGACAGGAGACCACCTAGTAACCATGACAGGAGATCACCTAGTAACCATGACAGGAGACCACCTAGTAACCATGACAGGAGACCACCTAGTAACCAGACAGGAGATCACCTAGTAACCATGACAGGAGACCACCTAGTAACCATGACAGGAGACCACCTAGTAACCATGACAGGAGATAGCATACTAACCATGACAGGAGACCACCTAGTAACCAGACAGGAGATCACCTAGTAAACATGACAGGAGATCACCTAGTAACCAGACAGGAGATCACCTAGTAACCAGACAGGAGATCACCTAGAAAACATGACAGGAGATCATCTAGTAACCATGACAGGAGATCACCTAGTAACTGTGACAGGAGATCACCTAGAAACCAGACAGGAGATCACCTAGTAACCATGACAGGAGATCACCTACCATCCATGACAGGATATCACCTACCATCCATGACAGGCGATCACCTAGTAACCATGACAGGAGATCACCTAGTAACCATGAAAGGAGACCACCTAGTAACAAGACAGGAGATCACCTAGTAATCATGACAGGAGACCACCTAGTAACCATGACAGGAGACCACCTAGAAACCATGACAGGAGACCACCTAGTAACCATGACAGGAGACCACCTAGTAACCATGACAGGATATCACCTACTATCCGTGATCGATCACCTAGAAACCATGACAGGAGACCACCTAGTAACCATGACAGGAGATAGCATACTAACCATGACAGGAGACCACGTACCTAAGGAACACCGGAATAGCAGATACAGGGAGGAACTTCTACCTCTAGGGCTGCGGCTGAGCATTGAAGGCAGGAAGAAACCTGGAAGAGTTTTCCTGCAGCGCCAGAACCCAGGTCTGAGACCCAAACCTTGTTAGAGAAGGTACACTCGAGGCCCCGTGGCTGGCAGGAAAGTTTGCTAAAGTGCCAGTGCAGGTGGAACTCTCTGGCAGGCCACCATCTGCGCTGCTGAGGTAGGCTGGATGTTGCGGGACACCTCACTGCTGGAGCCTGCAAGAGAAACCCTTCCTCCTCCTGCGCTGCCCCTCCAGCGCCTCTCCTGGGAGAGCCAAACATAGAGCCAGCTGGTTAAACAGAAGTATTGACAGGGTGTAGCTCCACAATCACAGGTCGGACCCTGGAGAGTAGATCTGAAGCTGAGAGGTAATTCAGTAATAACTGGCACACCTGTTCTCTTGCTTCCCCACTAACCCTGCAGCCCACTAACCAATATGCCATTCATCCACCAACCAACAACCAATCAGCTGACAAGCTATCCCACCAACCACAGTCCTCTGACCAGAATCCCCATCTACCCACCTACCTGCTACCCCAGCAACCCAGTTTTCTTGTTGTTCCAGGCACCGTGCTGAGGGCAGTGAGGACTACAGCCTTGAAAGCAAAGTCTGCACCCTGAAGGAGAGACACTACTTTATTCAAATTGGGCGACACATGCAGCCTATGTCTGGGATTTACTGTGGGCCGACCAGGACCTGTCTCAACAGGTGACATCCATTAAGTGGACAAACAGTGGGCAGATTGCATGCTCTGGAGCTGGTGGTGGGAGAGATCACTGTGGCCTAATTGTAGGGAACAGCGTTGTGGAGGAGGGAAGTGATCTGGGCATTGAAGAACGAGCAGAGTGGAGATGCCGATTTGGAAAGGGAAAAGAAAGGTGTGGGGACAGGGATGTCTGGTATCTCTGGTGTGAAGGAGGTCTCAGCATCTCAGCACAGGAGACTTCTGCATGTGAAGGGCTCACCATGCTGGGGGCACCGCATGCCCCAGCTTCATGGGCCTGCAGGGAGCACACGTCCATCACATATGTGACAGGCAAGAGCTATCGCCCCTAGGAGAGTCTGATCCTATCATCAGCTTCTTTCTCAGGCAGTGAAGGGGCTCCTCCTTTTCATCAAGGGCTAAACTGCAATTTTGTAAAAAACAAAACAAAACACCAACAGAAAACAAGGGGCTCACCCTCAGCATCAAGCAGACCTTGGAAAGAACTTCTGGTTCAGACCCGCAGGAGGCTTGGAAATGCGATTCTTCCATCTGTCTGGGGTGGCGGAAATACTGACCTGCACAGAGGCAGGGGAATATCCACGATGACCCTTCCTAACACTGTTGTTAAAGGGCTCCTTGTGGCCTAGGTCCACCTGTTCCCAGGCTTCTATCAGCCCAAGTGCCATTAAGTATCTCAGAATAAAAATCTGACTTCAGAATCAATTGATGGAGAGAGGTTCTCCAAACATTCGCCGGCGAAGGTAATTAAATTCCGATCGGAGAAGATGGAGCTGTGTGACGGGGCGGTGGGGGCAGCGGCTGGCGCCTGGCTGCTGAGCAATGAAATCACGGGCGTGTGCAGCCCAGAGCTGGCAGCGGCACAAAGGAAATTGGAGCAGTCAAATATTTCCCTCCTCGTTGAGTTCCATTTACATGTTTATAATAGAGGTTCTTAAGGCCCTAATGAGAAGGCTGCTCATTGCAGGCAAGAGGATGATTAAGGCTCTGCCAGCCGAGATCAGGGACAGGAACAAAGGCCTGTTAATTACTACAGAGGGACAGGAGGAGCGCCAGGCTCCAGCTCGCTGCTCCCCCAGAGCGTCCCCAGCCTGGTGCCTTCCGGTTCGCTGAGACTAACTCACCTTTGCTCCCAACTCAGGTGACCTCCCAGGGGTGGGGTAGATAGATTCCCCAGAGGTAGGGTCAGGGGTTCAGGGACCATTTCCCCTTTTCCTCCCTAGGGGATGATTTCAGGCAGCAACCCTGGCACATGCAGATATGTCCTCTGGAGGTGCCCTGCTGGGGGAAAGGGCTCATAGGAAGCCATGCTGCTGAACTGCTTGTCCATCACCTGAACCACGAGGTTTACCTGCCCTCCAGGGGTTTGCTCACTTGAGCTTCCAGGCCCTAGAGGGAGGACCACCCTGGGAAGATGATAAAGCCCCACTTTCCAGCCTTCAGGGCATCCAAGAAACACAGTTATACAGTGGAGACCCAGGCCAGAATTAGTGACGGATCATGTCATCTGGTACGAAGGCAGAGGGTTCTTGCCAAGTTGATTTTAAGGCCTTTCTAACAACCGGAGTTCATCGTATGGTGTCATCGGGCTTAGAGTCAGGCAGACCTAGGCCTGTTTGTGAATGAGGTGCCCTGGGCAGGTATTAACTTCTCTGAGCCTCAGTCTCTTCATAGTTAAAAGGGGATAATCTTACCTACTACACTTGGGCTGGTTTTATGATGCAATGAGATAATGTTGACTAGGTCTGGCACAAGGTAGGTGCTCAGTTTGCATTAGTGTCCTTGTCCCCTATTCTGTGGGGCTGGGTTGATATGCTTTGGAAGTCCTGCCCCATGACCGGCAGGACATGGGGCCGAGTGTGGGCAGTATATGGTGCCCTCCAGCCCGGCACTGCTCCATAGTGCCTCTTCTTGTGATGTGGTATTTGGCAATACTGAAGGGAAAGAGGAGATTGTAGTCTGGCGAGGGCTGGGAGGAAATCAGATTGTGCACTGCTTGCCTGAGTGCCCCTCACCTGTGTGCCACTCTAACTACCAGGGCTCTGGAGATGAGGGGAAGATGAGAGGAGGAAGAGGAGAGTCATACGTTTGGGGAGTTCCCTGATTTTCTCAATGAGAAAGAAAAATCAGAGAAATAAGTTATGCCATGCAAAGTGGAGTGAATCTAGTAGTCAAGTGTGGAATTTGAAGAACTTTGATTTTTAGGAAAATGGTTATCTTGTAAAGGCCCAAACCAGAGATTTCCCAACTACAGTCCTGATTTTAGGCCCAGGGGATGTAGGGCCTAAGATGAGAATGATTCTGCAGTTAACACAAAGACCCAAAGATGAGAGACCGCCAACTCCCTGGAGGATATGGCGCCATGTTGGTCTTCCCAGGTCACTGTTGGCAGCTGGGAACATCTCAGTGGCTTCTTAGCTTACTAAGGTGCTTCCCTTGGAGCTGTCCGTGGTGCTGGACGCAGAACCTATTTGGCCTTGCCTGGCTGGCCACACCTACCTCTCCAGTTGGCTGCCTGCCAGGCCTGTCACCTGCAGAGCTTCTGCCCAAGCACTGAACCTCGCTGCAGGTCCCAGGACTTTCAGACGCACCTAAAACTAAGATGCATTTTAGCTCAAAGCTTAGAGCTAGTCCCTAATCACCAGCCTGTACCCTAGAGTCCACCTTAACCAGAAATCTCACCAGAATCCAGACTTGAATCCATACCAATCTGAAGCACAGCTTGAACCATCATCCCATCCTTAATATGAATCTTTAACCCTATCCTCATTGCTAGTCTCCAATCAAGTACTGGTCTGAAGTTCACTTCTTACCCTAACCTCAGTGAACCCGAGCCCTAAAGCCTTGTCTTGGACAAGGGATTGGCCCCTCCCCTCTTCTCTCCCTCCTTATCAATGTGGCTGAGCCTCTGTGGTGAGCCAGAGATGTGTCCGGTGCTGCCCCTGATCTCCAGGAACTTGGCTGTGTGCCCCTACTGCCCTCACCATCTGATAAATTCATGCCAGTGTCAGCATTGACAATATTCTCCCAAGAGGGAAAGTCTTTGGAGAAGATGTCACCATCATTTACAAGGCAAAGCATAGAGGTGGGTCATGGAGAGCTCTGAATTCTGCCCACTGTGCACCATCTGCCGAGGGGCTCTGACTCCTGCCTCCCACGCCTTTGGTCCACTCTGCATGTTGGTGTAGGTAAAGAGTGAAGAGTGGAGGAAACTTTCAAAGGGGCAAGGCCCACCTGTGTCTGTGGAATACGGGCCACATAGTTGTAAGTAGATCCTGAGGAGTCCCGGGTAGCACAGGAAGTACCAGACTCTGAGCACCTACCATTACCAGGCCCCTTGCTGACCTTCACAGCACTCACTGAGTGGGGCTGAGGAAGCTGAAGGCCCTTTGTATCCATTACAAAGAGAAGAGCTGGGAATTAAATACAAGTCCTCTGGCTGCTGAATCCTAGGGCTGGGGATGGTGAGGGGAGAGGCTTTCTAAAGGAGGTGAGGTGCAGGTGGTGGGCATGTAGGCAGTGTGGGGCACAGTGTCAGGAAGGTTGAGTGGGGGCTGAAGTGAGATGTGAGGAAGAGAGGTTGACCGAGGCTAGGAGATGCAAAGGGGATGGGGATGGCCTCATGGTCTGGTCTGGACTTTCCCTGTGCCCAAGGTCAGACACTGGGGAAAGCTCAGGGAGAGAAGAGAACTTGCAAATTGGAGTCATGCCCTTCCCTCCCATGGAGGGCTCCTCCTGAGGGAACTGCTGTGGTGGGATGACATGAAGAAGGGGAATGGGGAGAATGGCAGCCAGGAGAAGACATGTGACATTCCCTGGGGTCCGTGGTGGGGCCCATGTGTCTGTCTACTGGCCCTCCACTCTTCCTGTGCCTCCTTCCTCTTTCCCCACAGCTGTCATCCTTGTCCAGGCTGTGCCCAGCCACTAGTTGCAGGCTCCATTGCCTCCCTCCATCCTTTGGGACCTCTGCCCACAGCCAGAGGGACCTGTCTGAAGCCCTCATGAGAACCCTCCTCCCCAAGAAGCTGGGCTGCTTCCTCTTTCCCACCAGATTCCACCTGCCTCTCCTCCTTGGCTTTCTGTCACTTGTAGCTGGGGTGAACTTGCCTGAGCTGGGACACTGATGCTGAAGCAGTGCTGTGGATGCTGATGAGGGCAGCAGGCGTGATGCCGGGATGCCTCCTGACTCTTGCCTCCTCTCCAGCCGACCCCCCAGGGCTTCTCCAGATCCTGACAACTGCTAGGCTCAGGCCCTCCTGCAGCTTCCCAGGCTTGGAAAGGGTGCTAGAACGGGAGTCAGAGGAGCCAAGCCCAGTTCCTTACTTACTGCCCTGAAGCCTTGGATAGGGTGCCTCTCCTCTCTCCTCTTGCACTTGTATTATGGGGATAATCCCTCTGGCTCCACTCCTTTCCCAACGAGAGGGAGACTAGGAGAGCACTTGGCAAGTAACTGTATAACAAGGCCTGCTGGAGTTACTGGCCCTCATTCCTACCTACATTTTGGCCCCATTATTTACATTTAGTTTAATTCCCCTCTTCCTGGAGTCTCCATTCCCTGCCCCGGGGGCGGGGTGTGCAGCTTGCACCCTCTGGCCTCCAGGATTCCCTGGCTGAGCCTCCTGCCTGCCTCTGATTAGGCCCTCAATTAGCCACAGTCTGCCAGCCCTGTGCAGGGGAGGTGGTGCCTTTCTTCCCTGCCAGCCTTAGCACAGCCCTGGGCTCCCAGTGGAGCTCCATGGAGTTGATTTAATGTTGACTGAACCCAGCTTTAGATCAACGGTTCTCAAGCTGAAGCATGTATCAGAATTGCCTGGTAAGCTTGTTAAACCCCAAATTGCTGGTTCGCTCCCCAGTTTCTGATTCTAGAAGTCTGGGTAGAGCCTGAGGATCTGCATTTCTGACAAGGTCTCAGGTAATGCTGATGCTGCTGGTCCAGGGACCACACTTTGAGAACCACTGCTGTTCTCAGCAAAAACCTGGATGGCCCTGCCAGGAAGTCTCCTGTCTAAGTGGGCTGAGAGGAAATGGCCTCATGGGGAAGATGTGTGTGTGTGGAGGGGCCTGGGGCCACGGCACACCAGACACCAGGGAGCGAGCACCTCTTGCCTGGAAGCAGAAGCAGCCTTGAGTGTCCTCAGTCAGAGCAGAGACATCCAAGTTTAATCTGCGTGGAGCAATTCAAGGGAGGGAGCCAAGGGTGAGGGGAGCAGGAGCTGGGAAGGCAGCTGCATATTTCATACTGTTCCCAGCTTTGAAGGTCCAGGGAAGGAGTGTGGCAGTCAGTGACAGCTTCATCATAATGAGGGATGGGGAGATGCACCCTACTTGGGATGAGGTGCTCATCAGAAGGGTGGAAGGATGGTCAGGGAGGGGCAGGGGAGGTGGTGGTAAGTATAGATGGGAAGTAGGGGGGTAAGAATCTGTAATGTGGGCCCCTCCTCTAGACTCATCCCCATCTCACCCGCATATGTGGGTGGTGATGCGATTCCTGGAGTTTTCAGATGCAGTCTCCAAGGGCCTGTATCCATCCCCATGGGCACATCTGGTAACATCCTCTCCCTCTGTAGAGGTATCTCAACATCAGCAGAAGCTTCTGGCAGGGCAAAGCCCCACTGCTCCTGAAACTGTCCCCAACTGGACTCAGTGGTATCTGGAGCCTCTGAACTGCATGAGAATCGGGCTCATTACCATTCAGCCTCAGATCTGCATCCTGTTGGCCCCTTCCAGTTCCATCCCCCGACCCGACCTCCCACCAACAAAGGCCAAAGCCATTTCTAAAGAGCTTATAATCAAGGGCTTGGGAAGAATCTCTGAATATTCTAAAAAAGCCTCCTCCTTTCTCTTGGTTTTGGGTCCCACCCACAGCACAGCCCTGTTGTGGGAATTTAGCATTACAGATCTAGGGTAATTGAGGAGTGAGGTCAACACAGCTCAGAGGCAGGGTTGGCTGGGGGACAATTTCTGGGACCAGAAAGGGGGTGTGCACAGGCAGAGTGCCCCCTGTTTGCAGCCTCAAAGGGCTCTTAGCACCCAAGTTGGCTGCCTGGCAAACATACCCCTTCTGGGCTCAGCAGGGGCCCAGACCAGCCTCGTAGGAGTCACAGAACCATTTAGAGTTGGTGACCATAGTTTCCTCACAGGCAGCAGGGAATGTGCAGAGGGATACTTGGACAGGAGTCGCACAGACGTGGCTGCTCCTGAGCTGCCCAGCTTTGCCTGATATTCGGGGCTGCATTTGCCCTTCAGAGACCTTTGCAGCCACAGGGGAGCAGAACCTGGGAGGTGAGAAGGGAGGATGGCAATGCAGCCCATCTTCCATCAGACAGACCCGGCCTCAGTCCTGCCTTTGCTTCCTAGTTTCTAAGGATACTGCAACCTTGGGCAAGTCATGTGGCCTTCAGAGCCTCAGTTTGCTCATCCTTAAAACGGGAGCAGTTGTAGCATTTTGGGAGGCTGCTGTGAGATGACATATGGACAGCACTGAGCACAGTGCCTGGCACTGGTCCACTCTCAATAACAGCACGTGCAGACCTGGGGCAGGAGGCATCCAGAGCTGCTTAGGGCCGCCCCCACTCCAGGGCCTCCCCCTGACCCAGGGCATCCTCCCTCCAGCCCAGACCAGGTGGAACTCAGGACTGGCCTTGAGCCCCCTCCTTTGGTGAGGCTGGAGTGAGCATTCAATCCTGATTAGCTCCACCGGGCTCCCTCGTAACCTTTTCATTAGGAAATTATGTTTAATAGAAATTGTTCTGACACCTCTCAGCAGCGTTTCCCTGCAATTCATTACCACTGGGGGAGGGGGCAGGTGACAGAGCAGCTCTGCAGCCCAGCTCTGCTTAAGTGTTGATGGCTCTTTCAATTCTTGTTTAGTCCTCACTGTCCCCAGAAGGAAGAGAGGCACACAGCGCTCCCCAGCTGCTGGAATGCAGGAAGAATTGGGGTGGTTAGGGCCCACCACCTCTTTACCTGCAAACTCTGAGCTCGCTCTCCTGCTTTCTTGCTCTCAGAAGTGGCACTGGATGAATCCCATCCAGGTCAGCTCAGGCTGTCATTTCCTCCTCTTCTGCACCTAATCCCAGAAAGATGAAGACTTTACACCTGTTTCTCACTTGAATCAGGGAAGTCTAGTTTGCATTCTCCTGAATGGATGGGCCTGGGGAAGGTATTGAATCTTTCATCTCATTGGTCTGGGGATTCGGTTCTGAAGACCAATGCCTTCTAGAATCTTCCCGTCTCTCCCCAGATTCTAGACAGCTCTGTTTCCAGCACTCAACCATGACGCATTCATCCGCAGGCAATGAGTGCAGAGGGAAAGGTATCCAACTTTCTCTCTGTGTTCCTGTCCCCAGTCTGGGTCTGAGGCTGCTGCTTTTCCCAGCCTTGGTGTCTTGGGTTTTCTGCTTTATGAAATGAACCGGGTCTCTTATCCTATTCTCCCCTGAAGAAGAGAGGGTGTGGGGGTGCTTGGCACAGGAAATGGCCCTTGCTTCACAGGCTTTGGGGTCTGAGGGCAGTTCTGATGCCCCAGCATGCTTTTCCGACCCAACAACTGGGGAGACACTCTTGCCATTTTACCACTCAGTATCTGAAATTAGCGGCTGCCTAATCTCTCTCTGCCATATCACTTAATGGTGTAATTGTGCAGAAAAAAATGTATTAAAATGCAAAACACTCAGTTGTACTTCTTTATGTTAAATCCCTTCTTTGCTCTATCTCCCTTTTAATTTTACAAGGTTTTTTCTCTCCCCCTTTCATAAAAGGGAGAACTGGGCATGCAGGGAATCATTTCAACTCCCCTATAAATCTCCAAAATGAATACTTAAATTCGAGGAAAAAATACATTCTTACACCTTTAATTTCCCTGCTATGAAGTGTAATGAAAAAGCCTGATTATTTTTAATTCTTCCCTTTAATAATTCAGTGGCGGAGTGATTTAAGACTAGGATTCATAATTACCTTTCCACTTTCTTGGCAAATGGAGTTTTAATAGAAATGAGAGCTCTGGTGACTGAAATGGATTTCAACAGGTCTCTGGGGGGTCAGGCTCAACACCAATTGGTGGAAGAGTGTTCCTAGGGCCCCTCAGATGTGGGATCTGGGCTGGATACCTGAGCCCACGTGGATGGTGGAAGTATATCACCTTGTGCTCACTGGGAACCATCTGTTGTAACAGTAACAGAAGGTCACACTGTGGATACCTAATGACCCATTTATCCTGGAAGGAAGAAACTAGTGAAAAATGGCCATCAGGACAGTCTTCTTGGTTAGTAATAATAACTAATAACTATGATGTTGATGATAGTAGCTACCATTAATTGAGCAAATACTATGTGTCTGGCACAGTGTTAAGTGCTTTAGAGGAATTCTAGGCAGGCATGGTGGTGTGCACCTGTAGTCCCCCTACTCAGGGGACTGAGGTGGGAGGATCACTTGAGCCTGGCTCACTTGAGGATGCAGTCAGCTATGACCACCACCACCACCACCATCATTCAGCCTGGGTGACAGAGTGAGACTCAGTCTCTAAAAAGAAAAAAAAAAGACATTCTTTCTTTTCACTTTCACAATAATCTATTCTACATAGGGGAAAACTGAAGCTCAGAGAGTGATATGATTTGGCTCTCTGTCCCCACCCAAATCTTATCTTGTAGCTCCCATAATTCCCACACATTGTGGGAGGGACCCGGTGGGAGATAATTGAATTATGGGAGTGGGTCTTTCCCATGCTGTTCTCTTGATAGTGAATGGTTGTCACAAGATATGATGGTTTTAAAAATGGGAGTTTCCCTGCACAAGCTCTCTTTTTGCCTGCTGCCATCGACTTAAGATGTGACTTGCTCCTCCTTGCCTTCCACCATAATTGTGAGGCCTCCCCAGCCTCGTGGAACGGTAAGTCCAGTTAAACCTCTTCCTTTAGTAAATTACCCAGTCTCAGGTAAGTCTTTATCAGTCTTGTGAAAACAGACTAATACAGAGATGACCTAGCAAGTTAAAGTTAAGGAAGATGGCAGAGCTGGGGTTTGACCTACATCCTCTCTTATTCTAAAGCCACCCTCCTCTCCACTGACTAACTTCCCAAGCCTTGCCTAGAGCGCATTACTCAAACATGGTACCTGCCACCCAGGAGGTAGCAGAGATAACTAGACACGGTGGTGGAGTAGGATTATAGAGAGACCTGTGGAAAGGGCATCAGATGGGGTCAGAGTTGGAGACCCCAGCCTTCCTACCAGCTCCATGGCCTATTAGCTTGGAGACACTGGGAAAGTCACTTTTCTGAGCCTCAGTTTCCTCATCTACAGAATGGGGATAATAAAAACCAATTTGTCTAGTTCAAGGGATGGTAATGAGATTCAAATGAGAAACTACATGTGAAAAGCTTTATAAATCCTGATTTGCACCACAACGGTAAAGTTTAATTACCATTATTTGATAACAGAATACTACTTAAAACTGACCCGTGTCTGTCCAACCCTCCACAGCTGTTTTTCCTGCTGTCTGCATGCCCAGCCTTCCTATCAAAATCCAGCTCAGGCTGGGTGCAGTGGCTCATGCCTGTAATCCCAGTGCTTTGGGAGGCCAAGGTGTGAGGATCGCTCATACCCAGGAGTTCGAGACAAACCTGGGCAACAAAGCAAGACCCTGTCTCTAAAAAAAAAAAAAAAAAAAAAAAAAATTGGCCGGGCACAGTGGCTTACACCTGTAATCCCAGCACTTTTGGGAGGCTGCGGTGGGCAGATCATGAGGTCAGGAGATCAAGACCATCCTGGCCAACATGGTGAAACTCCATCTCTACTAAAATACAAAAAATTATCCAGGCATGGTGGCACGTACCTGTAATCCCAGCTGCTCGGGAGGCTGAGGTAGGGGATCACTTGAACCTGAGAGGTGGAGGTTGCAGTGAGCCGAGATCACACCACTGCACTCCTGTCTGGCAACAGAGCGAGAATCTGTCAAATAAATAAATAAATAAAATAAAAATTAAAAAATCATCTGGGTGTGGTGGTGTGTGCCTGTGGTCCAGCTACTTGGGAGGTTGAGGCAGGAGGATCGCTTGGGCCCGGGAGGTTGAGGCTGCAGTGAGCTATGATTGTGCAACTGCACTCCAGCCTGGTTAAGAGAGAGAGAGAGAGACCCCATCTCAAACAAGCAAAAAATATCCAACCCAGCCCTTACCTCCTCTGCCAGAAAACCTTCTGGACTGCCCTCTCTCTGGGCACACTGTTTCATCACCCCCTGCTCCCTCTTTTTCTACACTTCCCATTCAGTTGTTTTGAGTCCTTGAATTCCCTGAGAGAGCACAGAGGCGTGTGTGTGCACATCCTCTAGATCGTCACACCACAGGCCAGGGCTCTTTTATTCCCTTTGTTTTGTCAGTTCAGAACTCAGCCTCTGCATTCAGGCCATATCACATCACTATGGTTGATTCACTACCTGAATACAGACATAGATGGTGAAAACCCACAGACAATCCCAAACCAAGAAATATTGGTATTGGAGTGCTGAGGCACGAAGTGAGACACCGGTGCAGACCCGCACGCATGCGCGCACACACACACGCACTCCTACCATCATGCCTATGCCTGGCTCACCTGAGTTTGCCTCTATTGTGGTCATCCAGTGGGGAAAATTGTACCCAGCACACTTATTTTCCAGTTTATCAAGTGCTTTCCCATACATTAAAAGAACATGATTCTCTCAATGGCCTCCTGCAGAGAGAGGCAGGGACGGGAGGGCGGGTTGGATCATTGTCTCCTTTCAGAGCAGGAGAGATTAGGTGGCTTGCTCATCGTTCCTCGGTGGAACAGGGAGAGCCAGGATGCTGGAGCCACACCTCTCTCCAAGACAGCCCCAGGCCTGCTGCCACGGATGGGGAGTTCTGGTCTGTGTGCTGGAGAGGAGGCTGGCTGAGGGCAGAGTGGGCTGCCCAGGGGGCTCAGGACTGCCAAGGCATGAGCTGGGAGAGAAAGCCCTTCTTGGGTCCAGCAGGAATTTGAATTCAGACCCAGGCTTCCCCCAGCTCTGGAGTCCCAATCACCCCATCCCACGCTCTGTACTCTGGCTTGTGGGAGTTCAGCCCCTTGGGGCCTCAGTAGGAAAAGAGGTTGCTGGAGTCAGAGGAGTGGGCTCTAAGGACTCTGTCCAGACCCAGTGCGTTCCCTGCCTCCCCTTCTCCCATTAGTGCTCCCTGGAATGAGGGGCCTAATGTCTCAGAGGGGCCCTCAGAGACACTTGAGGCCTGATTGGGAATAAGTGTCTGATAATGACTCCTATCAAATGTCAAGCGGCCGTGCTGTGCTTCTAGGGCTGATTGCTTCTCCTTGAGGGTGTAGTGCATGGGGGGGACATCTGGCCCTGGATCCTTCACCACTGCAGAGACGCCACCCCAGAGCTTTGTCTCTGAGGTGAGCTCTTCCTGGGCTGGGGACAGCCTCCAGTCGCTTTGCAGTTCTTCCTGTGTGCAGCAGGGGATCTTCACCTCTCCTGATACTGCTGAAGGATGGGGTCTGCAGGCAGGTGGAAAGGGTGGGGCTGAACCTAGAGCTGACGGTCACTGCCCTGTGTGGGTTAGGGCCTCACAGCTGGACAGAGGAGGTGGATGCTCCATCAGGCTCTTCACAGAAAAGGGTCCTCCTACTTCTTCAAGGGCCTGGGTGGCCACAGTCCTCAGCTCCTCAAAGGCTATGACTTGGGAGTCTTTCCTTGACTACCACTGTTGGCTAGTACTTGGAGAAACTCAGTGACTTAAAATGATATTTATGATTTCTCACGAGCCTAGGGGTGAGCTGGTTGGTTCTTCTCTTCTTGGTTGGGGTCACTTATGCATCTGAGGTCAGCTGTGGGTTGAGGAGGTGCTTGTGGTGACCTAGGATGGGTTCCTATGTTTGGGAGTCAGCTGGCCATCAGCAGGTTTAGAGAGGTGATAAAGTTAAGGTGTCATCCCCTCCAAATCTCATGTTGCATGTGATCCCCCATGTTGGAAGTGGAGCCTCATGGGGGGTGTTTGTGTCATGGGGATTCATCCCTCATGAATGGCTCAGTGCCTTCCTATGGTAACAAGTTTACATGAGATCTGGTTCTTAAAAGGAGACTGGGGCTCCCCTCTCTCTCTCTTGTTCCTGTTCTCACCGTGTAACATGTCTGCTCCCCATTCACCTTCTGCCATGAGTAAAAGTTTATACAGCCTGCAGAACCATGAGCCAATTAAACCTCTTTTTAAAATACATTGCTCTTCCTCAGTTATTCCTTTATAGCAATGTAAGATGGACTAACACAGGAGGCCTCAGCTGAGACAACTTGGCCCTTCTCCACTGGGTCTGTCATCCTCCATGCAGCCAGCCCAGGGTAGCTTATGGGGTATGATAGGGCTCTAAGAGAGAATGGAAGCCTGCAGAGTGTCTTGAGGTTGAGCCTCGGAACTGGCTTGCAGTCGCTTCTGGTGAGTTCTATTGGTCAAAGTGAGTCACAAGGCAGCTCATATTCAATAGGAGGGGGAATAGGCTCCACTTCTTATTGGGAGGAGCTGCAAAGCTACATTGCACAGGGACATGGGTGTAGGGAGGGGAGAATTTGAGGACATTTTTATAATGAATCTGTTATGTCCAGCCTCTGAAGCCTCCATTTCTGCTCCTCCGAGGTCTGAGTGAGAGGACGTGGCTTGGATGGCCAGGGAAGGGTCGGCAGGGTTTGGCCACAGGACCTCCTAGGATGCTTCCAGTTCTGACATTTTGGGATGAGCTGATGGCTTTCTGTCAGCAGGCCCACCACCTCATTTTCCAGCTGTGTGACCTTGAGCTACTCACTACTTCTTCTTTTGTCTCAGTTTCCCCATCAGGGAAATGAAGTAGTTGGATAATTGTGGGATTGATCCTCTGTGCTAAGGATAGGCATTATGGCAGGGATTGGACTGGAAGATCTCTACGAGCCTTCTAGACAGACACAGGAGGACTGTAGAGCCCATGATGAGGTGGACAGGATGGAGCAGCTGGTTCCAGCATAGGGACATGGTCCTTCTCCACCACTTTGGGAAGGTCAGTTCCCCAGCCTGGGCTCGTTTCCCCTTTGGCACAAGTAGGATGTGAAAGCATTTGACAAGATAGTGAGAAAGTCAGCTTCAGCAACAAGGCAAGACTCCACCTCCACAAAAAATTTTAAAATTAGCAGAGTGTGGTTGCATGTGCCTGTATTCCCAGCTGCTTGGGAGGCTGAAGTGGGAGGATCTCTTGAGCTCAGAAGGTCGAGGCTTCAGTGAGCCATGATTACACCACTGCATTTGCTAACTGTACAGTTGTAAAGCGTGGTGCACAAGTTCATTGCTAGGGCCACTAGACCCTTCCAATTTAAATTGTGGAGAGTTGTTCTCTGGTCTTGGACACTCATGGATTTTATTCACTTCTGCTAACATGTGATGTTGGTTTCACACCATTAAATACGTGTTCCCCAGGCTGAAGCAGCATTGAAAAATTTGCCTAGCTAGGCTTGTGGTGAAGGTTGTGAAAACCGGGTCATTGTTTATCCTCAGGTAGAGGAGGCTCAGGGGACTAGGTCTTACTCTCAGAGTGTTCGAGCAGATTCAGATTCAACTAACATCCCTGCCTGCCACATCCCAGGCATTTGCTTAGATGATATTGAATTGACTTAATCCTCACCATGACTTTGTGGGGAAGGTGTTTTTTTTCCTACTGTACAAGCAGGCATGCTGTAGCCTGTGGCTGGAGAAGTAGAGTGATGTTCACACATCCACACAGCTAGTAATCATGTACTTGGAATCTGTCTTGCACCAACTGGATTTGAAGAGAATCATGGCTAATAGACCCGAGATGGGGGTTGAGCATAGCTCTCCGTTTTCCAGCACCATTACTCTTATTCTTCCTGCTGGGAGTGGAACAGACTAGAATGGCTTTAATAAGCCGTGGGGGCCTCAGATGGGATGAACCAAGAACTTTCTGACCATAGTGAGTCATAATAATAAGAACAGTTAACATGGGGCCAAGCACAGTGGTTCATGCCTATAATCCCAGCACTTTGGAAGGCCAAGTCAGGAGGGTTGCTGGGGCAGGAGTTCAAGACCAACCTGGCCAATATAGCAAAACCCCATCTCTGTTTCTAAAAAGTAAAAAAAATTTAAAAATCATAGTTAACATGACTGAGGACTTACTATGTTCCATGACTGAGGACTTACTACGTTCCAGGCACTGAGCTAAACCCTTTGCAAACCATATCCCATTTAATCCTGAGCGGGACCTGTGAGGTGGGTAGTACTTAGGCAACTTGCCAAGGTCACATAGAGTGAGAAGAGGAGCTGGGCTTTGACTCCAGGGGTCTGGCTGCCTGCATTTGTGGTATAGCGCTCTTAGCTAACGTCATGGTCCAGGTGCTTTCTGCCTTGGGCCTGCCTAGGCCCCTCTGCTGATGCAAGGCTGTGTGCCTGAGGAAGGGGAAATGCCCAGGGAGGTGCTGCCGGGCTTTGTGTGAGCTTGTTCCAACAGAGAAGTGTACAGAGAAAAGGTGCCTGTGGAGAGAGCATCTGGACCAGGCTTCGTTTTTCAGCGAGTGATGCATCACTGAGCTACCCAAGGCCATTAGCTCCTGAGATGGAGGCTGCTCTCTGCTTGGTTATTTATCATGCCCAAGGGCATGAAATTGATTCCAGAAAGTCTGTCCATTTCCTCTAGCTCTTCCCGTAGAGGGAGTAGAGTGGGGAGTATGTGGGCGGGGCTGGCCAGGATGAGGGATACCCTTGGGTTGGCAACATAACCCCCATGGGAATATCTCTCCAAGGACCCTAAAAGCATCATCTCTATGTCCAAGGGTGGAGAACTTGTCTCGGGGTTGCAGGTGGAATGGGAGTGTGTGATGGGTGGAAAGACTGAGAAGGAACCAGCTGGTCAGAAGAAATAAATGCAAGGCTATCTGTCAGGGGTGATCAGGGAGTTGGGCAGGGGCCGGAGGGCACTCTTGTGGTATTTTAGGGGACATTCTGATGGGGTCTGCAGTGCCTAAAGCCCATGGACATGAGGCTCGTGGCTGAGTCTGGAGAGAGTAAGGACGAGGTACAGGCCATTCCCTATGTGTATTGCTCAAGCCAGAGTCAGGCATAGGAAGCTGTTTCATGTCAAATAATGATGACAATGGCAACGATCACATTAGCAACAAATACTTAGTGAGTGCCTTAGTGAGCACTTCAGGTTCTAAGTTAGACCTGAGGATGCCACACTGAAAGAGACATGGTCCCAGGTCTCAGGGCACTGAGAGGTGTCTGTGTGTGTGCATGTGCGTGTGTGTGTGCGTGTGTGCGTGTGTGTGTGTGTGTGTGTAGTGTGAAGGGATGGTGGATACTCACATATTGGTTTATGCCTCTGTTCACACTGCCATCATGATTTAGGCATGAGGCTGGGCACAATGGCTCACCGCCTGTAATTCTGACACTTTGGGAGGCTGAGGCTGGAGGATCACTGGAGTTCGAGACCAGTCTGGGCAACATAAGGAGACCCTGTCTCTACACACACAAAAAGCCAGATGTGGTGGCGTGCACCTGTAGTCCCAGCTACTCGGGAGGCTGAAGTGGGAGGATTGCTCGAGCCCAGGAGCTTGAGGCTGCAGTGAGCTATGATTGCACCACTGCACTCCAGCCTGGGCAGCAGAGCGAGACCTTATATCTCAAAAAGGAGGAATAAAAAGAGGAATGAACAAAATGCCTGGGCTTGAGGGAATTCAGGCAAGGGGCCACCCAGGCTGAGTCTTAAGAATGAGTCATTCTCATGAAGGGTGGGGCACAGCAGTCAGTGCTATGGTCCGAATGTGTCTGTTCAAGATTCATATATTGAAATCTTGGCCCCCAAAATGAAGGTATTTGGAAGTGATGGTATTTGAAGGTCGATTAGGTCATGAGAATGGAGCCCTTATGATTGACATTAGTGCTCTTTGGAAGGAGGCCTTAGAGAGACTGTGCCCCTGCTACAATGTGGGGACACAGCTAGAAGGTACTGTCTATGGACCTGAAAAAGGGCTGTCACCAGGCACTGAATCTGCCCCATCCTTGACCTTACCAGCCTCCAGGACTGTGAGAAATAAATGTTTGTTGTTTATAAGTCACCTGGTCTATGGTATTTTGCTATAGAAGCCCCAAAAAACTGAGACATCCATGGTTCATAGCTATAGGCAAGAGAAGCTGATTCTGACTGGCTAAGCAGAAAAGGAATTTGTTAGAAAAATATGGGGCATGTCGTGTAATCAATAATGACAGGAAGGGCTGGAGAACCAGACTTAAGGCTACGCTTCTGGGCACGATGCCCACGACATCCAGAACTAGATGGATGGGGAAACCATAGCTGCTGCTGCCTCACCAGCTTCAGCTGCCACTGTCACTCCCCATTGATTGTGCTTCCAGGCCAAGAACTTAATCTTGCTACCGCTTCTACCCGCCAAAGCTGGATACATTCTTACCACCCTTGCCAGCATGATGGATTCTGGGTGTGGTCTCCTTCCTCAAACTCCTCCCTTCTGGAGAGAGGTCTCCGGTGAGTGAAGTTAACCGGTAGAGTTGGAGTCACCTCCTGTGCTCTAGCTGCAATGAAGCCTGGGTAACCCAGTTTCTGCTTTCTGCTTTGGGAAGGTGTGACTCATAAGGCTGGAAACTCCTGAACGTAGCAAGGACATTTGCAGCCAAACCAACCGACTACAAACATGATAAAGTTTGTTACAAGGATGGGAAGTCCACACAACAGAAAATTTGTCTGTTTTTTCACCAGTGACCCTCCGGCTCTCAGCTATGCCTGGCACCAGGTAGACAGTCAGAATAACATGTGGAATAAATGAATAAATGGCAGAGAGGGTGGTGATGATCATGGGGCTTGGACAAGCGTCCTTTTACTTACAGATGTCACAGGAAAGATTTGAGGCCTCTGGACAGCTCTTGAGCTTTATTTGGACCAGTCCTCCCATCCAGTCTGTGATCTGGGCCATTGGTCTGATTCTCTATGGGCTAAGGCCTGGCTCTTGAAATTAGGCAAAAAGAAATTGACCCAGCTCAAGCAGGGAAGGTTGAAGCCAACATGGCTAATGATGAAAACATATTGATTTCAGCAATCTCTACACATTTCCTCTGCTGTTACTACAGTGGATGCTGTTTAATCCAGTGTCTGGTCTGAATTTCCTCCTCCTAACGGGCCCTATGTTTGTTCTGGCACCCATCCTTAGGGCTTGTGTCTCAGGGAGGAGTTGGCCCCATCCCAGCTCTTGAACCACCTGACTAGTCCAAAGTAATCCTCTCTCCTTGCCAGTGATGGGTCAAGAGTGGGCCAATAAGATGTAAGCAGAGACTTTTGGGGGCTTGGCATGGGACGGAGGAAGACATCTTTACACTTTTGAAAGAGTCTCTCAAGGTTGCTCTATTCTAGGTTTTTTAGAATGTTGTTGTGGCTGAGTCTAAGACCCTTAACTGCCCCAGCCATCTCTGGTCTAGTCATAGGATAGCGTGTACACACACACACACACACACACACACACCCCACACACACACACCCCACACACACCCCCCCCCACACACCACACACCACACACCCACACCACACACACACACACCCACACACACACACCACACACACACACCACACACACACACACACACACACACACACACACCACAGAGAAACAGGGCCAGGCTTCCAGACCACACCAGCCCTGAATTCTGCCCTACCTGCAGGTTTCCAGAGCTCTGTAAGATTGGTGCCACTTTGAGTTGTTGGAAATTCGGTGTTTTGTTTCTGAATACCCCCCTATAGCTACCTGGATCTCTGGTCGCTTGTGTGTGCAATGGCCCCAACCCCATGGTGAGGCTGGCATTTGGCTGATGCTGAGGGGCTAATAAAGGATGGCCCCCTGCCTGCTCTCAAATGCCCTCCTATGGCCACATGTGAGTCTGAGAGGCATCACAGAGGGACTTTCTTTTCAAGGCAGCCATGTGTCTAGAGGACCCTGTTTAGGATAGGAATGCTCCAGGAATAGGCGACCAACATCCAGTTAGCATCTCAGAGCATGAAGGAGTTGGTCAGGGAGGTGTGAAGCCAGTTGCCAGCCACCCTCGAGACTTGGATGGAAAGAGACCTTGGGAAGAGGGGAGAGAGGAAGAACTTCCCTTCTGCCCAAGGTCTCTGTTGAGCAGACTCTGTTGAGCACTTGGCATGTCCTGTGATCCCAGTTAGGAAGGCAGTTGCGGGGGCATTTCTGCCTCTACATCACTGCCCCACAGGGGCGTGGACTGGTTCCACATTATTTAAAGAGAAAGGAGGGCCTGTTCCTCAGGTCTCCAAATGGCTCCTTATTCCCCTGGGAGGGGAGTCGGGTGGAACATAAATAAGACAATTTATTCTGAGAAACCATCTCCCCTATTTACATTTAAATTGAATAATTTAAAACACCTTTACCCATTTCCATAAATTATCCCCTGTTGGATGGGCAGCGCAACTGTGCAGAGGGGGTTCGGTCCTGGGGAAAGGCCTAATTACATTCCCTGCTACAAGGCTGGGTGGGAGAGGGAGCATGGGGAGGTGGGCAGGGGCTGGCAGCCTGGGAGGAGGGAACTCCACGAGGGGGAGACACTTGCCTTAGAATTGGCAGGAAGAAGGGAGTGAGTTAATAAGAAAGTTAGATCTTTTTAAAAGCTTAAAATCCAGAGGAAAAGGGCCAAACGTCTTCCTATTCACAGAGCAAAGTCAGTGGGACCAGTCCCCTGACTCTCTGCTAAGGGCATCATTCAAACTTTAATCTGAATCATCTCTCCTAGTTTTGCTGCTTTTTTTTTTCTGAGATGGAATCTTGCTCTGTTGCCCAGGCTGCAGTGCAGTGGCACGATCTCAGCTCACTGAAACCTCTGCCTCCTGGGTTCAAGCAATTCTCTTGTCTCAGCCTCCCAAGTAGCTGGGACTACAGGTGCCTGCCACCACACCTGGCAATTATTGTATTATTAGAGAGATGGGGTTTCACCATATTGGTCATGCTGGTCTCGAACTCCTGACCTCAGGTGATCCACCCACCTCAAACAACTTTTGCAGCCTCAACCTCCCATGCCAAGGGAGGAGGAGGAAGGGGAAAAAAGAGCAAGGTTTCCTTGGTGATGAGTTAGTCACAGTATTTCCCCAGCATCTATTGTTTGCCAGGCTCTGAGCTGAGTGCTGGGGACACAGGGTAACCAGTCCCAGACCCACCTTCCAGGGCTCCCCTGGGGGTGGGGGACGAAAGTGACTTTCATACAGATTGTGTGCACAGAGCAGAAGCAGGAGAGACAGAGGGACCCACAGGCAGTCAGAGGAGTGAAAGGAGCTGTCTCATGGGAGTATCTGGGCTTCATGGAGGAGGTGGTTCTTGAGGTGCCCCTTGGAGGATGGGTAGCCTTGGGCAGGTGCTGAGGCAGGGAGAAGGCATCACCAAGTAAGGTACAGAAGTGAGGAGGCTCCTGGTCTCAAGGCCAAGATGCCTACAGCTGACTGGAGAGGCTGAGGGAGGGGAGCGGCTGGGATAGGGGCCCGAGGCTGGCCTTTGTCCCTCAGGAGGAAATGGAGAGGGTACAGGAGGCAGAACTGTGGCCAGGCTTGGTGGCCTTACCATGGCGCTATTTTGTTTAATAGCTCAGCGAGAGCTTGTGCGAGTGGAGCCTGGGCATTCGGATTCTCTGTTATCGACTTCTTTTAGGCTCCTTAAGAAGGAGAGCTCTCCTATTGCCCAAATGCCTCCCTTTCCCCACCGAGGGCCCAGTGCAGCTGGGGGCTCTTCCCAGGTCCTGCTGATGCAGAGGAGATCTGGCTCCTGGCAACTGCTTGCTAGCTCTTCCAGGCCCTAGTATCTCTGTGCCTCCAGGATCTCCTGGGCTGTCACTCCTGAGTCGCCCAGAAACGAGAGCTACAGACCTTCCCCATCCTCCCCAGGGATCTCCTCTTGGTCCTTACCAGAGATGGAGTTCTCACCAGCTTCTCTCCTCTCTGGACTCAGATCAGAGCCCTGAATGACTCTATTCCTCCCCGACTGAAGGTAAAATGGCTGGTGAACCATGTGGTGATTTGGCTTCGAGAAGAGAACAGCTGAGGGTGGCCTGGAAGGGAGGCTGGTGACAGGCTTTTAAATGCTTATGATAATCCTATAGGGCAGGCATGATTAGTTTTGCCTAAGAGACGAGGAAACTGAGACTCCAGCCTGGGGAAAACAGAACTCGCCCTTCGTTCTGTCTGGCTTTGAATGCCCCTGCTGCAGCGGGCAGGTGTGGCTCAAAAGGATGCTGACACAGTGCTGGGGGCCCTGCGAGCAGTTGGGACATAAACCTCTCTGGGAAAACAGATTAAAGTGGCCCTGGTGGTGCTTAAAAGCCATGCAGTCCCCTTGCATGTTCATGGAATCTTATCGATGTGTCCCTCTGCCATCTTCAAGCGCCCTCCTGGGGGAGGAGGGGCATATCCAGCAGTGAAAAATACCTGTGGGACAAGGCACACCTGGCCCTCTCTCCTGCCTTCTCAGAGCCAAGGCTCCTAAAATAAGCCCCTATATGCTAAGAAAGAGGGGTCTCCAGCAGTAACCTCAGAGCTGTTTTTTAGCTTCTCCCAGCACCTGTCTCCTCCAGTCAAGTCAGTGGCTTGTCTGTTCTCTCCTACAGGTTCAGACCCAAATCTAGCATTGACTAGCTGTGTGCCTCTGGGAAAGTCACTGTCCCTCTCTGAACCTGAGTCTCACCTCAGAAGGTTGTCGTGAGAGTTGGATGAGATTGTATAGTGAGTCACATGGCATTAAGTGGCACACCAGGCAGCTCCTCACTAAATGCCAGCTTCTGCCGCCTTAAGGAGCTCCTCCCAGCTCCTCCTCACCTTTCTCAAAAGTCTCAGGGAACTTGTCTGGGAGCTCAACCAGAGTCCACTCCCTGCAATAACTGTTGCAATGCTTGGTGTCCCCTGGGCACTGAGGTGTTCAGTTTGCAGGTGTTCACATGTGACGCATGACTGGTGGTAGAGCTGGGCCAGGCAGACCTGCTTCATCTCCTGGCTCCTTAACTCCTTGCTATGTGACCTTAGGCAATTGACATAAGCCACTTGTGTCTCACTCCATTTATGTCTCATTCTCCTCTTCTGTTAAAAGAGGCAAAAGAATGGCTACCTTACAATGAAATTGTGAGGCTTAAATGAGAAATAACTCGGGTTAAGCACATAGCATGGTGTGGAGTTCACAGCAGTCCCTCGGCAGCTTCACTGTGTGTGTTGAGGGGGTCAGGTTGCTCCCCATCAGACTGAGTCCTCCCAAGAAAGGACGGGCTCCTCTTTGTCCGGGTCTCCCCAAGCACTAAGCAAAGACAGTCCCCATTTTGGAGGGTTCATGCTAATGGGAAAAAAATCCCCCTTCTGCTGCTCACTTCCTAGGCTCCCAGGCCATCTTATTAACTCAGTAATTGATTAACCATTGGCAAAGGGCTTGCAAGTATGGCTGGGATAACAGTGGAGCTATTTGGGGATTTGAGTTTAGGGGATCAACCATCAACAAGATGGAGATTTTCTATTTCATTTGACAAAGAGTGATAGAGTATCTGCGATGTGCAAAGCAAATCCTAAGCTGCATTCTGGGCTGGTATTGGGGCATCAGAGATACCATAAGATCCTGCCCCCAAGCATCTCCAGATGCCATCTTGCTCATGCCAGCCCAGCCCCAGGCATGCTCAATTTGCCAACTTTCTAGCTCTGGGAGAGGGAGTCCAGCAAGGGGCAAAGGGTGGTTTCGTCGGGGAGCACTGCCCAGGATGTCCTGGACGATGGCTCAGCCACAATCAGCTGTTTGAGTTTTGAATGAGTTTCTAATTACTCCTGACCTCAGTTTTCTCATATAATGGAGAATTTGATTAGATGACATTCAAGGTCATCCGTCAATCCTAAAGTACTGTATTTCTAGGACATTAGGTTCTTAGGCGGGTCTAAACTGAATCCCGCTTGCTGGATTTGAAGCCAATGGAAACTATATACTTGGTAATAGGTGAGCAACATGGGGCAGGGGTGACCAACCCTAGTTTTCAGCCTAGAGGGCTGCATCAATTAATTATTATTTATTCTTTTTATTTTTTGTTATATATATATTTTGAGGCTGAGTCTCTCTCCGTCACCCAGGCTGGAGCGCAGTGGTGTGATCTTGGCTCACTGCAACCTCCGCCTCCTGGGTTCAAGCAATTCTCGTGCCTCAGCTTCTCAAGTAGCTGGAACTAAAGGCATGTGTCACGATACCTGGCTAATCTTTGTATTTTTAGTAGAGATGGGATTTCATCATGTTGGCCAGGCTGGTCTTGAACCCTTGATGTCAGGTGATCCATCCACCTTGGCCTCCCAAAATTCTGCGATTACAGGCAGGAGCCACCGTGCCTGGCCTACATTTTTTTTTCGGTCTCTCATATTGAGAGAGCTCTGGTGGGATTGCATTCTAATTAAATATTTAATGGAGAGTATCTGTCTGTTAAAATTACTGTCACCACCTTGGGGATGGGTCCCCTTTGTATTCTTATTTGCAGCTTGCCCACAAACTGCATGACTAAGCCTTGCTGGAAATTGCCCCCTAAGACCGTGTACGATCTAGGAATCTGAAGAGATTGTCCAAAGGCCAAAGGAGCATGTCAGGGCTGTGATCCCTCTCCTCCTACCCAGCCTCTCAGAGCCTGTTATGGTCCTCCAAGCAGGAACCAGGAAATGGGTTCAGCCCCATGTCTGGAGCTTCTCTTTATTCTGCCTGCTCTCTGAGAGCTGGGGGAAGAAAAGAGTGTGTGCTTTTTCCCTGCGTTAATAAAACCCGAAATGAGTCTTCATTAAGGGCTCCATTAAGAAGCCACTGTTATTCTTGGCACTCATTAGCGTTGCTGCTCACCACTAAATTGCCACACTGGCGTTTTCCCCGGGCTTCGCAGGGCCCCCTCCCGATGCTGGAAAGCTGCTCTTAAGATAGATCTCGACTTGCTGAGTCTCAGAGATGGGGGGACTAGCTCCTGATGAGTTTATCTCATCCATTCCTCTGTCTCCATACACATACTTTTCCTTCCAGCTCTGCCAACTTCTAGAGCCTCTCACTACACTGTTCGAAGACTTACTGAACCCTGGGTGGAAGTTCTTCCTCTTGTGAAACTGCCCTGTTTTGCTGTAACGTCAGCCCACGTGGAATCCTTCACTCTGACACTGAAGAATATCTTTCTTTCTAAGAGCACTTTGCTTGCTTTCTCCTACTGAATTCAGATCATAGGTCAATTTTTATAAGTGATAAAGCCCTGCCTCCTTCCTGTATCCCTGTGGTAAGACCCAGCCCTAGACAATGTATTTCCCTAGGGTAAGTGGATTGTCCAGCCCTAGACAATGTATTTCCCTAGGGTAAGTTTGTCTTTTAGGTTCACGGCCCCCTGTATTTGTGCCCTTTTTAGAGAAGAAGCTCACTTCATTCTTGCTCTCAAGGCCCTACGACAATGGCCAGGCCTTTATCCAGGACCTGTGGCTATCTGACTCCTTCTCCCCAAACAATCAACTAACACATATTAAATTCATACGATGTGGCATGCACGGGGCCAGGTTTTCTATCTCATGTAGCCAGAATCATCCAACAAGTGAGATTTTGGCTGCTAACATGTTATAAATGAAAACCAAACCAAACCAAACCAAACCAGACAACTTTAAAGGAATTTAGGCCCTTGATCACATAGTCAGTAAAAAGTGAAGGTGGAGTCAAACCCAGATCTCCTCACTCCAAGTAGAATGCCTGACCCCCTCCCCAGACCGTCCTTGTCTTCTCTCCCCTTCAGATAATGACCAATGACCATCAGAAAAGACTCTGAGATGCACTGCTAATGGCGAGCTGCTGATGTGACAGTAAGTTAGACTAAGGGTTTTGCTCAGATGTTGGAGCTCTTATATCCGAGTGGCATTGTTCCCATCAGTGTAATTCACTTGGAAAGCTCGATACCCATTCCAGTCATGTCACACTGTCAAATCTCTTTGGGAACACCCCTTTGGAAGTCTGTGGCATGTGGTCTGCAATACTGGCAAATGTTTATTCTTTTAGGGTAAACTGTATCTTTGGAAACACCCCCAAAGGCATTTGGATTCAAGTCTGGAGAATAGGTAAGTCACCAAAACATGTGATTTTGTTTTGAGACAAAAACCTTTTAAAACATTTCTCAGTGATGTGTAGATACTTACTGTACCACAGGTCCCACTTTTTGTGTTGTAAGAAAGATTTCTCAAGTTTTTCAGAATCTTGCCATGTGAAATAAAGCTTGACTGACCATTTGATGGGGATGGGGTCAGGGAAAGGTGGGCACTGATGATTGAAACCAAATGACTCATATTCTCCCCTCATGCTTTCACCACTGTTTAGGCTGTGGGGAGTCGGAGTTCCCGGCAGATCCTGGCTCTCTAATCCTGGGTCAACTGGAGCATCAAAGGTCACTGATGACCATTTCCCTGCCACAGGCATTGCCAGGTCTGGCTTTACCTGGACAACATGATAAATGTGATGCTCTCTCTTCTGTCCATTACAAGAGTGCAGTTCAGCCTTTTACAGAAACCTGCATTCCCTGTTCCTGCATTCCCTGAGCTCTTCAGCCATCATGGTCACTTTTTCTTTTTGAAATGGAATTTCACTCTTGTTGCCCAGGCTGGAGTGCAATGGTGGAACCTTGACTCACTGCAGTCTCCACCTTCTGGGTTCAAGTGATTCTCCTGCCTCTGCCTCCTGAGTAGCTGGGATTACAGGCATGTGCCACCACGCCAGGCTAATATTGTATTTTTAGTAGAGATGGGGTTTCTTCATGTTGGTCAGACTGGTCTCGAACTCCTGACCTCAGGTGATCCACCCAGCCTTGGCCTCCCAATGTGCTGAGATTACAGATGTGCACCACCACACCTAGCCTCATGGTCACTGTTAATTTTCTCTTCCAATGAACTGAGTCTCTTACCTTCTTTCAGTAGGTAAGAAGAAAATACTCTGTACTTTCTGTAAGGAGTACTTACTGTAAGAAGAAAATATGTCTTACAGTATTTTCATTAGTCCCAGAGAGGGAAGAGGAAGAGGGTTGGACAATTGCTTCTGGCTTCTGGGTCCTGACTCCTCTTTCTTTAAACTTGGTGAATCTGTGTAACAACTTATTGTCTTTGATGTGACTTCACTTGGACACACTTCTTCGAAATGCTCAAGTGTCCCCTTTTTGATCTCTGACTTGAGCCATGTTTGGCCTTGATTTTCAGGCTTCAGGAATACTCGCTGTGGTGGAATGCAGTGGGGACAGGAAGGTGTGATGGGCTGGTGTTGAAAAATTGCTTCTATGGACTGAGAGCTATTGGTCTCTCCTCCTCTGCTTTCAGTGGAAACCCATCTGGTGAAGTTACAGTCATATTAAGCATAAACAACTTAACAGGCACCCCTGGAATTAGGTGCCCTTGTCTCTGTTATTTCAGGCAAACTCAATGGAAACTTGGGCAGTGACTATCCCTGTGAGCTTCAGTTTTGTCATCTGTGAAGTGGGATAATAACACCTATCTTTGGAGGTTGTGAAGATCAAGTGAGATGATTCATACCAAGAGCTTGCTTTGTGACTAGTGCACACCAGGTGTTCAAAAATGAATGCCACTATGTATGATGACACCAACATATTAGTGACTCCAGTTGGCCGCGAGTCGGAGCTAAGTAGTCTCAGAGGGAGGGGAGGGGAGAGGTGAGGAATGGGTGGGAGCTGTCCATGGTTCTGTGTCCATTCAGCTATTTGACTGACTGAGTAAACATCAGTGATCACCTCTTATCTAGGTTCTCAGAGTCTCTGTCACACAGAGGTGAGAGTGTTGGCAAGCATAGGGCTGTCTCATGTATGTGAATCTCTGTGGGCATGTTGTTCTAACACTGTGTGAGTGTAGTGTGTGTGTGTGTGTGTGTGTGTGTGTTTGCAGTGAGAAACAGAGAAAGGGGAGGATGGGAAGGGGCCTCGTGGGTGGCAGCTGAGTGAAGGTGGGATATTGCTGTAATGCAGCCCACTTGTGTAAACTAGCCAACATGGAGGTCCCAGTTCAGCCATGAGGAAAGGACGGTCTCCCAGAAACCCCTGAAGAGACTGCAGGGCACACCAACTTCCACCCCATCCGCATCCCAGCCTACCAGAGGAGAGTAAATCCGAAGACAGAGCTGAGCTATTCCCCTGCTGGGCACTCCAAACTAATTTTCTGGTACATTATACACTTGGCCTTTAGAACAATCAATGGCCTTAAATGCTGTTTGATTCCTGCAGCCAAATCTAAGAGAAATAAGACATAATCCATCTGGCAAATATGGCCAGGGCAGAGAGGGAGGGAGGGAAAGAGGAGTCTAGAGCTGCTGGGACCTCTGCCTTCTGCCTGGCTCAGGAGGGCAGGGTGGGGTTGGGGGTAGAATAGAGAGGGACCTGCCAGCTTTGGAGAGAATGGGCCTTTAAGGGGTATTGATGGCTAGCTAATCATAGGCCTGTTTGTCTCAATGCATCCTGGCCACTCCAGCTGTCACTACCCCAGGGGCTGAGCTCTGGTGGGGGAGGGCTAGGATACAGCTCAGGATTCAGGGCTCAGGGCAGGGACCCAGCCTTGGTGTGGATGTCCTCTAAGCCAGGACAGATGGGTCTCAGTCTGAAGTTAGATTTTGGGCAGAATCACCTAGAATGCCTGAGATGGCACCAGGCAGGATATCCTGAGGGCAGGGACTGGTGATCCAGAACTGGCTTAGGACTGATTGGAAGAACCCGCCCCTGGCTCAGGGGGGCAGCATGACCACTGCTGGCTCTGGTCGGGGGTGAAGCCTGGCAGAGGGTGGGGTGGAGGAGATGCATGGGAAGGAAGGGGCTTGGTTATTCCACAAGAGAGGGAAAGCGGGATCTGCCTGCTTCAGAGCCTCTGCTGCCCACAAGGGTGAGATCCCTGGAAGGACCAACAGCCCAGAGTCTCAGGTTGCCCTGCTGCCACCAAAGGCCAGCTAGAGGACCGCACCCTAGGAGCCCCAGGAATGAGATGGGGGGAGTCAAGCACCTGGCCCAGGGCCCAGTTTCCCATCTTTTCCAGAAACAGTCAGTGTCTAGAGACAGGTAGATAGAGAATGCAGACCTCTGCTGGACCCACGGGGTTTGACCTCTGCTGGACTCAGGGGCGGGACCCTGTGGGAAACTCTCTAGTGGTGGGATAGCTGATGTTTGCAGTGTGAGGTCAATTGTCTCAGCCACCTGGTGAGATGTGGGGGAGGTGGGAAAATGCACCATCCCTAAGGGCTGTTTGGAAGTGGCTTCCCTGGGCAGCATGTGGGCAGAGGGGGCAGCTCTGTTGCCTGCACCTGGCTCTGGAAAATGGGACCTGCCCTAATGGCTTGTCTGCATCTTTAAGCACTGCCACCTGCCTGGGTTGTTGCTGGGACCGTGCCTGAGATACAGGCCACACCTCAGCCCCTGCAGGGAGCGGGGGTAGAGGAGGCTGATAAGGGGCCCACCCACGTGCCAGGTCAGAGTCAGAGACAGGGGACAGGGAGCCTGGAGGATGCAGAGGGGACCTCCCTAGAGATGGGCAGGTGGGGACTCATGGTGGGTGATGACAAGGAGGAGAGAAGCCAGGCTTGGAGTTTGTTTGGGCTGCAGAATCCCCTCCCTTCCAGTTATTCACAGCCAGGGTCCTTGAGGTCCCCTCTGAGGCCTGGCCCTACCCGGCCCTGCTTACCTAGAGAACTGCTCCTGCTTCCTTGGTCTGGGGAGGTACAGTCTTCAGCTACTGCAGCGGCGACAATGCAGTGGTGGCAGCAGCTCTGTGATAAAGGCGGGGTCTGTGCACCTCTCCAATAAGTAATTATGCCGAGAGTGTGTTCTACAGAGACGTGGGGCTTGTCTGACAAGGCACACTCTTGTTCCTGTCACCGAGACAGCTGGGGAGCTGAGTGGAGAGGCCAGGGGCTGGAGACAATGGTGCCGTGTAGGGACCTGGCCTGGAAGATGGGCTGCTGAACCCAAGGGGCGCTCATCCAGGGGGTGCAGCTGCCCCTCGCCAGGTGAGAGGAGCTGGGGGATGTTACACACTTGTAATCATATCTTGTTTTAACAATTATAGTAGCAGAGGTACCTCATATTTACATAGTGTTCTGTACTTTTCAGACCATTTTCATGTTTGATTCTTCCCATAACCCTTTCATGAACAGATAGATCTTTTCTCCCATTTGAACGATGAAGAAGCCAAGACCTGAGAACATTCAGTGGCTTGACCAAGGTCGCTGGACAGAGCTGGATCTCTTGACCTGCTGGTTGGGCTCCTTCCCTAGGTCCAGGGTGACCAATCCTTCTGACACAGCTGAGCCCACATGGCACAAGCCCTGTGTGTGATGTTCCCAGGCAGGAGCTAAGAGGAGACGTCTGGAGGGAGAAGGGACCTGGGACCTTGCATTGGAAGCTTCTGGCAGCAAGACAGACCATTGCTGCAAGGCAGAGTGAGGTGGCTCCACAGGTGTGGACGAACATGTGTTTCCATGCAGACGCAACGATGTCCTAGGAGGAGCTGCTGACACTGACTGCCATCTGCATGCCGGGGCTGGTGTAAAAGATACTGCATGATAAGCAGCCCATTCCACACTGCACATGTGAAGATGGTGCCAGAGAATCCCAAAGAATCTGCCCACGAGGAACTAAGAGCCTGGAGGAGATGGCAGGTGCATGCAGCAGGCCTGGGCTAGCCAGGGAAGCTTCCCGAAGGAGGCCATTCAGAGCAGAGTCTGGAGGAGAGAAAAGGACAGGCACCATCCGATAAGAAATGAAGGGCCTGGGGCAAAGGGATGAATGGTCTAGGATGGCCAGTGTTTCAGCTTGGGCAAACCCAGGGGTGGACGGAGGCCCGGGGTGGCTAGTGGTTGTGACAGAAAGTCAGGCATGAATTTAATATGCGAGAAATTAATTAAGGAGCCCCTGAGGATCATTAGAAGGGAAGAAACATGATCAAAACAGTGTGACACGAGGATGGGAAAGGGGGACTGGAGACAGGCATGGGGTGAGCACTCTGGTCAGCAGAGTTCCATCTGATGAATTCCAGACCACCATGGAACCTGGAGTTCTCTGGCTGGCTGCGGGGCTTTGGGACTTCCAGTGCCCTCTGCCACCAGCTTGGGCTGGGTTCTGTTCTGGAAGGTGGGGATGGATGGCTCCCACAGCCCATTGCCCCGACCCATGGCGCCTTCCTCCCCCGAGCCATTTCCTCAACAGGATGCCAGTTCAATGCTGGATTCTGCCTCAGGCTCCAGGAAAAATCTTGCTGCTGTGGGAAGATGCCCTGCTGCTCCTTCTGCTCTGCTCCACGGTGATTGATGGCTGTGGGTAGGTGGGTAAGGGCCTTCCTTCCCCTATCCAGATGGTTGAAGTGGGTTAGGCAGGCTCTCGGAGTAGCCAAAGAGGAATGGATGGGCCAGGGAGGTGCCCAGAGAAGGGAGGAGCTCCAAGGATGGTTCTGGATATAGTGGCTGGTTCCAGGGACCAGAAGATGGCTATAAAGTACCATACCATTATCTTAATAGTGGGCCCTTCTTCTTCTTCTTCTTCTTCTTCTTCTTCATCATCTTCTTCTTTCTTCTTCTCCTTCTCCTTCTCCTTCTTCTTCCTCTTCTTCTTCTTTTTTTTGATATGGAGTCTCACTCTGTCTTCCAGGCTGGAATGCAATGGCGCAATCTTGGCTCACTGCAACCTCCGCCTCCTGGGTTCAAGTGATTCTCCTGCCTCAGCCTCCTGAGGAGCTGGGATTACAGGTGCCTGCCACCATGCCCAGCTAATTTTTGTATTTTTAGTAGAGACAGGGTTATACCATGTTGGTCAGGCTGGTCTCAAACTTCTGACCTCAAGGATCTGCCCTCCTTGGCCTCCCAGAGTGCGGGATTGTAGGCATGAGCTACCACACCTGGCCAAGACTGGGTTCTTCTAAGTAGGAAGAAAGTAACGTTTTGCTGCCTAATTTCTTGGCCTTTCAAAGCCACCCTGGACTAAGGCCCTGAAGGACTCATTATGGCTCAGCAGGAAGGGCCTGCTATTGTCATAAAGGGGAACCAAGGTCCAGGACAGAAAAAGGTGGTTTATCCTTGAAAGGGTGTGCTCTGTGAGTGACACTCCAAAGCACCTTCACTAACCCATCTGGGTCCCCACGGTGTGAAGTAGGACAGGGTTGCTTCTGTTTTCCTCTGCCAGGCCTTCCTGGGGAATTTTAAAGGGACAAATTCTCTTCCCAGGATAGGGGATAGAGGGAACCCAGGAGCTATAGGCACCTGTAAACCCAATTTAAAAATCAGTCTAGCCAACCAGCCCCCAAAGGAACCAGAGGGAGCTATAGAGTAACTCAAAAGCAGACACTAATGGAGGAGAAAAGAAATGTAGTTACATATTCATCAGCTTTTAAATATTCATGAGGATTGTAAAGCAGATTAATTTTCATGCCTCATTTCTCCCGAGGTTCCCGCTGTCCATATTTTACTGCAGCAAGAGAAGAAAAGGGAGCGATGGATCATTTGGCCACTGCCCTTACCATCACTTAAGGAGCAGCGTGTGTGAGTGTGTGTGTGAGGGTTGGGGAGCAGGCGCTGTGGTCGCTGTGGAAATGAAGGCTCCTGAGGGCCAGCTCTACCTCCTGCTAGGCCAGGACAAGGGTGGGGAGGAGGTGGGGGTGTCTGAGGACAAGGGGGCATCCTGGAGTGGGCAGACTCTGGAGTCATCAGGTAATTTTGGGCCTCCCAGGGTGAAAAGAAGAAAGAGGACCTTCACCAGAGTCAGCAGGAGCTCCACTTCCACTCCCCTCAACGCACGGTCAAGACCAACTGTTGAGTGAGGTGAGGGAATGGAGGAGAGGGCATGCAGAGGGGTAGAGAGGCGTGGAAGAGACCCACAGACAAAGGGACGGGGCAGACAGAAGTCACTGGCAAGGAGAAAGTGAGAGGGTGAGGGTTCCGGTTGGAGGGTTGAGAATAAAAGGATAACGGGGTAAAGGAGGGGACGGAGCTTAGATATCTGGAAGGATTTCCAGATCCCAGGGCTATTGGACCTTCTCTCTACAGGGCATGGGAGATATGTTCCCCCAAGCCATACACTAGCGGTGAGGTACAGTTGAGAGGACCTGAAATCAGAAATGTGCCAAGAGTGCTTGGGAAACAGCCAACAAGTGTCCCAGCCAGCAGGGGCAAAGCAGAGTCGGGGGAGACTCCCTGTCAAATGCAAGGTGTCCAGGTGAGACATCCCAAGAGGCAAGAAGATGAATTTTTGTCCAGAGTCATGAACGGGAGCCGGAGAGCTCTGAGAAGAGCAGAATACGGACCCCTAGGGGACAGCCAACTGCACTGCTTCTTGGAGGTCCTGGAGTGTGGTTCTTGGGTAGGGATGCGGTTCATTTAAAACAAGGCCCAGCCAACAGCCTTCGGTAGCTTCGACCCACTTTCTTGGAATTAGAGGAGAAATGATCCAGCCTCTGAAGGGGCCAGCTCAGTATTCCAGCTCCTACCACTTCATGGAGGCTGAAGGCTATTCTACAGAGTGGGAAATGCAAGGAGCTTTCTGGTGATGTTTGGGCATCTGTAGGCAAGACCCTCACCAGTGGGCTCCTTCCCCAGCCACCTTCCCTCCACAGTCTCTGGGATCTTCCCACTGAATTCCTAACTTGTGTGTCCAGCTGCTCACGGGCTATGTCCACCAGGAGGTCCAGCAGGCATCTCAAACCCAGCATGTCCACAGCCACGCTGACCTCCACCCACCTACAAGCCTGTCTGGCTGCAACCTTCTCTATAACAAGCCAGTGGCAAAGCCATCCTTCCAGCTCCTCAGGGCTGTCAAAAGTCTAAAGACCTTAAATGGCTTTTATTTGTGGTTCCAGAAGCAGATAACAACTTGTTTTATAAAACAGAATGAGTGTTCCAAAAAGCTGACCATGGAGACTGATTTTATGGACAGGAAAAGGCTGAGGAGAGCAGAAACAGGGAATGAAACTTGAACCTGGGAGGTGGAGGTTGCAGTGAGCTGAGATCACACCGTTGCACTCCAGCCTGGCAGCAAGAGTGAAACTCATCTCAACAACAACAAAAAAAAGTCCGCTGCTCCTACCACCTCTGTGGCTCCACCTGGGCCCAAGCCTACATCTTCTCTTGTTTGGTTGCAACAGAAGCCATCCGCTCCCTTCCTGACCTTTCCCCGTCTATTCACCCAGTGGCCAGAGTGAGGCTTTTACCAGGGCAGAGCATGTTCCATCTCTGTTCCCATCTCAGAGTCAGCCCGCATTCTCCATGGCCTAGAAGGTTCTTTGCAGCCAGCCTCCCCATTTGTCTCCCTGTCTCATCTCTTTCTCAGGCACACCTCTGCAGCCACACTGGGCTCCTTGAGCAAGCCAGGCCTGCTGCCACCTCCGGGCCTTCACACACGATGCTCCCTTCCTCCCTTCTAAGCACTTGCCTAGATTTGCCTTCTCAGGAGGTCTTCTCTGAGCACCGGATTTAAAATTGCCACAGTTGTTCCCTGGTGCTCTCTCACCCCGCTCTATTTTTTCCCCATAGCGCTTTTTGCCATCTACTATGCTACACAATTTATTTTGTTTGCTGGTATTGTATACTGTCAACCCCCACCCACTGGAATATGAGGTCTCTGAGGGCAGAGATTCTGTCCATTGAGTTCTGCTGCATGCCCAGCAGTAGAGCAGGACCTGGCACATGTGGAAATACTGTGGGAGATTTCTACAATCAATTTTTATTCCACAAGAGGCATCCCCTTCCTACCATGAAGAGTTAACCACTATAGAAATTGCCCATCTACCCAGCACTTTGGGAGGCCCAGGCGAGCGATCATCTGAGATCAGGAGTTTGAGACCAGCCTGGCCAACATGGTAAAACCCCATCTCTACTAAAAATACAAAAATTACCCAGGTGTGGTAGCGTGCATACCTGTAATCCTAGCTACTTGGGAGGCTGAGGCAGGAGGACGGCTTGAATATGGGAGGCGGAGGTTGCAGTGAGCTGAGATTGAATCATCGTGCTCTAATCTGGGTGACAAAAGTGAGATTCTGACTCAAACAAAAGGAAAAAGAAATTGCCCATTTAATGCAAACAACTGAACACTGTATGAAATGACTGCTTTCAGAAACTGGGCATCAGGTGGCACGGGGTGGTGGGCCCCAAGAGAAGGGAAACAGGTGCCCCCCAACACACAGTGGGGCAGCTAACTGTCTGGAGAAAGTTGACAGAGCCAGGTGGTTGAGCTGGTGAGATGGAGACTGTGTTGGAGGAGGCTGGAATCTGTGAGGAAGAATCCTGGGGCGAAGGGAGCTGCAGGAAGAGTTCGGGAAGCCTATAGAAAGGTCCTCAAAACTTTGGCTGAACACTGACCTGAAAGAAAGCAGTAGGCTGAACAATTCATTAATTCCCAGAGCTTACAGGGGGCTGTGGTTTAGATTCCCACCAGTGAGTGGGGAGTCCTTGCAGTACGTGGTATGTTGAATAGAGGCCTCAGAAAGATGCTACCGCCCTGAAGTCTGCCCTGAACTCATTCTAACAGAGCTTGAAAACAAGCATTACAAGGGTCAAAGCAATTCGAAGCAACTGAGCCAGAACAAAGTCCTGCACTCTTTAAAAGAACAGAATAAGATCCAGAACTCAGCAATGTAAAATTCACAATTTCCATCATCTAATAAAAAAATTAAGTCATGCAAAGAAGCAGGAAAATATGGCTTGTAACCAGAAGAAAAATCAATCAACAGAAACAAACCAAAAAATCAACAGAAACAGAAAAATGATGAAATTAGCAGAAAGGATACTAAAGCAGTGATTATAGATTATGCTCCATATGCTCAGAAATGCGGAGGAGAACATGAACATCATGAGAAGAGAGATGGAAGATTTAAGAAAAACAAATGCAATTTATAAAGATGAAAATAGAATATCTGAAATAAAAATACTGTTGAACAAATAAATGATTTTATTTCTGCGGTTGCTCTTATCAAAACCATATGGAGTGGGGATGGGAGAGAGCGACACAGTGGCTCACGCCTGTGGTCCCAGCACTTTGGGAGGCCGAGATGGGCAGATCGATTGAGCCCAGGAATTCGAGACCAGCCTGGGCAACATGGCAAAACCCTGCCTCTACAAAAAAAAGAATAAGCTGAGAGTGGTTGGTGGTGCATGCCTGTAGTCCCAGCTATTCGGGAGGCTGAGGTGGGAGAAACACCTGAGCCTGGGAGGTTGAGGCTGCAGTGAGCCATGATTATGCCCCTTGCACTCCAGCCTAGGTGACAGAGTGACTCACTGTTGTTTCAAAACCACAATAACAACAACAAAACCCACATGGGGTGTGAGAGACACGTTTTTCCAAAAAGGTTATTCTCCCTGCAGCCTGTTCTTGTCCCCTCCCTATCCCGAGATGGCATGAGCTGACTCCATTCACTTTCCCAGCTCTGCTGGGCTCTGCGGAAACAGCTTCTTTTCTAGTTGGTCCTCAAATACAGTGTAGATTTCAGGTTGCAAGCAGCAGCTCTCCTGAGTCACCTTTCAGCTGATGTTTCCTGACCCCCTCCTGTGTCCTCCTCCTGTCCAGCACCATCATGAGCCTTTCCTCTCCATCAGTCTCCCTGTATCCCATGCTTAGTCACTGGGCTCTTGTAAGGAAATGATGAGCAGGACCTGGCCTCTGCCCTGTGCAGCTCTGAGTCTAGCCAGGTTTGCACAATGCAAGGAAGAAAGTGACAAGGTTCATGAGATCATTGTGGACAGGTACTTAGGGAGAAAAAAGCTTCATGTGGAGGTCAGAGAAAACTTCATGGAAGAGGTGGCATCTGTGCTGGGTTTTGAAGCATGGATAAGCTTTGGGCTGCTGGAATGAAGGGACGGGTATTCTGGGCAAAACTGGGCTTCATCCTGAACTCCCTCACCTCTTATTTCCCCTTCTCTCAGCACCTTTGTCTGCAGCCTACCGGCACTGCCATGAGGCATCCTTGCCTGGTCCCGAGCACCCAAGCCTCTCCTTTCTCGTTCCCCTTGAATTTCATCTCACCCCTTTCCTTCTCTCCCTGTTTTGCATTTTAAGTGCAATATGAGCAGCTCCTAAAAAGGGCAGAGTTGTTCATGTGCCGCTTCCCACGTATCAGCTGACCTTCAGGGCACCTCGGGGTGTGGTGGGCATGTGCAAATGTGCAGGGCTGGAGGAAGGCTGAGCAGTGGGTGGCGGAGTGCCCCTCCTTCAGGCATGCTTGTTCTAGATAAGGATGAGCTCGTTATTGACAATGATGTCACTGGACAAAGCCAAAGGAGAGAGGATCAGGAGTGGGGGTTCCCTGTGGTGGGAGGTTTGAGCAAGGTGGGGAGCTCAGACACCAGCTCCGAGGTGACACATGCACTCTCCTTCCCTCCCTCCTCCCTGGGTCTGCCACCTTCCCTGGAATGGCTTCTGCCTGTCATCCAGGCCAAATGTCCCTCCTCTCCCTTTCCCACAGCACGGTGGTGTCCATAGGGTAGGAGACAGAAAGTCTGGGTAAGCTCTCAACCACCCAGGACTTCCCAGCTGAAACCTCAAGATCCAAGCCAGGGACAGTGCTGGCCTGTGGACCTGGCCATCAAGTGTGCCAGTCTGGGGAAAATTCAGGAAGAGGGCACCACAGTGGGGTGGCTGTGAGGCCTGACTTTGGTGTCCTGTGGTGCCGGGCCAGAATTGTATCTCTAGTATCTCAGTGCTTGAGGTAAGTTACTTAACCTCCAATCTGCAGTGTCCTTGTCTTATCTGTAAAATGGAAATAACGATCCTGCCTACCTCTCAGTGTGGGCATGGTAAGCACTGCGTAAAGGCAGGTGCTGTTATGATTATATCATGTCGTTGTGGTTGTTGGCAGACTTGCTGAGAGGACGGTGGCTGCACCCGCACACCCCGTCTGGCTCCCCTCTGACCACCCCCTCTTCCAGCTGCTGTTTCTAAGCCTCAGCTTCCTGACCCCTGCTCTGGACCCTTGTCTGAAAGCCCCCAGAGGGACTCATCATGTCCTTAATTGCAATCTCTTGCTCAGCAAAGCCATCAGCACCTAATGTCCCATGTCATTGCTGGTTCTTTGTCTGTAGATACCTCACTCCTCCTCGGTGCTGCTCAGCCACCCAGGGCAACTCCATCTGGCCAGGAATGGCCACGGCGCGGAGCAGTGCCAGACCTTCTAGGGATGCATTGGTGACAATTTACTTACAAATAACTTAATGTAGGAGGGCAAAAGACTTCATGACTTTATCCCTGGCTCTTTCTGCCACTATGAACCTCCATCCTATATCCTCCTTGAAATCCAGAGGTACCACTTCTCTCCAATACCAAGGCCTTCCCCATCTCCTCCTGCAGTGAAGATCTGCAGTCTCTCTGCCTGACTTGGCTCTGATGCCCATGTTGAGTTTTTAAGGTGGGGCCCAGCAAAAAGCCAGAACTGGGGAAGGGGAACTTGAAGGAAGACTTGGAAGCCTGCAGAGACCAGGATCAAGGGAGAACTTATCTCAGGTCTTTGAGTTCCTGTTCTCTGGGCCCACGGCAGGGTCCCCTACTCGGAGCAGAAGCTCTGCTAATCCATTCAAGCCACTGCTGAAGACACCTTCACAGGGCGAACAAGAATTCTGGACAGAAACGTGGTCATAAGCATTAATCAGATTTCACTTTAACCCACTTCTTTGTAACCAACAGTCATGTAGCACTTGACACTGGCCATTTGCATCCCAATTATTCCTATAGATAAGATTTCTGATATTAGAGTCACAAGACTTTTGTTTAAGAATTGTTTAAGTGGCCAGGCATGGTGGCTCTTACCTGTAATGCCAGCACTTTGGGAGGCCGAGGCTGATGGATCACCTGAAGTTGGGAGTTTGAGATCAGCCTGACCAACATGGTGAAACACTGTCCCCACTAAAAACACAATTTCATCAGGCATGGTGGCACATGCCTGTAGTTCCAGCTACCAGGGAGGCTAAGGCAGGAGAATTGCTTGAACCCGGGAGGTGGAGGTTGTGGTGAGCCGACATTGTGCCACTGCACTCCAGCCTGGGCAACAAGAATGAAATTCCATCTCAAAAAAAAAAGAATAATTGCTTAAGCAGATCCTGAATTCCCGTGGAACAGCTGACACCAACCATCCTGAAGACCCCTAAAGAGGAACAGAATCAGCATGAGAACAGAGATTCTTCATCTCCCTGTCCCATGACTTCACTCTGCGCTCAAATCAGTCGAGAGTCTCCACACTTTGGCCCACTGCAAAACCATTAAAAACCATAGCCCTAGATTCCTTGCGGAGATGGATTTGGGGTTTCCTCGTGTCTCCTTGTTTGGAGGCCCTAGGATTAAACCTCTTTCTCTGATGCAACCTGGTGTTTCAGGGTATTGGCTTGCCATGCACAATGTAACTCTTATGGTTACACTGCTGCCCCACCTCCCAGCCTCAGCACCCAGGGGCACCCAGGGGCACAGGGAGCAGCTTCCTCAGCAGTCTACACCCAGGCCTGGCCTGAGAGTGGCTTGCTTAGGCTGCCTGCCCACCACCCCCAGGATGAGGCCAAAAGTATGTGTGTGGGCAGTTCCAGCAGCCAGCCCAGTCAAGTCCAGGACAACAGACTTACTTCCAAGTGAGCCCAGAGCCACCCCAGGTTCAAAAGAGAGCTCAAAGAGCAGCCTTCCAGGGGAGCAGGAGGCTGCAATCCTGGCTCCCCCACCTCCAGCATCCCCATGTCCGGCCATATTCAGGCCACCTCCGCTCCCAGGCTCGTGGGGGATTTGTCTCTTTCCATGAGCCCTGGAGGAGACACAGACTCCTTTGCTGCTTCTCTCAGTACTGCTGGGATCTGCTGCATTCTCACAAAGAACTTCCACAAATACTAAGGGAGAACAAAGGGAAGTAATTACAGAAAATACAAACAGCATGAATATAGTCAAGTTTTTAAAGTACCGGTTTCCCAGCCTCAGACAACCACCCTGGAGCCCCAGGGACTGGTCCGCCTTCCCAGCAGGCCCTGTGCCAATGCTCCCACCTTCCTGGACTCACCTGGTGCTGCCCATCAGGATCTTGGCATCTGCAGGTCTCAGGGCCACGCCGAAGCTCCCACTTTTCACTTCTAGTCTTCCAGGTGAGGATTTACCTCACCTCAGCTGGTCACTGCAGCTGCAGCATCTGACACACTAAATAACTCACCTGTCAGGGGCACGTTAAGGCCTCAACCACCTGGAGAACACCTGCTGCAACAGGTAACACCTCCGTGTCCAGCCCCAAGGCCTTGTCCACTGCACACCCACCACCCAGCCCTGTGTTCACTACCATGATGGACAATTGTTGGAGTTACTGTCCAACTATCCACGACCCCTGATTCGTCCTGCTCACACACAACAGTAAGCACATGGAAGCCATTTGTTCAATGATGCTGACTGGGTTAGAAAAGGCACCTGAGTCAAGCTGGACCCAAGAGAATTCAGTCTTTAGGGTACTGGAGTCAGGGCCCAGGGACAGTCTCTTCAGAGAGTTCTCTGTCTATTCCACATACATTTGGGAGCTGTGGGTAATCACCTTGGGTCACAAGATCTGGCCCACAGAAAAAAACGAGGTAGCTGTGCAGGAGAGATAGTGACCTGGAATTCCCAGTGCCTGGTGGCTTTGCTGTCCTTGATACCCTTCCTTGCTGAAGCTCTACCACAAGCCTGCCTTTAGGTTCTATGAGACACTCCTAAATTCTTTTAGTAGACTGCCTCTTTGAACTTAAATGCTAGCTTGAGTGGGTTTCTGTAACTTGCAACCCCAGAATCTCAACCCCTCACCACACTCTAAGTGATAAAAACATATTAGTGTGGTTGGGGGCCCAAGAGGACCAAAGCTAGGCACTTGCTGGGGACTTGCAGGAGGCACCGAGAAGACCCTTGGGAGTGGGTGAGAGAATGGAGGGGCACCAGGTATATTTCTCCTCTGTAGGGCAGCTCTTGGGATGGGGGCCCCGAGGAGCTCACGAATGGGGCAGGTCTAGCAAAGGAGAGACCCTTTAGAGCACTGCTCACCCCTTAGGATCAAAATCAATTTGTCAGTAAACGGCTGCTGATGCAGCAGGATCTTTAAGCCCAAGTCCCAACACTCTTCCCAGCATCCCACCTTCTGGCCAGACCTCCACTCCCACCCCCTGCCTCCATGGCCGTGTAATGCACCAGACTAGGAGTCGGAAACCCAAATTTGAGCCCCAGCTCAGCCAGTGATGGGCTGGGTGAGTTTGGGCAAGTAACCCCACCTCCCTGGGCCTTGGCCCTCTCATCCAAAACATGGCTGCCATAATCTCCTTCTATTTTGTAGGGTTCCTTCAAATTTTTCCCTCCTTCCTCCAGTCTCTTCTTCCTTTGCCCCTTCTTTCTGCTTGGCGCTTGCCTGCTCAGCAAGCCTCCCCTTCTGATCCATGAAGTTCAGTGCACTCCCACCCCCTTCCTCCAGCTCAGGAAACTGAGTGCCCAGCACTGGTGTGTATGGTGCCTTTGAATCTCACTTTTGGTTAGGATGCTCACTTGGTCTCCCCCTTCAGAAGGAGACCCCTGAGGGCAGAGATACAGCCCCTTCTCCTTCCAGACCACTCAGTGTGCCTGGAACAGGGCTGATCCCAGAGCGGGGTGACTGGATGAACCCTGCCCTGCCAGCCGGCTCCCTGCCATTTCCACCTGCCCTTTCCCTTCCCCTCTCCTGGCAGGGAGGATGCTCCAGAGCCCACATTCCAAACTAAGCTAGAGTTGGGGGTCCCTATCCTCTCCAGAAAGCCAGCTCCAGTCATGAGAGGGGGCATCGCTGGCTCTTTCTTCCCCACAGGCCCACTCTCGTCACCCCTGCACCCTCTGTCTGCAGGGGAGGCAGTGTGCCTCACCTGAGCCAGCCACCACAGCCCCAGTGCAGCTGGCTCCTTCCCTTCCTCTCTGGCTCCCTGGCATGGACTGAAACACCGCTCTCCTCCCACCACCCATCCTCAGCCACCCCTCGCATCTCCCCCACCCCCACCCCCCCTTCTGTTCCCATGCTGGTGTGTCTCCCCCCCAGGCAGCTGGGAGCAGGGCGCCTTCGATTTCTCTATTCAGTCTGAGGCGTAGCAATTTTCTGCTCTCCCATAATTAGGGGAATTTTAAGCAAACTCCCCGACAGATGATTACAGCAGGTTCAATCCCGGCTCCTTTGATCAGGGAAGAATGAGGACGTTGTTGGAATATTCCTCAACCTGCTGGCCAGACAGGCTCTGCAGCGCACGCCCGGCTCTTGGGCTCCCCCTGGAGGGTTTTGAACTTGTGTCCTGGCATCTGAGAGTCCCTGGGTGCTAGAGTCTCCCCAGGAGAGGACTGGGTTCAAATTCTGCTTCATGAAGGATTATCCCAGATGTAGCTTCTCTAGCTTTGGGCCAATATCTGAGCTCAGAGCCAGAGTTAGAGGTGGTCTCGGGTAGGAAGGAAAATTAGAGGGTCATGAAGGGCAGTCTCCCAGGGCTGCTGTGAACGGCTGTTTAGGTCAACACTGTACCCTGCAGGGGGCACTATTCCCCTGTAGCTTGTGTGAATGGGGACTCCTAGGGTTGTGCAGTCTGCCCAATACAACTGACAGCGTGAACAGCTTGAATGACTCCACTTTTCTAAAATGGCTGAAGAGCCGCCTTCTTGGAGTTGAGTCTGTGTTTAGTCCAGTTCCCTCGCCTGTTGTGCCTGCCCAAGGCAGCGTGGAAGAGAAAAAAGCAGGGCCTTTGCAGTCACGGACTAGAGGAGGATTCCAGTTTGACGCTTTCCTGGCCGTGTAACCTTGAGTTAGTTAATGAACCTCCTTGAACTCTATTGTCAATCTTAAAGGGCTGTTTTGAGGATTGAATAAGAAATGGACTAAAATACTGCTTGACCCTTAGAGGTGCTCTGTAAATATCTCTCCCCTCTCCTTTCCCTGCCCACATCACACTTTCCTTTTAAACATTGCATCTTCCCAGGCAAACTGTATTCTCCTCTGTCTGCCCCAGCCCTGAGTCCCCCAAAGGCTGTACCAGAGAGCAGACTGGATATATATATATAAAATTTATATATAATACATAAAATATATATATATAATATATATATATATAAAATTTATATATATATAATTTATATATATATATATAAAATATATATAAAAATACAAAAATTACCAGGTTGGAGTGCAATGGTGCTGTCTTGGCTCACTGCAACCTCTGCCTCCCAGGTTCAAATGATTCTCCTGCCTCAGCCTCCTGAGTAGCTGAGACTACAGGCTCATGCCACCATACCTGGCTAATTTTTGTATTTTTAGTAGAGAGAGGGTTTCACTGTGTTGGCCAGGCTGGTTTTGAACTCCTGACCTCGTGATCCACCCTCCTTGGCCTTCCAAAGTGCTGGGATTACAGGCTTGAGCCACCGTGCCCGGCCCAGACTGGGTATATTAATAGACTACTAATGTCTCTGGCATTCCCGAGCAGTGGTCCTGGCTTTCCCATAGGTTAATTAGGCCATATTTCAGGATAATTATGACTGTATATTCCTACACTAATTAAGTGGCTCTAAACCCTCTCCACAACGCAGCTCCGGGAATCATAATTAAGCCTTACCACCAAGTGCCCGTGCCAGCCATGGAGCCCCGCACGCAGCCTGTTGTGCCCACTCCCAGTCACGGGAGAGGCTGCGCCGGAACTGTGGATTTGAAAAGGACTTATTTTTCCAGGACCATGTCGGGATGATTCCCAATGAATATCGAATGAGGCTTTGCCCTGCTCCTCTTTTGTTTTCACAAGGAGAGAGAGGAATAGAAATATGGTGATGATCTCCTTCTCCTCCCCGCTCTGTTGAGTAGACGTGAGCGGATTCCCAGGGGATGCAGGTGGGTGGGGATGAGAAGGTGGCACGTGCATGCCCAGGTGTAGGGGTGGTGTGTGTCAGTATTTGATGAGTGTACGTGAGAATATGTGTGCTATAGCTATTGTTCACTAGGAACTTACATCCAACATTAGTCAGCCCAGTTCATGACTACCCGACAGTGAAAACACGTGTACCAGAAAACACCTGTTTGAGAGGGCTGCATTGATCTCATTCCCAATTGTTTTGTTCTTTATTTTTTTTTCTTCTTATTTTAGAGATAGGGTATTTGAATTAGTCTGTTCTCACACTGCTATAAAAAACTACCAGAGACTGGGTAATTTATTATTTAATTATTATTATTTTTGAGACAGAGTTTCGCTCTTGTTACCCAGGCTGGAGTGAAATGGCGCGATCTCGGCTCACCGCAACCTCCACCTCCTGGGTTCAGGCAATTCTCCTGCCTCAGCCTCCTGAGTAGCTGGGACCACAGGCGTGCGCCACCATGCCCAACTAATTTTTTTTCGTATTTTTAGTAGAGACAGGGTTTCACAATGTTGACCAGGATGGTCTCGATCTCTTGACCTCGTGATCCACCTGCCTCGGCCTCCCAAAGTGCTGGGATTACAGGCATGAGCCACTGCGCCCAGTCCTGGGTAATTTATTAAAAAAAAAAAAGAGGTTTAATTGGCTCACAGTTCCGCAGGCTCAATAGGAAGCATGGCTGGGGAGGCCTCTGGAAACTTTCAATCATGGTGGAAGGGGAAGCAGGCCTGTCTTACACAGCCAGAGGAGAAGAGAGAGAAGGGGGAGGTACTATCACTTTTAAACCATCAGATCTTGTGACTACTCACTCTTACAAGAATGGCAAGGGGGACATCCACCTCCGTGATCCAATCCCCTCCCAGAGGCCCCTTTTTCAACATTGGGGATTACAATTTGACATGAGATTTAGGCAGGGACATAATTCCAAACCATATGCTAGTGGATAGTCTTGCTCTGTCAATCAACCTGGAGTGCAATAGTGTGATCATAGCTCACTGCAGCCTTGGACTCCTGGCCCCAAGCAATCCTCTCACCTCAGCCTCCTGAGTCGCTGGGATGTCAGGAGCACACCATTGCACCTGGTTAATTTTTTTTTTCAGAGTTGGGGTCTTACTATGTTGTCTAGGCTTGTCTTGAACGCTTGGCTTCAAGCAATCCTCCTGTCTTGGACGTGCAAAGTGCTGAGATTACAGGTGTGAGCCACTGTGCCTGACCTGTTTTGTCCCTAATGTACCTTGCAAATTAAGCTGTGCACACCTGACATTGGCCAGCCCTTTAGGCTAATGTCAGGATTAGCCTGAATTATGGAGTTGTTGGAAGATCCAATTTTGAGTCTTGGCTCTACCACTTGCTAGTTGTGTTACCTTAAGGAAGTCATTTGGCCTCCTGAGCCTTAGCGGCTTATCTGGAAAATGCAAATAATACCAACTATTTCACAGAACTGCTGAGAAAATTAAATAAGACCAGAGGATGGAGCCAGTGACCCCATGTGAGAAAGCAGTGAGCTCTGAGCTATTCTTCCAGCCCTGGAGAGGGGCTCACGTGGAAAGGGCCACACTCCCTTCTGGGCCCACTATTTGGTGGCTCTCGGTCCTGGTGTGTTCCATCCGTGTTCATGGGGCCAGAGGGTCAGAATCCAGGACCTCACTGCAGTAGCACCACATTTACCACTAGGGCCCACTGGGATGCGTGTGTTCTCCTTAATGAGGGAAAACATGAGGCCCCTCATCTTCTACTGCAGGAGCTTGGAGAGGGGGTCGTGACAGCAGATGGAGGAAGGACATGAAGACGTCTGGAAAGGGATTCTGAATCAACAATGCATGGACCTCGGTTCCAGGCTTGCAGTCCTTAAAACTCCTGGCCTCCCTGGTTCCCTCTCCCTGCCTCCCTGGTCTCGAAAGTAGCTTCATTTCCCCACCGTGATCCCTGTAGTCCCACCTCCCCCACTGTTCTGGGACCAGCAGCACAGGCAGCGAAGAGAAAAAGGCAGAGACATGTCCTCTTTCTTGTTCTCTTTCTGTGAAGAGATGGCCCCAGGCACTCTGAGTAAGACTCTAATCAAATAAGGACAGGTGACAATACACCAACATCTGTGGAAGCCAAGGAGACGCTCGGCTGTCCTCAGTAACAGGACAGGGAATGGGGGAACGGAAGGGAGGCAGCAGTTATTTAACCTGGTTGTCACACACTGCCCCTGGCTCCTTTGACAAGAGAGCACTGTGTGAAGACTCAGATAAGCTCTGCTGGAAAATTGACAGCAATGAAGGAGGCCCCAGCCTCTCCACTGCTGTGGCCTGTGGATTACGGCTCTGTTCAATTAGAGGGAGGTGAGAGGCAAGTGCAACTTCTCCGAAACACGACCTGTAGGTACAGGGGAGTGAGCCTTGTTCTCCCTGAGGAGGGAGGGAAAGCCCACCCTGGGCTAGCAGGAGATAAGAGCTCGGAGGAGGGTCCTAGCTGACTTTTGATGGAGAAGGGAACCTGCTTTCTTGGTAGAAATGCAGGGCAGATCCAAGGTGGGCTTCCTACTATTCGTGCTGAGGGAAGTGAGAAAAGGTGGAGCAGAAGGCAGAGGCTCAGCACACAGGAGTGGTGGGTGGCCATGGTGGGCTTGCACAGCCAGACTGTGCCCACAGAGCTCCCTGGTAGCATAGACAAAGCTTGTAAGAGATCTCAGCTGAGGAGGAGTCTCTACTGGAGTGGGAGGCTGGGCCAGAGATGCGGGGAGGGCGGAGACAAGGCCAGCGTGCAGCAGGTCACAGGAGAGGACAGAGGCAACAGAGCACAGCGACAGAGACCAGGCTAGGGAAACAGATCCTCTTGCATGTGGCTCTCTTCTTGTGCGCAGGAAGGTATACACAATGCACATTTACACACTTATGAGTGCCCATGTGTACAACATCTATGTATGCACACTGCTATGGTTGTATATTTGTTCGTTTGTTTGAGATAGGGTCCCACTGTGATGCCCAGGCTAGAGTACCATCGTGCAACCATGGCTCACTGCAGCCTCAATCTCCTGGGCTCAAGGAATCCTCCAACTGCAGCCTCCCAAGTTGCTGGAACTATAGGCATGCACCACCATGCTCAGCTAATTGTTTATTTTTATCTTGTAGAGACAGGGTCTCGCTACATTGCTCAAGCTGCTCTCCAACTCCTGGGCTCAAAGTGACCTCTCAAAGTGTTGGGATTACAGGCATGAGCCACAGCACCCAGCCACAGTTTGATTATGTGAACCCTCTAAATCTCATGTTGAAATCTAATCCCCAATATTGGAGATAGGGCCTGGTGGGAGGTGTTTGGGTTGTGGGGTTGGAACCTTCATGAATGGCTTGGCATCATTCTCATGGGAGTGAATGAGTTTCCACTTAGTTCCCACAGGATTGCTGGAAAAAACCTGGCACCTTCTCCCCTCTCTCTCTTGCCATGCGACCTACACGTATGGCCCTGTGTGCCTTCCACCATGAGTGGATGCTTCCCAAACCTCTCACCAGAAGCAGACGATTTGGTACCATGCTTCTTGAACAGCCTGCAGAATCATGAGCCAAAGAAATCTCTTTTCCTTTAAGTTACCCAGTCTCAGGTATTCCTAATACAAATGGATTAAGACACAGACCTGGTGTTATGGACTGATTGTTTATGCCCCGTCCTCAGGTTCCTGTGTTGCAGCCCTCACAATGGGATGGCATTTGGACACGGAGTCTTTGGGAGGTGACTAGGGTCAGATGAGGTCAGGAGTGTAGGATATTCATGATGATGAAACCAGCCCAATTTCCCCATAAAACTGAAGCTTGAGAAACTTACATTTGTTTTATTTGAGTTCCTTTCTCAGGAAACTGTTAGTTCTCCAAAATACTATCAAGAAAATCAGACTTAGGCTGGGTGTGGTGGCTTACACCTGTAATCCCAGCACTTTCGAGGGCTGAGGCAGGAGGATTGCTTTAGCCCAGGAGTTGAAGACCAGCCCGGGCAGCATAGTGAGACCTTGCCTCTTAAGAAAAAAAAAATTAGCTGGGTGTGGTGGTGCTTGCCTGCAGTCCCAGATACTCAGGAGGCTGAGATGGGAGGATCACTTGAGCCTGGGAGGTTGAGACTGCAGCGGGCTATGATTGCATCACTGTTCTCCAGCTTGGGTAAAAGAGCAAGACCCTGTCTCAAAAAAAGAAACTAAAAAACTTCCCAGACCACCATATCCAAGGAGACACACCGGCTGCCTATTGATCAACTTCTCTTCCTTATCCCTCTCTAATTCCTGTTTTTTTTTTCCATGTGGTTACAATGGGACCCCAGACCCTTCATCTTGACAGCCTGCTGCCTCTTCTTCCTTACCGCTCCCTAATTCTCCAGTATATAAGCCCCTAACTTTAGTCAGTGAGGGAGACAGATTTGAGACTCACCTCCCATCTCTCTGCTGATGTCACCTGAATTAAAGTGTTCTTCCCCAGCAGTACTTGCTGTGTCAGTGATTGGCTTTCTGTGCAGTGAACAACTGGACCTAGATCAAACCCCTGGCATTCAGTAACAACAATGGGATTAGGGCCCTTATAGGAACAGACATGGAGAGCTCTCTGTCTTTTGCTCTCGTCCTGCACATGCACCGAGAAAAGGCCCTTTGAGCACATAGCAGGAAGGTGACGTCTGTAGGCCAGGACGTTGGCTCTCACCAGAACCCAGCCATGCTGGCACCCTGATCTAGACTTCCAGTCTCCAGAGTGTAAGAAAGTCAATTTGTGTTGGGTAAGCCCCCAAGTCTATGGTATTTTGCTATGGCAGCCCTAGCAGACCAAGGCACCCATGTAAGCACACATGCATTAATGTGAGGGGGCAGAGGGAGTCCTGATTGGAGCCCTCATTCAAGGCCACAGGGTAGCCTTCCGCATAGTTCACCTTGCTGAGCCTTGGTGTCCCCTTCTCCTAAGAGGGTTCACACTCCCTTCCTTGCTTACTTCAAAGAGCTGCCAGGATCATGAAACAGAAGAAAGATAGGAAGGCTCTCTGCAGACAGTCAATCTGCTGCAGCCCTGATGCCCACTGAGGGCTCTGTTGTGGTTCTGCCCAGGCCTATCTGGACCAGTGGCCAGGGCACTGGTGGCAGCTCCCTGTGCCTCCTCCAACCTCCACCAGGTGGGTAGGAGGAAGAGTCCTGGGAATCCTTGCTGTCTCCTCCCTTGCCCTTATCAGAGCCATGTGGGATGGGAAAGGGGCTCTGAGGTAGCTGCTGCACTTCTCTAGCTCAGGCCCCCTAACCCACAAAGCCTGTCACCCAAAACCCACACAGCCCAGAACCCTTCAACATACCACAGACAGCTCCCACAACCCACACGGTCCACCACCCCCTAACCCATCCCCACAACCAACAAAGCCTATCCCCTCCAACCTGCATAGCTCAGCCCTCCAACCACGCAGCCCAGCCCTCAAAACCCACAAAGTCTATCCCCCAAACTCACACAGCCCAACCCCACAACCTGCACAGCTCAGCCTCCAAAGCCAATCCCCCTAACCCACATAGTCCAGCACCCCCCACCCACACAATCCAGCCCCCAAAACCTACACATCCCAGCTCCTCCAACACACATAGCTTGGTCCCCAAACCCCACAAAGCCTATCCCCCCCAACCCACACAGCCCAGCACCCCTGACCCATACAGCCCAGCACCCCCAACCCACACAGTGCAGCCCTCCAACCTACACAGCCTAGTCTCACAACCCACACAGCCCAGCACCCCAATCCTTATGCTCTTATGGAGCCTAAGAGGTTAAATTAGAGCCAAGCAGCTCTCTTGGCCAGGTGTGGTGGCTCACACCTGTCATCTGAACACTTTGGGAGGCTGAGACTCACTTCAACCCAAGAGTTTGAGACTAGCCTAGGCAACTTAGTGAGACCCCCATCTCTACAAAAAAATTAAAAAATGTGTGGAGGCTGGGTGCAGTGGCTCATACCTGTAATCCCAGTACATTGGGAGGCCAAGGCTGGCAGATCACTTAAGGTAAGGAGTTTGAGACCAGCCTGGCAAACATGGTGAAACCTGTTTCTACTAAAAATACAAAAATTAGCCAGGTGTGGTGGTGCACAGTGTAATCCCAGCTACCTGGGAGGCTGAGGCAGGAGAATCGCTTGAACCCAGGAGGAAGAGGCTGCAGTGAGCCGAGATCATGCCACTACACTCCAGTCTGGGTGAAAGATTGAGTGTGTCTCAAAAAAAAAAATAAATGTGGGGAGGTGATCACCTACTCTGGAGGCTGAGACAGAAGGACCACTTGGGCCTGGGGAGGTGAGGCAGCAGTAAGCTGTGGTTGTGCCACTGCACTCCAGCCTCGGTGCCAGAGTCAGTGCCATCTCTAAAATAAAATATAATAAAATAAATAAAATAAAATAGAATCTCTCCCAGAGAATGTTGAAAAATTAAGAGACATGGAGGCTAGGAAGGAGAGTGCTAATAAATACATGTGTCTATAACGAGTCTCTGAAGAAAATGCAAGAGTACACAGGAGAAAATATTTTAAGAAAGTGACTTAACATTTTCCCAAACTAAAGAAATGTATAAGCCCTCAGACAGAAGGGATTAAAGGAGTGCTGAACCAGACGGAAAAGGAAAAAACTTTATACATAGACACATTAGAGTTAACTTCTTAAAAACTGTTAATAGGGCTGGGTGTGGTGGCTCACGCCTGTAATCCCAGCACTTTGGGAGCCCGAGGTGGGTGGATCATGAGGTCAGGAGATCGAGACCATCCTGGCCAACATGGTGAAACCATGTTGGTGAAACTAAAAATACAAAATTAGCTGGGTGTGGTGGCGTGTGCCTGTAGTCCCAGCTACTCGGAAGGCTGAGGCAGGAGAATCGCTTGAACCAGGGAGTTGGAGGTTGCAGTGAGCCGAGATCGTGCCACTACACTTCAGCCTGGTGACGGAGTGAGACTCCTTCTTAAAAAAAAAGAAAAAAAAAAGAAAAAAAATTGCTAATAGAGTTTATCCTTTAGAGCAATTTTAGGTTCATGGAAAAAGTGAGCAGAGTTCCCATATACTCCCTGCCCTCCATAGCTGGTGCCACTATCAATGTCCCAGCACCAGAGTGGTCCATTTGTTACAACACACTATCATAAAAAAATCCGTAGTTTGCATTATGGTTCAGTCTTGGTGCTGTGCATTCTATGGGTTTGGACAACTGTATAATGACATACATCCACCATTAAAGCATCACACAGAGCAATTTCACTGGTCCCCAAATCCTCTGTGCTCCGTTTATTGCTTCCTCTTCCCTAACTCCTGGCAACTACTGATCTTTTTGCTGTCTCCATAGTTTTGCCTTTTCAAGAATGCCTTAGAGCTGGAATCGTATTGCATGTAGCCTTTTCAGATTGGCTTCTTCCACTTAGTAATATGTATTTAAGATTATTCCATGTCTTTTCATGGCTCACTTCTTTCCTTCCTCTCCCTCCCCCCGTCCCTCCCTCCCCTCTTCCTTCCTTCCCTCCCTCCCTCCCTCCCTCCCTCCCTCCTTCCTTCCTTCCTTCCTTCCTTCCTTCCTTCCTTCCTTCCTTCTTTTTCTTTCTTTCTCTTTCTTTCCTTTCTTTATTTCGTCTTTCTTCTTTCTTTTCTCCCTTCTTTTCTTTCTTCCTTTTCTTTTCCTTCTTCCTTCCTTTCTCTCTCTTCTCTCTTTTTCTCTTTCTTTCTTTCCTTCTATCTTTCTTTTGATAGAGTCACATAGGTTGGAGTGCAGTGGTGTGATCTCAGCTTGCTTCAACCTCCACCTCCTGCCTCCCATGTTCAAGCAGTTCTCCTGTCTCAGCCTCCCTGGTAGCTGGGATTACAGGTACCCACCACTACACTCAGCTAAGTTTTGTATTTTTAGTAGAGACGGGGTTTCACCATGTTGGCAAGGCCAGTCTCGAATTCCTGACCTCAGGCGATCTGACCGCCTTGGCCTCCCAAAGTGCTGGGATTACAGGTGTGATCATGGCCCATTTCTTTTTAGCACTGGATAGTATTCCATTGTCAGGATGCATCAGTTTGTTTATCCATTCACCCACTGAAGGACATTTTGCTTGCTTCTAAGTTTTACCAGTTATGAATAAAGCTGCTATAAACATCTGTGTACAGGTTTCTGTGTGGACATGTTTTCAATTCCTTGGGGTAAATTCCAAAGAGTGGGCTTGCTGGATTTTATGATAAGAGTAAGTTTAATTTGTAAGAAACCACCAAACTGTCTTCCACGGTGGCTGTACTATTTTGCCTCCCCACCAGCAATGAATGAGAGCTCTTATTACTGCCTGCTTTCACCAGCATTTCGTGGTGTCAGTGTTTTAGATTTGGTTATTTTAATAGGTGTGTAATGACATGTCATTATTGTTTTAATTTGCAACTTCCTCATGACATCTGACACTAACCATCTTTCAATATGCTTATTTGCCATCTGTGTATCTTCGTTGCAGTAATATAAAGCCAAAATAAAGTTATTTCCAGGCATAAAGATTGTATGCAAAATGGACTTCAACAAATTTTTTAAAGTGGCCTGGTAAGTTCCCGTAGTCCCAGCTACTCAGGAGGCTGAGGTGGGAGGATTGCTTGAGCCCGGGAGTTCAAGGCTGCAGTTACCTAGTACTGCACCACTGCACCCCAGTCTTGGTGAAGAGAAAAACTCTGCCTCAAAATAACAATAATAATATAAAATGACTCTAAGAGGTAGTATAGGTCGTATAAGAAAAATATGATGGGAAAAGAACGTATTAAATTTTTTGATGCTTGAATAAATGACATCACATTTAAAGCTAAAATCCAAATAATATCAACACGATAGTAGTCAAGAGAGATAGGAGGTGGGAAGACATAAAAAGAAGAGCCAAAAAATCTTCTATGTCTGAAAAATCAAAACATTTCGGTCCTGTGGATTAATGAGAGAATCTTAAGGGAAATTATGAATTACTTAGAACTGAATGCCGAAAAAAGCTCTACATGTCAGCAATACTGCCAAAGCATAGCAAGAGGAGAATTTATAGCTTTAAGTAAAACGCGCAGAAAACAAAAAAGGCAGAAAACAAAGGAACTATGTACTCAAACCTGGAAGAAAAAATAGTTTAGAAAACCCAAATAAACAAGAAAAGGGGAAATGATAGAGTGAGAGCAGAAGCCAGTAAAGTAGAGAGCAATATAAAAACATCAAAAACCACATGAACAATGAGTAAAAACACATTTTTTTGAAAATGCAAAATAAACTTAAAAAATACTTATAAAAGAAACATCAAGAAAACAAGTGAACATTTCAAATGACCAAACTACAGAATTAAACAGGAGCTAGAACTAATACTTTAAAATATAAAAATAGGCCGGGCGCGGTGGCTCAAGCCTGTAATCCCAGCACTTTGGGAGGCAGAGGCGGGTGGATCACGAGGTCAAGAGATCGAGACCATCCTGGTCAACATAGTGAAACCCCGTCTCTACTAAAAATTACAAAAAATTAGCTGGGCATGGTGGCGCGTGCCTATAATCCCAGCTGCTCAGGAGGCTGAGGCAGGAGAATTGCCTGAACCCAGGAGGCCGAGGTTGCAGTGAGCCGAGATCGCGCCATTTCACTCCAGCCTGGGTAACGAGCAAACTCCATCTCAAAAAAAAAAAAAAAATATATATATATATATATATATAAAATACTAGAACAAGAATGCACATATACATCTATATACATTGGAAACCTAGATGAAATGCACAATTTTTCAGAAAGTATATAATGCTGAAATTGATACAAGATAAATAGAAAACTAATCACAAAATAGCAGACAGATATAAATGGTAATTCAAAAAACCTCCCTGCCACCTTCAAAGTCCAAAGGCTCAGGCTATTTTATAGGTAAGATCTACCAAAATTTGAAGAGACAGCTAATTATGCACATTAATTATGTTCAGTATTTCATATTCCAATTATACCTCAATAAAGCTGAGGTAGGGGGAAGAAAATACCCAACTAATTGGGGTTTTTAAACACAAATTGTTGCAGAAATAGCAAAGAAGAAATGCAATTGAGGCTGTGTCATGAACTTGATATAACTTGTATAAATGTGAATCCAAAGAAGAAAACAACACAATACAAAAAGGAAATGTTAGGCCTATTTTATTTACAAATATAGATATAAAAAACTTCAGTAAGGTATCAACTAAATCTGATACTATGCTTTTAAAAAATACATAAATTTTCAAATAACATAATACTAAATAACATAAAACATCTAATGCCTGACATACACAGTATAATTGGATCCTTATGGTTCAGTGAAAAACTCAGACACAAAAGACCACATACTATATAATTCCATTTCTAAGAATTTCCAGATAAGCAAAGTGGATCCATAGTGAGGGAGTTCAGAACTGTTACCTTGCAGTTGAGGGGGTTGGCAGTGGTAACTGGCTGAGGGCATGAGTGAGCCTACTGTATTGATGGAAATACTCAGAATCTTGGTCTGAGTGATATTTAAATGTGTATGCATATATAGAAATTCATCAAGCTCTACATCTAAGATTTGTGTAATTTACTGAAGTAGGTTATGCTACAATGAAAAAACATAGACTGAATGGAAAGGATTTAGTTCAGTAATGTGAAAGTAGTTCAGTATTAAAAGTACAATATATCAATGTAATCCATCACTTTAAAGTAGAAGTGAGACTGCTTTCTTGTTGAAGGCCAGATAATAAATCATTTAGGCTTTGCAGGCTAGCTGGTGTCTGTCTCCTTATGCGACTCTTCCATTGTAGTGTGAAAGCAGCCATAAACAATATATAAATTATGGGTGTGGCTCTGTTCCAATTAAGCATTGTGAAAAACAGGCAGCAACCCAATTTGGTCTACAGCCTACATTTTGTCAACCCTGATTTAAAGGAATAAAAAAGCAAAACTATAGGGTCTTCTGAGTGGATGCAAAAAACTTCTGATAAAGTTCAACAGCAAAAGTTGAGTTTTAAAAAAACTCTAAGGAAACTAGGAACTTTCTTGACTTCATAAAAATTAGCTAACAAAAACCCTGCAGCAATCATCATACTTAAAGAAGAAACTTTTTACGTATTCTTATTAAGATCAAAAACAAGAAAATAAGGTCCACCATCACTACTATGCTATTCAACAGAATAATGAAGGTCATGACCCATGCAATAAGACAAGAAAAAGAAATAGAAAATATACTAATGGGACTGGGTGTGGTAGCTCATGCCTGTAATACCAGCATTTTGGGAAGCTAAGGTGGGGAAATTGCTTGAACTCCTGCTTGAGCCCAGGAGTTGGAGACCAGCCTGGGCTATAGGTTAAAACCCCAGCTCTGCAAAAAATACAAAAATTAGCTGGGCATGATGGCATGTGCCTGTGGTCTGTAGTCCCAGCTACTCAGAAGGCTGAAGTGGGAAGATCACTTGAGCCTGGGAGGTGGAGGTTGCAGGGAGTCAAGATGGCACCATTCACCACTGTACTCCAGCCTGGGCAGCAGAGTAAGACTATCTATCTATCTATCTATCTATCTATCTATCTATCTATCTATCTATCTGTAATAAGTTATGTTATATTGGAAAGAAAGAGATAAAATAGTCACTGTTTGCAGATGATATGATAATTTAACCCAAAGAAGTTAACTGATGAACTTTGAGGATTATTAAGAGAGTTTAGGAAGGTTGCTGGATTCCAGATCAAAGTAGAAATTTGAATACAGAAAACACGAATACCATTGATATCCATGTACAAATCCAGGTGTCTTTTTTTTTTTTTTTTTTAAATACAGACAGAATCTCACTATATTTCTGAGGGTGGCTTCAAACGCTTCACCTCAAAAGATCTGTCTGCCTTAGCCTCCCAAAGTGCTGAAATTATGGGTGTGAGCCACTGGGCCTGGCCCAAATCCAAGTTTTGAGGAGTGGAAGTTTGTGCAATTTGGGGATCTCTCTTTAAGAAAAATAAAACTACAGATTCAAAATTAGATATAAAATAAATGTTTATTTAGAGATAGAAATCAGAACTAATTACAATTTTTAAAAACTCAAAAATATAATGAACATAACAGAAAAGTTACATTAAAAAAAAATTAAGTGCTATCTCTGCACTTTTATGTTCAGATATCCAGTGAGTCAGGAGAGTGGTTGGAATGAATTCCAAGAATTTCCGAAAGTCACTCTGACACCAAGACATCTAGACTTAACTAGACCTGGATGTGACCATGACTTAACTAGACCTGGATGTGATCTTGAGGCACATAAACACATCCCATCAACCCCAAGCTAGTATATCTCCATCTCAAATTCCTCTTAGCTGGAGCTCCAAAGCACTTGTGATCACTCCAGCGCCATCTGATGCTAGGGGAGATGTGATGGAGGGGGACATGGGATGGAAAGAGACAGCAGCCTTAACCAATTGTGGTTAAAATACTTTACTTTTAAATTTTTACATTGATAGAGGCACTTTTCTAGCCCCGTCCCAGGATTCTGGAAAGGAGAGTAAACTTGCCTCTGATAATGGCAATGAAAGCCACAAAGTTCCTAAAAATTAACATAACAAAGAAGGCCCAAGAGCATTAAGGGGAAAAAAAAAGTGAACTTCATTAACAGCCATTATGTAAAAGACCTAAATAAATAGAAATACTATACCCATTTTTGAGATGATTTAATTTTGGAAAGATGCCTATTAGCCCCAAATGAATTTCTACCTTTAATTAAATTCCAAGAGGATTTTTGGAGAATTAAACAACTTGATTATAAAATTTGTATAGAATAATTGAGATCCACAAATAGCAAATCAAATTTTAAAAGAAAAACAAAGAGGCAACCTTTGGTCTTTTGATAATCGAACTATGATGACAAGGTCATAACAGTAAAAGCAGTGTGTTACTGGCATAGAAACAGACAGGCTAAAGGAACAAAGAGACTAGGGACAGATGTAGACATATAAACATAAATTTAGTAAACAAAGATAATACCAAATTTAAAAAACTGGCTGGGTGCGGTGGCTCATGCCTGTAATCCCAGCACTTTGGGAGGCGAAGGCAGGAGGATCACGAGGTCAGGAGTTCAAGACCAGCCTGACCAACATGGTGAAACTCTGTCTCTACTAAAAATACAAAAATTAGCTAGGCGTGGTGTCACACACCTGTAATCCCAGCTACTCAGGAGACTGAGGCAGGAGAATCACTTGAACCCAGGAGGCAGAGGTTGCAGTGAGCTGAGATTGTGCCATTGCCCTCCAGCCTGGGCGACAGAGCAAGATTTTGTCTCAAAAAAAGAAAAAAAAACTACAAGGGAATGCAGCATGTGATAGACAACATACCACAAATCAGTGAGAGAGTGAAGAGTTGCTTGGTACAGAATATCAGGAAGAGTGGTTGACTGTTTTGGAAAGAAGTTAGGTTGGGCTTCTACTTGATACAACATTAAAAAATCCACCTGAAGAAAGACCTAAACGTGAAATGTAAAATTATAAACACAAATATTAATAAAGAAAATGTATTAAAAATAACTCTGGCCAGGCACGGTAGCTCACGCCTATAATCCCAGCACTTTGCGGGGCTAAGGCTGGTGGATCTCTTGAGCCCACTCTCTCTACTTTCATTCAATATAGTATTGGAAGTTTTAGCCAGAGCAATCAGGCAAGAAAAAGAAATAAAGGGTATCCAATTAGGAAAGGAGGAAGCCAAACTGTCTCTATTTGCAGATGACATGATTGTATATTTAGAAGACCACATCATCTCAGCCCAAACTTTCCTTAAGCTGATGAGCAACTTCAGCAAAGACTCAGGATACAAAATCAATGTGCAGAAATCACAAGATTCCTATACACCAATAACAGACAGACAGAGAGCCAAATCAAGAACGAACTGCCATTCACAATTGCTACAAAGAGAACAAAATACCTAGGAATACAACTAACAAAGGAGGTAAAGGACCTCTTCAAGGAGAACTACAAAGCACTGTTATAGGAAATTAGAGAAGACACAAACAGATGGAAAAACATTCCATGCTCATGGTTAGGAAGAATCAATATTGTGAAAATGGCCATATTGCCCAAAGTAATTTATAGATTTAATGCTATCCCCATCAAACTACCAATGACCTTCTTCACAGAACTGGAAGAAACCATTTTAAACTTCATATAGAACCAAAAAAGAGCCCACAAAGCCAAGACAATCCTAAGCAAAAAGAACAAAGCTGGTGGCATCACGCTGCCAGACTTCAAGCTATACTACAAGGCAACCGTAATCAAAACAGCATGGTACTGGTATCAAAACAGAGACATAAACCAATGGAACAGAACAGAGGGCTCCCGAGCAACACCACCTGATCAGATCTACAACCATCTGATCTTTGACAAACCTGACAAAAACAAGCAATGGGGAAATGATCCCCTGTTTAATAAATGGTGTTGGGAAAATGGTCTAGCAATGTGCAGAAAGCAGAAACTGGACCCCTTCCTGACACCTTACACTAAAATTAACTCCAGATGAATTAAGAACTTAAACATAAGACCTAACACCATAAAAATCCCAGAAGAAAACCTAGGCAAAACCATTCAGGGCATAGGCATAGGTAAGGACTTCATGACTAAAACATCAAAAGCAATGGTAACAAAAGCCAAAATAGACAAATTGGATTTAATTAAACTTCAGAGCTTCTGTACAGCAAAAGAAACAATCATTAGAGTGAACCAGCAACCAACAAAATGGGAAAAAAAGTTTTGCAATCTACTCATCTGACAAAGGGCTAATATCCAGAATCTACAAAGAACTGAAACAGATTTACAAGAAAACAAACAAACAAACCCATCCAAAAGTGGGCAAAGGATATGAACAGACACTTTACAAAAGAAGACATATATGAAACCAACAAACATATGAAAAAAAGCTTGTCATCACTGGTCATTAGAGAAGTGCAAATCAAAACCACATTGAGATACCATCTCACCCCAGTTAGAATGGTGATCATTAAAAAATCTGAAGACAACGGATGCTGGAGAGGATGTGGAGAAATAGGAACACTTTTACACTGTTGGTGGGACTGTAAATTATTTCAGCCATTGTGGAAGACAGTGTGGCGATTCCTCAAGGATCTAGAACTAGAAATTCCATTTAACCCAGCAATCCCATTACTGGGTATATACCCAAAGGACTATAAATCATTCTATTATAAAGACACATGCACATGCATGTTCATTGTGGCATTGTTTACAATAGCAAAGACCTGGAACCAACCCAAATACCCATCGATGATAGACTGGACAAGGAAAATGCGGCACATATACACCATGGAATACTATGCAGCCATAAAAAAACGATGAGTTCGTGTCCTTTGTAGGTACATGGATGAACCTGGAAACCATCATTCTCAGCAAACTGACACAAGAACAGAAAATCAAACACCACATGTTCTTACTCATAGGTGGGTGTTGAACAGAGAACACTTGGACACAAAGAGGGGAGCATCACATACTGGGGTCTGTCGTGGGGGGCTATGGGAGGGATAGTCAGAGGGAGAGTGGGGGATGGATAACGTGGGGAGAAATGTCAGGTATAGGTGATGGGGGGATGGTGGCAACAAACCATCTTGCCATGAATGTACCTATGCAACAATCTTACATGATCTGCACATGTACCCCAGAATCTAAAGTACAGTAAAAAAGATAGATAAATAACTAAAAATAAATAGATAACTAAAATAATAAATAACTAAAAATAGAGAATAATGAAAATAATAGAGAAATAAATAGATAAATAACTACAAATAGATAAATAAGTAAAAATAAAAATAACTCTGAACCCCAGAGTTAGTATTTTTTTTCTTTATCGGTCAAGATTCAAGTTAGTATTTCTTTGAAAAGATTAAAAATTTAAAAATACACAAACTATAAGGCGCAAAATTAATGGATTTGATTACATCAACATTAGAGATTTCTGTTAAAAAAAAAAAGGCAAACAACAACCAGTATAAACAAACTTAATGGTGGGATGACAGAGTGAAAGTGGATTTTTTTTTCTGAGGCAAAGTCTCAGTCTGTCACCCAGGCTGGAGTGCAGTGTTACAAGCTCAGCTCACTGTAACCTCTGCCTCCTGGGTTCAAGTGATTCTTGAGCCTCAGCCTCCCGAGCAGCTGGGACTACAGGCGCTTGCCACCACACCTGGCTGTTTTTTTGTTTTGTTTTGTATTTTTTTTAGTAGAGACGGGGTTTCACCACGTTGGCTAGGCTGTTCTCAGACTCCTGACCTCAACTGATCCGTCCGCCTTGGCCTCCCAAAGTGCTGAGATTACCAGGCGTGAGCCACCATACCTGGCCAAAAGTTGATACTTTAAAAAGTCTAAAACTGATAAAAGTTTAATCTCCAGCTTCTATAAATAAAAGCAAATCCATAAGAAAAACACATGAATCCAACGAGGGGAAAAAAGGAAGAGGATTTAAATCGGCCATTCACTGAAGCGGACATTTGAATAGCTAATAAGTGTAAAACGAATTGCCTAATCTCTTTAATTCAAATTAAAATAAGAAGGTACCATTTTAACCCCTCAGATCGGCAAAAATTAGAAAATTGGAATCATATCAAGTACTAGTGAGGAAGTTGGAAAGGGAAATCCCTTCAGTCCCTGTCGTTAGGAAATGTGAACCAGGACAGCCAGGTTGCAGAGAAACCTATATTATCAATAGTTAGGCGTTGGGAGGCCAAAGTTGCAGTGAGCAGAGATCATGACACTGTATTCCAGCCTGGGCGACAGAGTGATACTTGGTCTCAAAAAAAAAAAAAAGAAAAAGTTATGTATGCACCTTCTCCATCACTGATACTTGCCCTTGGCACACAGTTTCAGAGAGTCACATGAAGGCCCACAAGGATGAGACAGTCATGCTGGTCTGGATCTGTGTCAGCCTGGTGTTCTTCACTAGGGGATGGGTAAATAAAACACATTTGTCCATGGCGGAATACCATGCAGGAGTAATAAACTGGGTCTTCATTAAGTGATTGGGAAGATCTCACAGGCAACCCAGAAGGAAGAAATTTAAGAGACAGAATGGAATTGATAGCATGAATCCATTTGTGTAAATTTCAAAAACACAAACAGCACTGTGCTTTTAAAGGGCGTCCATATGTCTAAATAACCAAAACTGAAAACATTAGAATGGAAGAATGTTTTGACCTCTCAAGTTTGATACAGGAGACATTTTGATGGTGGCTTATTATTCAGAAATGTTTGCTATGGAGATACTTGCCTCTTCCCGTGCCCCTAGGGTGGGATTTAGGGCTGGTGAGGAGTCTGCTTTGCTGTAACTTGGCAGTAAGAGCAAATATACGTTTAATGGCTGCTTTAGAGGACACATCAAGTGTCTTCATGTCAAAATGGTTTTATCAAGATGTCACTTAGTCTCCCAGAAATAAGTTAAAAGCCCTGTTCCGGTAAGTCCTCTGGGCTGTGGAGGGGCTAATCTTATCTTCTCTGTGAGAGTCATTTGCCCTGAGAATCTCTGTGTTGCTGAAATGAGTTATTTTAAAGTGGGAATGGCAGCCTTTCCTGGAGGACCATTCTGGGGCCAGAGCTCAGGCCCAGGGTCCCCAGCTTAAAGATCCAGCTCATTGGCCCAGGAACCTCCCTCTTGGCCTCTCCTTTGTGATTCTGTTGTCTCCCTGCTTACACGTAAAAGCAAAAGATAAAAAAGAAAAGCAAATAAGACGGAAAACATTTCTTAAACTAAAGGATGACTTAATAAAACAATAGAAATTGACTGGGCATGTTGACTCACGCCTGTAATCCCAACACTGTGGGAGACCGATGCAGGCAAATCACCTGAGGTCAGGAGTTCGAGACCAGCCTGGCCAACATGGTGAAACCCTGTCTCTACCAAAGATACAAAATTAGCCGGGTGTGGTGGGTGCCTGTAATCCCAGCTACTTGGGAGCCTGAGGCAGATGAATCACTTGAACCTGGGAGGTGGAGGTTGTGGTGGGCCGAGATCATGCTACTGCACTCCAGCCTGGGTGACAGGGCAAGACTCTGTCACAAACAAATAAACAAACAGTAGAGATCAAAACAGTAAAGACAGATGGCTCCAGTAAAAAGATGGAAAGCTCAGTTGGATGGGACAATAAAGTACTAAGTGAGATCTTCTGTCTAAATTAATAATAACTGAAGCCATAACGCAGCGAGCCTGAGGTTCTGTGTGTGAAGCTTCCAGAGGTTTGAATCGAGGAAGGCCACCAGCAGCTGCAGGACAAGAATCAGGGACAGGGAGCTCTCCTGCCTTCTCCCTTAGGCTCTCGCCCCTGGGCCAGCGGCTCCACCTGACAGGGGCAGAGCTGATGGAGAGTCTGTCTCACTCAGGGTCTACAGTTTTGGGCTGGAAGTACAGTTCTCACCTCCTGAGGCACCCTCCTAGGCCTCGGCTGCTTCTGTGCCTGCCTCCCATCTGCCTTCCTCCTCCCTGTACCTGACCACCCAGCATGGAAGGGAGGGGCCACAACGTGTGGACTTGACTCCCACTTCTGTCACCTACTAGTTGTGGGACCTGGCAAATGGCCAAGTCTCAATTTTCTTCTCTCTATAAAGGTGAGAATCATCACAGGCATCCTTTGGAATCCTAGGGCACTATGGAAATGGGAGGGCTTTTTATGAATGGAGGCTCAGTTCAGGATTGCCTCCCACTTGAAGCCTTCCAGGAAGGAAAGAGCCTTCAGGCCCCTTCAATATTCTCCCACCCAAACCTCTCACCCAGGCTCTGGAGCGCTTAGAGTGCACCGGTTTATACTTTAGCATAGTACTATTAACACCTAAGATATCCCTGTATGCCTGGAAAAGTGTGGAGGTTATTAGTTATTGCCTAATAGATATTAATCGATTGATTGAAAGGTATTCTATTCTCTTTGTTTTCCTGCTTCCCCAGCCAGATTGTGAACTCTGGAAATACAAAACTCTTCTTCCTCCCCCACTTCCGTTTATTCTATCGATCAACAAATACTTAGGCATCTATTAATGTTATGTTCCAAACCTTGCTGCAGGTCTTAGAGACACCAGAGAGACACAGCCCTGTCCTCATGAAGCCTACATTTTTGGTGGCAGAGGAGGGAGAAAGCAGTTAAACACTTTAAAAAGAAACACATAGATAAATAAAACTATAGATTTTGAGAAAGCACAATGGATACAAAAAAGAGACTGAGCTGGGAAGCAGCTGGGGGAGGGGCTCTACTGAAGCAGGGTGGCCAGGCCAGGCCACTGCCTGGGGAGAGAACTTTAAGGGGAGAGCTGGCAATTAGGAAGAGATGAGTGGTGGCTGCTGGCAGAGGTGGGAAAGAGCGGCATTGTCGTTGGCAGAAGGAATGCTGTAAGGCTCAGAGGCAACAAGAAGCCAGTGGTTTTGAGGCAGGAGACTAGGGTCTGGAGACAGGGAAACTAAGGCCAATTCACACTGACTTCCTAAAACTAAATCAAAAAGAAAACCCCAACATTCCACACCCATTTAACAAAAGAATAGAGTCTACTTCCTTTCAACCCTCTTTTTGTGTCCCAGATGAGAAATGGAAAGTACCTCTGATTAGTCCCCTCCCACAACCAGTCAGACTGGTCATGGGCCTAGTCTTCATTTGCAGAGGGGTATAATTTTGCAACTTCACTTCAGGCTCTGGTTGGTCCCCTCCCACAACCAATCAGATGTTTGGATCCCAATTTGTTTGTTTTGTTTTTGAGACAGAGTCTCACTCTGTTTCCCAGGCCAGAGTGCAGTGGTGCTATTTCGGCTCATGGCAACCTCTGCCTCCTGGGTTCAAGTGATTCTTCTGCCTCAGCTTCCTGAGTAGGTGGGACTACAGGCACCTGCCACAATGCCAGGCTAATTTTTGTATTTTTAGTCGAGACAGGGTTTCATCATGTTTGCCAGGCTGGTCTTGAACTCCTGACCTCAAGTGATCTGCCCACCTCAGTCTGCCAAAGTGCTGGGATTACAGGGGTGAGCCACCACGCCTGGCTTGGATCGCAGTTTGAACAAACCAACTTGAAAAGCGATTTCTCAGGCCACTGGAGAAATTTGAACATAGAGTACTACATAATATTAAAAAGCCACTGCTCATTTTGTTAGGTGAGTTAATGGTATTGTAATTAGGTTAAGGGAAAAGAAGTCCTTACGCACAGTGAAGTATTTACAGGTGAAATGAAACAGTGTCTGAGATTTGCTTAAAATCTTCAGGAAGAAAAAGTGTGTAGGGGAGAATAGATGCAATAAGATTAGTAAATGTTGTTAATTTTTGAAACTGAGTGATGAGGACATGGTGGTTTACTATACTAGTATCTGAAATTTTCCATTAAAAAGTTAAAAAAATATTAAGTTCTCTGGTTTTCTGTGGTAGGTTGTGTGGTGTCCACCATGTGCAGCACCTGACACTGGTCCCAGAGCGGGGGACACTCTCTAAGAGTGGAGTGAGAACTGTGGCTTGGAAGATGACATGTGTGGGGACACTTTGTGAAGCGATGGGGGAGGAAGTGATAGGGAGCCATCTATGGACACTGTTCACTGCCCCCAGCCATGAGCCCAGCCTGTCCCCAGTCAGAGGTAGTGGAGGAAATTGACTGTGAGCTGTGGGGTCAAACAGACCCAGGGAAGCTCCCAAGTTGGCCAGTTGCTTTCTGCTACCTTGGGTGGATCCTCAGTTTCTTAGCTGTGAAATGGGAGTGCTTGCGGTAGCTTTCTCATTGGGTTGTGTATTAGTCTGTTCTCCCGCTGCTAATAAAGACATACTCAAGACTGGGTGATTTGTTAAGAAAAGAGGTTTAATAGACCCACAGTTCCACATGGCCTGGGGAGGCCTCACAATCATTGTGGAAGGCAAAGAAGAAGCAAAGGCACATCTTACATGGCGTCAGGCAACAGAGCTTGTGTAGAGGAACTCCCAATTGTAAAACCATCAGCTTTTGTGAAACTTACCGTCACAAGAACAGTATGGGAAAACCACCCCCATGATTCAATTAGCTCCAGCTGGACCCACCCTTGAGATGTGGGGATGATTACAATTCAGGGTAATATTTGGGTGGGAACACAGAGTCAAACCATATCATCTTGTTACAAGCATTGAATAGAATGCTGCTTATAAAGCCCAAGTTCAACACTAGATGGGGGTCACCCTTCCCTTCCTGGTAGCCAGCAGAGGCACGACAGAGGCTGCATTGAGGCACAGCAGGACTGGGTTCTGGACCCTCTTGGGACTGATATCCAGTATCTAGAAAGCTGAGAGCTGATACATGTGTTGAAGTACGTGCATCCTCATGCCTGTGCGCACACCTCAGGCTACATTCACACACACACACACACAGATATCCCTCCACAGTGGGGATGGGGCTTCTCATGGCAGACCTGAGAAGGCCTGGAGCTTGGCCTCCAGGAAAGGCTGGGGATGGCCCTCCCTAGATGACCCAGCATGGAAGTGAGGGAGGATGACACTCAGAGGAGACTCAGTCAGAGCCCATGGATAAGCCTGGGCACCTGGTGGGCCCAAATGGGAGAACACAGCTAGACATAAGGGCAGTACCAGGGAGTTAGCCAGGGCCCGAGGAGGTGCTGTCCTGACCAGAAAGGGACAGGCTGGGCATGGGGAGGGCATGGCTGGAAAGTCTTTAATATGAAGGAGAGCATCACCAAAACTGCAAGTCCCATGAGAGTGGCTGAGTTTCCTGGGCCCTGCTTACAGCCCTCAAGTCGCTAACTTTGAGCTGCCAAGAGCTGGACAACCTCACATTTGATGGATTAAAGACTTACATGTTATAGTTTTGGGTTTTACATTTAAGTGGAAACCTAGGCAATATCATTCTACATACAGGAATGGGCAAAGATTTCATGATGAAGTTGCCAAAAGCAATTGCATCAAAAGCAAAAATTGACGAATGGGATCTAACTAAAGAGCTTTTGCACAGCAAAATTATCAACAGAGTAAACAGACAACCTACAGAATGGGAGAAAGTATTTGGAAAGTATGCATTTGACAGAGGTCTCATATCTAGCATCTATAAGGAACTTAAATTTACAAGGAAAAACAAACCCTATTAAAAAGTGGCAAATTTGGAAAGACAGTGTGGAAGAAAAAAAAGGCAAATGAAATAAACAGACACTTAAAAAAACAAAGCATACATGCGGCCAAGAAGCATATGAAAAAAAGCTCATTACTGATCATCAGAGAAATGCAAACGAAACTACAATGAGATACCATCTCACACCAGTCAGAATGGCTACTACTACAAAATAAAAAGGAAACAAACAAACACAAACAAACAAAACAGCTACTGACAAGCTTGCAGAGAAAAAGGAACACTCATACACTGTAGTGAGAGTGTAAATTAGTTCAACCATTGTGGAAAACAGTGTGGGAATTCCTCAAAAAAATACCATTCAGCCCGGCTGTCCCATTACTGGGTATATCCCCAAAGGAATATATGGTTCTTTGATAAAAACACATGCACACATATGTTCATCACAGTACTGTTCACAATAGCAGAGATGGACTCAACCTAAATGTCCCATCAGCAGTAGACTGGATAAACAAAATGTGGTACATATACACCATGGAATACTATGCAGCCATAAAAAAGAATGAGATCGCCAGGTGAGGTGGCTCATACCTGTAATCCCAGCACTTTGGGGGGCTGACGCAGGCAGATCATGAGGTCAAGAGATGGAGACTATCCTGGCCAATATGGTGAAACCCTGTCTCTACTAAGAATGGAAAAAAATTAGCTGGGTGTGTTGGCACATGCCTGTAGTCCCAGCTACTCAGGAGGCTGAGGCAGGAGAATTGCTTGAACCCAGAAGGTGGAGGTTGCAGTGAGCTGAGATCATGCCACTGCACTTCAGCCTGGTGACAGAGTGAGACTCCGTCTCAGAAAAAACAAGAATGAGATCATGTCCTTTGCAGGAACAGCGATGGAGCTGAAGGTCATTATCCTTAGCAAACTCATGCAGAAAAAGAAAACCAAGCACCACATCCTTTCGCTTACAAGTGACAGCTAAGTGATGAGAACACATGAACAGAAGGAGGGTAACAAGAGACACTAGGGTTCATTGGAGGGTGGAGGGTGGGAGGAAGGAGAGGATCAGGAAAAATAATGGGTCCTAGGCTTAGTACCAGGGCGACGAAATAATTTGTATAACAAACCCTTTTGACCCAAGTTGACCTATATAACAAACCTGCACATGTACCTGTGAACTTAAAAGAAGTATATTTTGGGGGGTAATATTTTGGTTTCCCTTAACCTCATCTCAAACCTATTTCCAAATAGAATCACATTCACATGTACCAGGGGTTAGGTCTTGGACATAGCTTTTTGGGGACACTATTCAATCCAGTACAGGAGCCAACTTTAGCAATACTGGGTGGTGCTGGCATACACAGTGAAGCAAGACCCACACTGGAATCAGACAGGCTAGGGCTTGAACTCTTGCTCTGTCACCAACTCTTAACACCTGGCTGGGTGACTGTGCAAGTCACTAACGCTCTCATATCCTCACTATTACAACATTTAAGTGGGTATAATAATAATAATCATAAGTTATTTCATAGAACTGTGCTAAAGATTAAATGACTGAATGGCTTGAATGTGTTTCCCCAAAGGCATGGGTTAGGACTTAATCTCCAAAGTAGCAGTGTTGGGAGGCTCCACCCTCATGGATGGGTTGACGATGATTATAAAAGGGCCTGAGGCTGAAAGTTTGGTCTCTTGCTCTCTCTTTGCTCTTATGCTGTGGGAAGATGCAGCAAGAAGGCTCTTGGTAGACGCCAGCCCCTTGATCTTGGACTTTTCAGCCTCTAGAACCATGAGTCAATAAATTTCTGTTCATTATGGAGTACCCGGTCTTGGGTGTCTGGGTACAGCAGCACAAAATGGACTAAGACAATGACCTAATGAAATGAAAGATCTTGGAACATTATGAAGTGCTATCTAGGTACACAGTAATTAGCAAGCATCTCAACTTACTAATTGTGTGAGTTCAGGCAAGTTTCCTAACCTCTCTGAAGCTGTTTCCTCATCAGTACTCACTTCATTGGGCCACCAGAGGGACTCAATGAAACTGCATGTGAGGCACTGAGCACATAGGAAGTGCTCTTAAAGCCATGAGCATTGTGGTGGGGGCCTTCCAGAAGGACAGACTGGTCTAAAGGTCCAGAAGAGAAGCAAATCAGACTCCTGATTTTTGAGTGTTTTTTTTTTTTGTTTGTTTTTTTGAGACAGAGTCTTAGTCTATTGCCTAGGTTGGAGTGTTGTGGCCCAATCTCGGCTCACTGCAACCTCTGCCTCCTGGGTTCAAGTGATTCTCCTGCCTCAGCCTCCTGAGTAGCTGGGATTACAGGCACGTGCCACTGCACCTGGTATTTTTGAGACTTTAGAAAGGTAAGACCTGCTCCTCACTCGTTTGGGTTTTAAAATTAGGTGGGAAGAAGCTGGTTCTAGGTTTTGCAAGTAAAGGGGGACCTAGTACTGCTGGGGCCAGCTTGCACCCAGGAAGTGGCTGGTAGCCGATCAGAATGAGCTGCTGATGACAGCTTTGGCTCTCTGGCCTTAGGCCTAGTGGATCCCTAGGGTTCAGCTGATCTGAGCATTATGTTGGGGAATTTCCCTTTTCTGAAAGGGCTCCACACTAAGGTGGTGGCATCAGCTGGGGCCTAGGCCAGGCACCTTCTGTCTAAGGACTCCAGCCTGAGTTTCAGGGACATCTTGAGTCATGAGGCGAGTCACCAATCATGGCATTGGCGGTGTGGGTGGGCAGTCACCCTGGATGATGTCACTCAGTACACAGCACTGCTGACCCCTGCAGCTGTTGCATGAAGAAGAGACTGGGCTACATTTTCCAGAAATTGTGCTAGGCATCCCAGTGAGGGGGGCTGAGACAACCTCTAGGTTTCCTCTAAGACACTAAGAAGCACTGGGGAGCCCTGGATGCACCCAAGCAGGGACAGGATGGGAGAGGCTGAGCATTCACTCTCTTTTCTCCCACATGGGTTGGAGCCCACTCTACCTCATCCTCATCCTCTACATTCGAGTGACTACTGCCCTGTGAAAAATCTCCACTTGTGAGCCAGCACAAGTGTGACTCAGGGTATCTCTTTAATTCCCTTCAGGCACAACCATCAGAGTCAGTTTACAATAACCAGACACCTCGCTTTACAATCACGCCTCATTGTTGACCCAAAACAGCATCCCGAAGCTTGATCATTCCCCATGTGCCAGACTTCTCTCAGAATGACTCTTATTTAAAGAAAAACAAAATAGCATCTGGTGCATTTAGTGGCCTACAGCACAGGCCTTTGAGAATTCATCAAGGCAGAAAGTATTTGTCATTCGAGGATGGGTTTGATGTTTGGCAATGACGGTGAGGCTCTCTGAGTGAAGTCTGGAGGATTATGCAGCAAGGCGAGCTCTTTGCTTAGAGCACTGCATCAGACCGCCCTCCTCAGTCTCAGTGCTCGCCTAGCACTTCCCTTCTACAGCTCCCCTGGTCGCCATGGCAGATGTGGCCAGAGACCTCATTCTCTTGCCATCCGCCCAAGGTTTCTCTGCTGCCAGAGCCATGCCTGCCTCTTCCTTGTCTCAGGTGCATTTCTTGCACGGTTCTTCAGAGGTTCCCTAGCAGGATGGAGCCGCAATGGCCCGCAGTGACGACTGGCTCAGTCAAGAAACCTTAGCTTGGCCTTTCTGCTTTCCTGTTTTATGTTTCCCAATACCCCTTGGGATTCTAGGGAACCATTGCTGGTCCCTGGACTCTCTTTCCAAAATAAGCTACTTGCACCAAAGGCTCTTCATGTGGGAGAACCTAGGCAAGGACAGCGGCTCTGCTGAATTTTTATAAGACTTTCAACAGAGCTTGAGGACGAAGTCGGGGGGAGTCTATTGAGATGCCAGGTCATAGGAGTTCATAGTGTCCCAAGGTATCATACAGATGGGCCATCTCTTTGCTGTCTCTTCTCCTTTTTAAAAAGCAGTTTTATTGAGATACAACTCATCAACCATATCATTCACATTTAAAGTGTGCAATTTGGCCGGGCATATGGCCCATGCCTGTAATCCCAGCACTTTGGGAGGCCGAAGTGGGAGGACTGCTTGAGTCCAGAAGTTCAAGACCAGCCTGGGCAATATAGTGAGATCCCCATCCCTATAAAAAAATATAGTATGCAATTCAGTGGTTTCTCGTGTATTTACAGAGTTGTGCGCCCATCACCGTATCAATTTTAGAACATGTTTGTCACCTCTAAAAGAGTAATCAGCAATCATTCTCCATTTGTCCCACAACTGCATCCCTCTAGGCAACCATTGATCTACTTTTTGTTTGCCTATTGTGGACACTTCATTTAAATGGAATCTGAATCATATGTAGCTTTTTGTATCTAGCTTACTTACTCAGCCTAATGTTTTCACTGTTAAGAAATGAAGGAACTTCAGCATAAGGTTCATCCATACTGTGGCATGTGTCAACACTTCATTCCTTTCTTTTTTTGAGACGGAGTCTCACTCTGTTGCACAGGCTGGAGTGCAGTGGCGTGATCTCAGCTCACCACAAGCTCCGCCTCCTGGGTTCAAGTGATTCTCCCGCCTCAGCCTCCTGAGTAGCTGGGACTACAGGTACGCACCACCATGCCGGCGTAACTTTTGTATTTTTAGTAGAGACGGGGTTTCACTATGTTGGCCAGGCTGGTCTCAAACTCCTGACCTTGTGAGCCGCCTGCCTTCGCCTCCCAAAGTGCTAGGATTAAATGTGTGAGCCACTGTGCCTGACATCCTTTTTTTTTTGAGACAGGATTTTGCTGTGTTGTCCAGGCTAGAGTGCAGTGGCACAGTCATGGCTCACCATAGCCTTGAACTCCTAGGCTCAAGGGATCCTCCTTCCTCAGTCTTCTGAGTAGCTGGGACCACAAGCACTGTGCCACCATGCTGGCTATTTAAAAAAATGTTTTTTTTTTTGTAGAGATGAAGTCTGGCTATGTTGCCCAGGCTGGTCTTGAACTCTTGGGCTCACGCAATCCTCCTGCCTTGGCCTCCCAAAGTGCAGGGATTATAGGCATGACTTCATTCATTTTTATGGCTGAATGATAATCCATTGTATGGATATATCCCATTTTATGTATCCATGGATGGATCATCAATCCATCAATCAGTTGATGGACATCCCAGTTTTGCCCACCTTTTGGCTATTAAGAGTAATGCTGCCGTGAATACTGTGATAAACTTCTGTGCGGATGTATGTTTTGGTTTCTTTTCATTATATGCCTAGGAGTGAAATTGCTGGTTCATGTTGCTCCTCTTTTAATTTTACTGTTAGGTAGACAATACATTCCCATGCTACCTCACAATTTAAAAGGTACAAAAGGAGAATTGCTATCCTCTCCTTAGTCACAAGCAATATTTCCCACTTGAAATGTATTTTTGGGGATGCCTCTAGCATATATAAACCATTATGAATATTTGTTCATTTTTCTTACACAAATAGTGATACACACTGTTCAGTACCTTACTTTATTTGTTCAACATTAAATCTTAGAGATTGCATCACATCATTAAAAAAGAAGCTTTTCATTTTTCCATCTGTGTAGCATTCCCTTGAATGGAGGGAAATAACTTATTTAATTTAAATGATTTATTTAACCAGTCCCTAATTAAAAGACATTAGGTTGTTTCCAATATTTCGTTATTACAAACAATAATGCAATGAAAATTTTAAACAAATATTATTTCCCACGTGTGTGAGCTCATTATAGGATATATTTCTAGAAGTAGAAGAACTGTATCAAAAGGTTTGCGAACTTGGCTGGGCGTGGTGGCTCATGCCTGTAATCCCAGCACTTTGGGAGGCCGAGGTGGGAGGATTGCTTGAGCTCAGGAGTTTAAGATGAACCTGAGTAACATAGTGAGACCCCATCTCTATAAAAAAAAAGAAGAGAAAGAAAGAAAGAAAGGTATGTGAACTTTAAATCTTGACACATCTGCCAACTGCCTTCCATAGAGGTTATACCAATTTACAGCCCACCGGCAATGTGTGACCTGTTTGCACATACCCTCACCACTTTGATGGGTGGAAAATGACATCTCTATTCATTTTAATGTGAACTTATGAGTTACAGCATCTTTTATTTCCTTTTGTAAAATGCCTGTTCATATCTTTTGCCTGTTTTTCCCATCAATATGATCATTTTCTTGATGATTTGGGGGTACTTTTATTTATCAGAGAAATTAGCCCTTTGTTTATGAGTACCTAAAACTTCTCCCAGAGGGTGGAAGCTTTTGCTTTTGTGTACTATTGCTCATGAATTCCCAGTATCCCTCCCTGCAAAGGCACTATATTCCCTGCCCTTGTGAACCAAGGTGTAGCTGTGTGACTTGCTTTGGTCAATTAAATGCAAGCAGAAGCATGAGTGGCGCTTTGGGCTGAAGCTTGAAGTGCTGGTGCTTTGCTCATCCTCTTTCTCTCTGACACGGGAATTGGCATCAGCAGATGATGGCTGTGCCTTCGACTTGGGAGCCTAAAGTGAAAGTGACAGTACTGACAACATGGGCGTGGAGGCCCCAGCAAAATCCACAAAAGGATATGTACTGTGGGCCAGAAATAATCCTTTGTTGCTTTATACCACTCAGATTTGGGCCTTTTTTCTTGCTGCAGTATAACTAGCCTATCCAGACTGATTTTCACCACCAAGACTTTTGAAAAAAATTTTATTTTGATGAGGTTAAAATAATTAATTCTTTATTTCATGACTTCTGGGTTTGTGCCAGAAGATCTTCCTCAATAATGCAATGATAAACCTTAAATAAATATTATTTCCCTGCCAGGCATGGTGGCTCACGCCTGTAATCCCAGCACTTTGGGACGCTGAGGTGGGCGGATCATGAGGTCAAGAGATTGAGACCATCCTGGCCAACATGGTGAAACCCCGTCTTTACTAAAAATACAAAAACAAAAATTAGCTGGGTTTGGTGACATGTGCCTGTATCCCAGCTACCTGGGAGGCTGAGGCAGGAGAATTGCTTGAACCCAGGAGGTGGAGGTTGTAGTGAGCCGAGATTGCGCCACTGCATGCTAGCCTGGCACCTCGCGACAGAGCGAGACTCTGTCTCAAAAAAAAAAAATTACCCAGGTATGGTGGCGGACACCTGTAATCCCAGTTACTTGGGAGGCTGAGTCAGGAGAATTGCTTGAACCTGGGAGGCAGAAGTTACAGTGAGCCAAGATAACACCACTGCACTCCAGCCTGGAGAACAAAAGCGAAACTCGATCTCAAAACAACAACAAAAACACACGAATATTATTTCCCACGTCTGGATTACTATTTTTAAAATCCTCCCATGGTTTGTTGAAAATGCCTTATATCTCCTCCAGTTTTAAATGCCATTAGGTGCCACTCCTCTGACAGTCTTTGTTCCGTAGTTCAAGAAGTGGAGCTTGGGGCAGCAGCTGCTCTTGCCTCGACCCACCACCATAACTCCAGTGTTCGAGACTGTCTGGCTGCTGCTGAAAGCAACTTGACTGCAGATGTGTATTCCAATCAGGAGCTTCTCTTCTCACACAGAAGCCTAGCATGTGCTTTTCAAAACCAGTAGTGCAGCTGCAGGGGCATTCTTAGGTGCTTCTGTTTTACCTTTCCTTAACAGCTGGCTTCACCAGACCTCATGGTCCAAGATGTCTGCAGGCGCTTCCGCCATCAAGCCTGAGTTTCAGGCAAGAAGTAGGAGAAGGCAGGTGAGGCCAAAGGGACTAGGCCAATTGTTCATCTCCCTTTTAAGGAACTTTCTCAGATGTCTCACCTACAGTCTTCTGTTTATACCTCACTGCCCAGAACTTACTCATAGGCCACACCTTGTATCAAAGGGGCAAGACGTGTAGTTTATGGTGTTGATGTGATGGAATGCTGCAGGCTGCTGAGGAGAGAGGGTGATAAAGAAGTTCTCTGACAATCTCAGAGCTTTGGGGGCAGGGCCTGCTCCTAAAAAACAGAGCTCCCTGATGGAAAATCCCAGCAGAAGGCACCACAGCCCTCACCATCCCCTCTTTGCCTTCTGGGCATCTCAGGCCATCTCCAGCTTTTGGGGACTCCCCAGAAGTGGCCTCACCTGTGAGTGGGAGCTGACAGCTGGGAGGGAGCCAGGCCCCTACGCTGGGAGTCAGAAGCCCTCTCAGTCTTTGGCCAATCCACCCTTGACTGGTGCTGACTAACTCTGGCTTGAACCTCTGAGCCTAGTTTTCTCTCTGTAAACTTGGGCAACAAGAGTAGCTTCCCAGGGCTGCTGTGCTAACAGAGAAATTACATCTGGGAAAGCCTTCAGAAGTTGATTTTGGGAGAAGGGAAGACTGCCTGGGAGTTCCCACTGGTGGCTTGGGTGCTGCCAGAGGCTCAGAGGAGGAGGAGGGTGTGGTGCTCTGTTACTCCCACCTTTCCCACTGCTCCCTGATCCTCCTTCAGGATTTTTCACCTGTCCACCACTCTAAATCACCAGCACTCCCCAGTGTTCACCCCAACTCCTGCCCTGGTCTGGCCTCTCCCAGCAATGCCCCCCCTCACAAAATTCACCAGCCCCTTCACTGACTTCATCCTATGCCCGTAATGCCTCTAAACGTCGCTCTCCCCAGACCCCTCAGCTGCCTGTTATTAGTTACTCATACCGTGTATTAGTCAGGAAAGGCTATGCTTATGCGTTGGTAACAAAAGACCCCTCATCTACGTGGCTTAGTATCTACACATTTATTCATTTATTTGAGACCGGGTCTTGCTCTGTCACCCAGGCTGGAGTACAGTGGAGGATTTCAGCTCACTGCAGCTTCAACTTCCCCGGCTCAAGCTATCCTCCCACTTCAGCCCCCTGCATAACTGGGACCACAGGTGCCTGCCACCACACCTAGCTAATCTATTTATTTTTTTGTAGAGAAGGGGTCTTGCTATGTTGACTAGGCTGGTCTCAAACTTCTGGTTTCAGGCAATCCTTCCACTTCAGCCTCCCAAAGTGCTGGAATTACAGGCATGAGCCACCATGCCTGGCCACATTTGTTTCTTGTTCTCATGCCTCTCTGGGACCGCTGTCCCTGGCAATCCAGACAGCTTAGATCTGGTAAAGCCTCCACCGCAACACTTGCCACAAAGAGTGAAGAGAGAATGAGGGCCTCATACCTACTCTTCTATGCTTCAGTCTGGAGGTAACACTTAGACCCATAGCCTGCTGGCCAGACCAAGGCACACGGCTCTGTGACCTGCAGGCCATGGGAAATGCAGGGAGCACACAGATTGAGTATCTGTAGTCAAGCCTCTGTTAGTAGCAGACAGAATGGAGTAGCCGTGTCTGCTACAAGCCTATAGGACCACACTACCAGTTCATGTCCAAGTTTCTGCCGAGCCCTCGACGACTATCATCTGGCCCAGCCGATGCCTCCCAGCCCATCACCCCGTCCTTTCTTAGATGCGTCTCACAGTCTTTCCTCCCAGCCCATCACCCCCGTCCTTTCTTAGATGCGTCTCACACTCTTTCCTCCCAGCCCATCACCCCCGTCCTTTCTCAGATGCGTCTCACACTCTTTCCTCCCAGCCCATCACCCCCGTCCTTTCTTAGATGCGTCTCACACTCTTTCCTCCCAGCCCATCACCCCGTCCTTTCTTAGATGTGTCTCACACTCTTTCCTCCCAGCCCTATTCATGCTCTTCTGCTTTATCACCTGTGGTCACTTCTTTTCTCTTTCCTAAGTTCTTCAGGGCCCAAATCAAGCCCAGTCTCTTCCTCAAAGCCTCCTTTTGCCTTATCCCTTAGCGCTATCCCTTCTTTGAGCTCCCCCAGGGCTGATTTTTAAGGTTCTCACTCAGCCCTGAGCATACACTTCTATATGTCCTGTCTAGTGTTGGGGAAGAAAAATAATTTTGTCTTCAACCCTCACAGGTTCTTCGTTAGCATGGACCCCTATAACAGAGGACACATTAACAAGAAAAAATAAAGTCTATTCACCTGTATATTTCATATATACATGGGAAACACCCAGAGAATGAGTAGTTCTCAAAGACGTGGCTTTGAATTCCAGCTTATAAACATTTTCAACAAGAACAGTTTTGTTTGTTTATGAGACAGAGTCTTGCTCTGTCGCCCAGGCTGGAGTGCAGTGGCGTGATCTTGGCTCACTGCAACCTCTGCCTCTGAGATTGAAGCAATTCTCTTGCCTCTGCCTCCCGAATAGCTGGGACTACAGGTGCATGCCACCATGCTCAGCTAATTTTTGTATTTTTAGTAGAGATGAGGTTTCACCATGTTGGCCAGGATGGTCTCAAACTCAGGACCTCAAGTGATCTGCCTACCTTGGCCTCCCAAAGCACTGGGATTACAGGCATGAACCACTGCCCCTCGTCAGGTTTTCTCTCTTTTAAAAAGAGACACAAAAAGGGCTAGTCTGTTCTTCTATTAGAAATTTGAGCAGAAATGTAATGTCTGGAACTTCTGTGATCTGCCTCCCTTCTCTCTCCTCCCTTGTCTTCTGAGGCCAAGTCACCTTTGGTTTTCACTGGGAACTGTTTTTGCCTCCCCAAACCTGGCTGAGTGGTGACATACTCCAGCGAGCCTTAGGACCTTGGGGAGCAACACTCCAAACATGGGGTTTATCAAAAAGCCATTTGCAGGCCAGGCACTGTGGCCCACGCTTGGAATCTCAGCACTTTGGGAGGCCGAGATGCGCAGATCACTTGAGGTCAGGAGTTCGAGACCAGCCTGGCCAACATAGTGAAACTCCGCCTCAACTAAAAATACAAAAATTAGCTGGCATGGTGGTACACACCTATAGTCCAGCTACTCAGGAGGCTGAGGCAGGAGAATCACTTGAACCCAGGAGGAAGAGGTTGCAATGGGCTGAGATTGTGCCACTGCACTCCAGCCTGGGAGACAGAGCAAGACTCTGTCTCAGAAAAAAAAAGAAAAAAAAAAAGTTGACTTTCCAGGGGCAGCAACTTGTGGGTAGGCAAATAAAGGTTAATAAGGCTTGTTTTTGTTGTTGTTGTTGTTGTTTATTTGCTTTTTTCTTTTTGAGATGGAGTCTTGGAATTTCTCTGCCTCAGCCTCCTGACCATGCCTGGCTAATTTTTTGTATTTTTTAGTAGAGACAGGGTTTCACCATGGCCAGGATGGACTCGATCTCCTGACCTCATGATCTGCCTGCCTTGGCCTCCCAAAGTGCTGGGATTACAGGCATGAGCCACTGTGCCCAACCATAAGGCTTGTTAACATAGATTCCTGTGGTACCATCTTCAGGCTGGTAAGCGTCTAAAGTTGTCCTCCATGGTTAGCTTGCATTCTCCTAGGTCGAAGAGGGAGTGGGATATCGTTTGTCTTTGTAAGTCAATGTCCTGCTTTTAGGCACATAGGTGGGGGGCAGAGAGCTTTCCTGCATCTTCTTCTAAAGTACCTTCAGCTCAACTACCCAACTTTTGGGGTGGCATGTTCTGGTCTCCCCTACTAAACTATAACTGTTGGAGGTCAAGGGTTCTATCTTTCCCTTCTTTGCCCTCTCAGTGCCCTACTTAGTAGGGCTCCCACTGACTTTAATTCCCAAATGGTTACTGGACACCTATTAAACAGCAAACACCATGCTAAGCACTAGGGATGCAAAGAACGTAAAATATGACCTGGGAAAGAAGCCAGGATTTATCTGCACCTGCTATGTATCATCTAATGATTAAGAAAGAAAGACAGCCCTGGAGTCCGCCTGGAGTTGAATCCCATCTCTGGTGTTAAATTAACTACAAGACCTTGGGCAAGTTACTTAACTTCTTTAGCCTGAGTTTTCTCATCCTCAAAAATAGTAATGATCATTACCTACTGTATTAGCTCCCTAGGGCAGCTGTAACAAATCACAGACTGGATGGCTTAAAACAACAGAAATTTATTCTCTCAAAGCTCTGGAAGCCAGAGTCCAAAATCAAAGTGTCAGCAAGGCCATGCTCCCTGGGAAGGCTCTGGGGAAGAACTCCTTCCTTGCCTCTTCCTGGTTCTAGGGGCTCCTAGGAGCCCTACATGTTCCTTGGCTGGTAGCTGCATCATTCTAACCTCTGCTTTCAACTTTACAAGGCATTCCCTCTTACTCTCTCTGCATCTCTCCGTGTCCTCTCCTCTTCTTATAAAGACACTAGTCACTGGATTTTTTTGAGACAGAGTTTCACTCCCGTTGCCCAGTCTGGAATGCAATGGTGCCATCTTGGCTCACTACAACCTCTGCCTCTTGGGTTCAAGTGACTCTCCTGCTTCAGCCTCCCAAGTAGCTGGTACCTGCCACCACACCCAGTGAATTGTTTTTTGTATTTTTAGTAGAGATGGGGTTTCACCATGTTGGCCAGGCTAGTCTCAAACTCCTGACCTCAGGTGATCTGCCCTCCTTGGCCTCCCAAAGTGCTGGGATTATAGGTGTGAGCCCCGGCGCCCAGCCTCAGTCCTGGATTTAGGGCTCACTCTAATCCAGTGTGATTTCATCTGAACTAATTGCATCTGCAAAATGCTGTTTCCAAATGAGGTCACACTGTGAGGTTCTGGGTTGACAAGCATTTCTGGAAGACACTTATTCAACCCACAGCACCTGTTTTATAAGGTCATTGTGAGGATTAAGTGGGATGACGCCTGTGAAGCATTTGGCGCCATGCCCGGTACATAGTAAAACTCACTGAACATTAGTCGTTTTTAGGGCAGTAAATTAATCAGCACTACTTTTATTTGTGAACATCAGAAACCCAGTTCAGTTCTTGTGTGGCTAGATCTGGGTGCTTAAATGAGGCTATGGAGGGCCTTTCCCTCATCATCTCCCAGCTCTCTTCATTGTCTTTATCCTTAGGCACACTCTCCTAGTTAGGTGGCAAGAAAATCCCTCAGCAGGTCTGGGGCTCCATTTGACCAGCTCATCATGCTTGGTGGAAAAGGATCACCTTTTTCTCAATAGTTTCAGCAAAGGTGCCAGGGCTAATTCTCATGGAACCAGTCTGGAACATGAGCCTATCCCAAAGCCAATCTCTGTGGCCAGGGGGATGCAATATCCTGAATTAGGGGGTGGGGTGGAGGGTGACCCACCTAAACTGCAAGTGAAGGATGGGTGGTTCCCAAAAGAGAAATCAGAATGTGAACCCTCAGATACCAAGTCTGCAAAAACACAAATAGCCAACTCTGGACCATGACAAGGTTGTGTGCCAGCTCCTAGCATGGTCTTTAGAACAGGGTAGAAGTTCAGTAAATGTTTGTTGAATAATCGTATGAATAACGCAGGAAAACATATTAGACACCGAGGAAGATACTCATGTTGCCAGGGCGCAGTGGCTCACTCCTGTAATCCCAGCACTTTGCGAGGCTGAGGCAGGCAAATCACTTGAGACCAGGAGTTAAAGACCAGCCTGGCCAACATGACAAGACCCCCTCTCTACTAAAAATACAAAAATTAGCTGGGCGTAGTGGCGTGTGCCTGTAGTCCCAGCCACTCAGGAGGCTGAGGTGGGAGAATTGCTTGAACCCAGGAGGCAGAGGTTACAATGAGCAGAGATTGTGCCAGTGCACTCTGGGCTGGGTGACAGAGTGAGACTCTGTCTCAAAAAAAAAAAAAAGAAAAAAAGAAAAAAGCTCATGTTTTCTCATTACTTCCCACTGCAAAGAAGATATTCCATTTTGCAGGTGCGGAAATTGAGGCTGAGTGAGTTTCAGTGATCTAAGATAACAGAATGAAAAGTAGTAGAGCCAGGATTCGAAGCCAGCTGGGTTTCACTGCAGTGCCTGTGCTATTTCTATTACACCATGCTGCCTTTGTCCACAAGACTCATAGCCAGAGACTAAACTTTGACTACATACCACTGTCAGGTGCAAAAACAAAATGAGTTTGTTGATGAAGATGCTGATGTAGAGGAGGCATGGAGGAGGAACGAGAGGGTAAATTAACACTAAGGAGGATGTTGTAGGGAATTCACCCTGAGAAATTCAGATCTGCATCAGGGGCTGGAGGAGGTGGACATTCCAGGAGCTCTGAAAGAGCCCAGTAAGTGGGTGAAGCAGGTGACCTAACCCACCAAAACAGCTGCTGTGTCTCCAAGAGGGAGGGGGACATCAGGCCTGTGAGAGGCACCCATGCATCAATAGTTCATCAATTATTGACATTTCCTTTTTCATTGCTATGTAGTATTCCATTGTGTAAACATGCCATAATTCTATTTTTTGAGATGGAGTCTCGTTCTGTTGCCCAGGCTGGAATGCAGTGGCCTGAACTTCTGGGCTCAATCAATTCTCCCACCTCAGCCTCCCAAGTAACTGGGAATACAGGAAATAGGCCATAATTCTTTTCTCCATTTTGTGGTTGATGATATTTCGGTTGTTTCTAGTCTTTTGCTGTTAGGAATAAGCCACATGAACATTCCTGTGCATGCCCTTCGGTGGCCATGGCGTGCATTTCTGTTGGATACACTCAGGAATAAAATTGTTGGGCCATCCAGATGTCTCCCATGGATGGTTGGCTGTTCTTTGTCTTCTGCCCCTCAAAGCCCCTCAGATAGCACAGAACTCGTGCCTTTCTAGAGCTCTCTAAGCCTGGAGGCGGGGCTTTGAACAAGGTGATCTCCCGAGGCCTCTTCTCAGCATTTCTCTGAAGGATTTAGCCACAGGTCTCTGGCCCCAGCTCCCGCCAGCATCAGTGTTTGCTCACGAAAACGTTTCATGCGATTAGCCAAGTAATGACATCTTAAAACTGTAGAGCTAATATATTACGTAATAAAACACAGGAGCAAATCTCTTTGACACATACTGGTGATTTACTCCACCAGCCATAAAGATAATTACATTTCAGGTTGATATATAAAAGGCGGCAGGCAGAGCTTATGAAAAATTAGCATAGCTTTGTGTTGGACCTCTCCATTCATGCGGGCCTGTTCATCATTCCGCCTGCAGTTAGCCAGCAAACATTGACTCAGCTGGGCCTTCCGCAGCCACTGGAAGGCCTTGTTGGCAGCACGGCAAGGGCAGGTGGAGTGGGCCAAGTTTGAGGTTTAAGGCACTCATTCCTACAGGCAGCTCTGTGACGCTGAAGCTGTCTTCACGGGGCTACCAAGAATTCTGAACAGAAATATGGTTATGATTAAGCATTAATTAGGCTGCACTTTGACCCACCTCCTTGTAACCAACAGTCACGGTAGGACTAGATACTGGCCATTTGCATCCCCATGCTTCTATAGATGGATTTCTGATGTTAGAACCACAAGACTTTTGTTTAAGTTAGATAGGCTCTCTGACATTAGAAGCACAAGGCTGTTGTTTAAGAATTGCTTACAATGTTTTTCAGATCCCCAATTCCAATGAAACAGCTTATGCCAACCAGTTTAAAGTCCCCCAGAGAAGAACAGAATCAGTATGAGAATACAGTCTCTTCATCTCCCTGTCTTACGACGTTGACCTACACTCTTTGACACTCAACAATCTCCACACTTTGGCACACTCCAAACCCCTAAAAAAATTATCCCCAAACTCCTCAGGTAGTCACATTTGAGGTTTCCTCCTGTCTCCTTGTTTGGTGTCCCTACAATTAAACCTCTTTCTCTGCTGCAACCTGGTGTCTTAGGCATATTTAAAATTGCCTTTGTGGCTGGGCATGGTGGCTCACACCTGTAATCCCAATATGTTGGGAGGCTGAGGTGGGCAGGTCATGAGGTCAAAAGTCCGAGATCAGCCTGATCAACATGGGGAAACCCCGTCTCTACTAAAAATACAAAAATTAGCTGGGCATCATGGCACACGCTTGTAATTCCAGCTACTTAAGACACTGAGGCAGGAGAATGACTTGAACCCAGGAGGCAGAGGTTGCAATGAGCCAAGATGACACCACTGCATTCCAGCCTGGGCAACAGAGCAAGACTTCATCTCAAAAAAACAAAACATAAAACAAAAGTAAATAAATAAATAAAATAAAATTGTCTTTGCAAAGATTATGACAGTGAGAGAAGTCTAGCATGGCTGACTCCATCTTGCTTCTAGGCCCCCAAGCTGGCTGTCCTTGCTCATTCCTGGGCACAGGCCAAGCTAACCATGGGAGGAATTTAGTTTACAGTTTAGCTTTGAAGGAAGGATCATAATAGTCCCTCTCTACAACTCATCTCCTCCTTTGTTAGGGGGCTGAAGCTGCCTTTGTAAGACTAACAGAAGCCCATAAGATTAGAAATATCGGAGGGGCCTGAATTCTGCTTAAATGTAGGGCATAGTTTCCATAATCTCTTATTGCTAAGGAGTTGTGGCCAGAGGTCATAAGATTTGTGACTTCCCAGATTGCTCCTATAGATAACACCACTACCGGTCCCAGAACCTAAGACTAGTCTTCGGAGATGTTTTTCAGACTTCTGCCTTCTGGCAACCAACTGAGCCCACCTGAACTTATGACTCATGACTCAACCAGTCCTGTGCCCTCACCCCAACCAGAGGCAGATGCAGTGCAAGAGGACAGTTTTCCACTATGACTGCATCCCTGAACAATCAGCAGCACCCATTCCCTAGTCTCTTGCCCACCAAACTATCCTTGAAAAATCCTAACCTCCAAGCCTACAAGGAGTTTGATTTGAGCGGCAACTCCAGTTCTCCCACATGGCACCACCGTATCAGTGAATCGATTTTGTCTGTGCGGCAGGCAGAAAGAACCCACTGGATAATTCCATGTTGACTGGCAGCATGCATCAGGCAATGGACCTATTGCAGTTACAACACAGCAGAAGAAGCATCTGGCCTGGGAGACGGGGTGCCTTGTCCCTGATTTGCCACCACCAGTGTTGAGCAACTCACACCTCTCTTGGAGTCAAAATACATGCTGGGGGCAAGATGCTCCCAGCTCCTCGAAGGTCACCCAGGAGAGGTTTACGGTGAATGCTCTGAACTTCTGGGACTAATTTTCCAAAGCAAAGGTCAGGTCTCTCAGTCTGACAAGTATCAGCTCACTTTTTTTTTCTTTCTCTCCTCCTCCTCCTCCTTCTTCTTCTTCTTCTTTTTTTTTTTAAAGTCAGGCAACCTCCCAAGCTCAAGTAGGCACAGAGAGGTTCCTGGCCCACTTCTAAGGATGAAGGGACAAGGAATTTGCAACTGAAGTGTCCTGGTGTCATTGACTTCAAGGATTCCCTTCTGAGGCAAAATTAATATAAGAAGAGAGTTTCTGCTGGGCGAGGTGGCTCATGCATGTAATTCCAGCACTTTGGGAGGCCAAGGTGGGTGGATCACGAGGTGGGGAGTTTGAGACGAGCCTGGGCAACATGGTGAAACTCCATCTCTACTAAAAATTCAAAAATTAGCCCGGCCGTGGTGGTGTGCACCTGTAATCCCAGCTACACAGGATGCTGAGGCAGGAGAATTACTCGAATCCAGGAGGTGGAGGTTGCAGTGAGCCAAGATTGTGCCACTGCACTCCAGCCTGGGTGACTGAGCAAGACTCGTCTCAGAAAAAAAAAAAAAAAGAGAGAGTTTGTTTGCACCACGTTTGAAGACTGCAACCTGGAAGCATAGATTTAAATTGCCCTGAACATAAGCTTGAATTAGCAGCAGTTACAAGTGGGTTTTCAAAAGAAAAGAAGAGGCAGTTCACAGGTGGTTTACCAAGAATGTACAGTAAAATCACCTGGGCAACAGAGTGAGACCCCGTGTCCCTGTGTCTCCAAAAAAAAAAAAAGGCTCACATCTGTAATCCCAGCACTTTTGGAGGCTGAGGCAGGAGGATTGCTTGAGCCCAGGAGGACAAGGCCAGCCTGGGGCCACATGGCAAAGCACTGTCTCCACTAAAAATACAAAAAGTTAGCCAGGCGTGATAGTGCACACCTGTAATCCAAGCTGCTGGGGAGGTTGAGGCACGAGAATTGCTTGAATCTGGGAGGCAGAGGTTATGGTGAGCCAAGATCGTGCCATTGCACTGCAGCCTGGGTGACAGAGTGAGACTCAGTCTCAAAAAACAAAACAAAACAAAACAAAACAAAAAATTACTTGAGCATGGTAGTACCTGGCTGTAGTCCCAGCTACTCCAGAGGCTGAGGCAGGAGGATTGCTTTAGTAGAGGAAGTCAAGGCTTCAGTAAGCAATGATCATGCTACCACTCTCCAGCCTGAACAACAGAGTGAGACCCTCTCTCTAAAAACAAGCAACAAAAACAACAACAACAACATAAGCTATTCATAGGTCATTTGCTATTATTTGTATCACAAATTTAGGAACCTGAAGAGTGGGTGAGGCAGCTAGTCAGGTACAGAATGCCTCTGAACGATTCTGGGCCTGGGTGGAGTATGAGAAGGGATGTGTATGACTGAATTCCCAAACTCCTGTCTCTCAGGGCCTGATAAATTTTGCATAGCTTAGACTGCTCTGAGTTATTTTTCTTTTCTCACCCTGTTCTCTACTGCCCCACACCAAGAGGCAGGGGCCCAGAGGGAGTTCAGAGAGAAAAGAATTTGGAAAAACCCTCAGGCATCAATATTTGAAGTCCTTGTTTAGATTTAGGAAACAGGAAGACAGGAGCTGCTGGGTCATCCAGATTCTGCAGGGGAGGAAAAATACCTTTTCCTTTTACCCTTCTTAGGTCCATTGGCTGGAACACCTGTAACAAAAGACAGATTAACAAGAGGAAAAGACACAGAAGTTTATTAACCTCTATACTTTGTGTATACACGGGAGATACTCAGGGGAAAAGGAGTAAATCTCAAAAGAGGTGGCTTAGAATTCAGGCTGAAATACCATTTTCAGCTGAAACAAAGAAAGAAGGGTACGAAGGAGGCCAGTTACAGAGAGGTGACCAGGAAAAGTACAGTAAACAAGGGTAAGGTTTGTTATACATATTAAAGTCAGTGCCTTATCCACTGCTAAGTCTCTAGTGATTTGGAGACGTCCTTCGCTCTCTGGTACAGAGCAGGAGACATTTTTACAAACGGAGATTTCCTTTATAAATGTAAATTTCCCTTACAAAAGGGTAACACTCTGTTTCAGTTTCTCCTGTGTCTGCAGTTTCTCAAAATAATCAGCTCAAAATAATCCTTATGCCAGAGAGGCATATTTTAGGGTGCCATATTCTGGTCCGCTACAGTCATATTCTTCAATTCACAGAGAAAACTAGTGTCAGAGCAGAGATGAGAAGCCAGCACGAGATGTATAGAGCCAAAGATATGTTGCTGCCATTCTGGGCGACGGAGTCCAGAATCCAGTGTGATATTCGCTCCTCCTCTTACCTGGGCACAAACCAGGATCTTAAAGGAAACCCAGCTTCATTGCTTCCTTTTTTCTTGGTTTCCCCACCCCTCTTCTCTCGCTCAGGTACTGGCGGCCTGTCTAGTGAGGGGTTGCTCTGGATGCAGCAAGGGTGGACCCATGAGCTCTAGAGAGCCAGGGCTGCTGATCCTTAGACTTGGGGAGAGATGGGACCTGGGAGGTGAGCTGCAGGTAACCCACTTGCAGTAGCCATTAGCCAGCTGTGAACCTTTGGGAACTGGGAGCCTGGACTCCTAGGATCTGCCTCCCTTCTCTCTCCTCCCTGGTCTTCTGAGGCCAAGTCACCTTTGGTTTTTCACCTGGAAATGTTTTCGCCTCTCAAACCTGGAGAGAGCACCTCATCCTGGCTGAGTGGGGACGTTCTCCAGCGAGTCTTAGGACCTTGAGCAGCAACACTGCAAACATGGGGTTCATCAAAAAGCCATTTGCAGACGGGATGCGGTGGTGGTTCACGCCTATAATCCCAACACTTTGGGAGGCTGAGGCGGGTGGATTATCTGAGGTCAGGAGTTCGAGACCAGCCTGGCCAACATGATGAAACCCACGCCTCTACTAAAAATACAAAAATTAGTCAGGTGTGGTGGCGTGCACCTGTAATCTCAGCTACCCCGGAGGCTGAGGCAGGAGAATGGCTCGAACCCAGGAGTCAGAGATTGCAGTGAGCCAAGATCATGCCACTGCACTCCAGCCTGGGCCACAGAGTGAGTCTGTCTCAAAAAATAAAATAAAATAAAGTGGTAAGGGTGACAGCTGCACCCTCTGAGCCTCCGCCCCTCCTCCTGGCCTTTAATGCAGGAACGGCAGGCTTGGGCACAACTAGTTGGATGGAGTAGGACTCCAACTCAGGAGCGCAGCACGCCGGGCCTAGAAGGCAGTATGGGCGCCCCTTGTAGGTTCTGGAATGTGCAAACTCAGCCACGCACAGACCCTCAGCTTCCGGCCCAGCCCCCTGCTGAGTTATTGAGGCAGATCTTGGAAGAAGGGGGGCGTTTAGAAACCCCCAAGCCCCTCCTCCAGCCCATTGTCTCCTCCGAATCCCTCCGCAGCGGCTCGGCGCGGCGGAGCGCAGGGGCGCAGGCTCTGGGAACTGCGTTGGGGCGGGGGCCGCGGGGCGTCCGTTTGTTCTCCGCAGAGGAGGCGACGCGCCGCCAACAACGGCAGCTACACGTCCTCGGGCTTCTGGGAGCCGCCCCAGCGGGAGCCGGGGAGAAGATGAATCGCGTTGAGTGACACAGGACATGGCAGATTGGATGTTTAATTTGGGTGTCTCTTTAGAACGTCCCCCACGCCCACCTCCTCTGCTCCCACTTAGCATCCTGCCGGCGAGAAAGCCCTGCTCCTCACAAATTGCCTTGTCGGCTCAGAGAAAAATGCCAGCGTGACTGATTGCTAGGTGGGTCCCTCCAAGTGCGCGGGAAGGAACCGGCACGACCGCACAATGCTCCTTCCTACGGAGACGCGGCGTTGCGCCAGAGCCGGGGATTTGAGTCAGATCCCAGGAAGCACTGTCCCTGGAGGAGCGACACTCGTGGGGCTGGGGGTTTGTTTAGGGGTCTCTTGGAGCCAGAGGAGAGGGCCGGGCGACTCTGGCTGGGGTTTGGCGGTCCTGGGGGACCTGCGGGACCCGGAGGAAGGGGCCGGCACCCGGTCCGCGAGAGGGGGGCTTGCGGGGCGCGGAGGCGGAGCGCGGAGGCGGAGCGCAGCCCCCAGCAGACGGACAGCCTTCCCCAGACTGCTTGGAGCTCCGAGCCCGGCGCCGAAACTGGCAGATCACAACCTGTCAGTCAGGCTTTCCTGGCAGCCTCACCTGCCTCCAGATCTTTCCAAACAAGGAATGGAGCTGCAAACATGGCAATCACCTTCCCGGCAGCGGCAGACAGCTGCCATGGAGCAGCAGAAGACGAGCCAGTCCAGCCGGGGAGGCGGAGACGTGATCAGGCTGCGGCAGCCCCCCATACCGAGCTAGAGCTCGGGCGGACCCCTCCCCCCTACCTCCCGCAGGGAGTGTGGTGGGTGTCCAAGGGCACCCTCAGTCCGGCCAGGGCTCCACTGCCAAGGACCAGCATCGGAGCAGCCACCTGTTCAGGCAGCAGTTCTGGAAGGACCCCTGGGGGTGGGGGAGGGGGGAACTAGGGCTTTTGCTAAACATTTGTGTGACTAGGGCAAGTGCCCTGGCATTGGACTCCGACTGCAGCGCACAGGGCCTGGGGTCTCTTCCATCCAGCTCTGCCATTCTGATTCTAAAGATCCCTTAGGAAGAGCAAAGTGTGGCTTTTAGCCGCTGAGGCGGGTGAGGGCCCAGAAACCACACTTTCTAGGCTGTGAAGTGGCCCTGATCCTCTCTTCATAGTCCAAATGATTGCTTCAGTGGAGTGTTGACATGAAGAGGTATTGGAGATCTGACCCTGGATAGGCCTGAGTGATCTGGGACTCAGGGTCCCAGAAGGCTGGAATGAAGAACCTCCTTTGAGGGTTGATATAGGAGAATTTAAGGGGTCCCCACCTTGCTTCCCATCAGCCTGATGGGTGTCACTGCGCATGCCAAGGACAGCCTGATGGGCATGCCAGCTTCCCCCAGAAGTGACTGCCTTTTACTCCATGAACTGTCTGAGATTGCACAGGTCCCTCTGAGTTCTTGAAAGTATGAGGACAAACTGAAGGGAGGATGGTCTCAACACGAATGTGGGTGATTTGCCCCCAGTGAAGCCACAGTGTGGGTAGTTCATCCCACAGAGATGGATGCCTTTTCTGTCTGCTCCCATTCAGATGTCTTCTCAAATCAAAAAATGTCTACTCTTTAGCTCCCAGCCCAGGTGACACTTACTTTCACCAAGCCCAGCTTGCCAGCTTCCTCCTATAGAGTAGTGGATGAATCCCCCCCCCCATGCCACACGGAGCAGGACCATCAAAGTGGCCCTAGGATGAGAAATCTGGAGGGAGCCGACAGGAATCCATTTAAAAATATTCCTTCAGCTTAAAACGTGATGTAGGTGGGGAAAATACCACGATCAGATGGAAATTAGGGTGGCAGAGGATGTCACCAAGTCATCTCGATACATCACAACAAAAAGGCTGGGATCTGGGTGCCGAGGAAACGTTCAATAAGCTGTGTGTGAAGACTCAGCCTCTCTTCAATATCCTAGCTAGCTCCCCCTTCCCCCTTCCCGTGCCACACCCTTTCTGCGCTCTTTAAAGGGGCTTAGCATTCTCATGCTCTCTACTTCCTCACCCAGTTTTCAGCAAAGTATCTCTAATAGTCATTTACACCTGCATTCGAAGATAAGTTCCTGGGTGACAGCTTATGTAAAATTTCAGGTCAACTTTCAGAAGGTATTTGCTGTGGTTTGAATGTGTCCCCCACAAAAGCATGTGTTGGAGACGTAATTGCTATTGTAACCATATTAAGAGGTGAGCCTCTTAATAAGGTAGCTCATGCCTGTAATTCCAGCTGCTTAGGAGGCTGAGGTGGGAGAATCACTTGAGGCCGGGAGTTTGAGACCAGCCTGGGCAACATAATGAGACCCCATCTCCAAAAAGTAAAAACATAAAAAATTAGCTGGGTGTTTGTGATATGGCTGTTAGCTGGTAGCTGGTCTCAGCTACGCAAGAGTTGGAGAGTGAGGTGGGAGGATGGCTTGTGCCTACGAGTTTGAGGCTGTAGTGAGTTATGATTGTGCCGTTGTACCCCAGCCTGGGCAATACAATGAGACTTTGTATCTAAAAAATACAAAATTGAGGCTGGGCGTGGTGGCTCATGCCTTAATCTCAGCACTTTGGGAGGCCAAGGTGGGCGAATCATGAGGTCAGGAGTTCGAGACCGGCCTGGCCAACATGGTGAAACCCCATCTCTACTAAAAATACAAAAATTAACCAGGCGTGGTGGGGCGTGGTGCCTATAATCCCAGCTACTCGGAAGGCTGAGGCAGGAGAATCACTCGAACTTGGGAGGCATAAGTTGTATTGCACTGAGATCACACCATTGCACTCCAGCATGGGCTACAGAGTGAGACTCTGTCAAAAAGAAAGAAAGGAAGGAAAAAACAAAGGAAGGAAGGAAAATGAAAGAGGCGGGACCTTTAAGAGGTGGTCTGCCCTCATGAACGGATTAATGTCTTTGTCCATTGTCTCAGGAATGGGATCCTTATAAGAAGAGGAGATCAGCCCTTCTCTCTGCCTTCCTTTTCCTCCTCTCTCTCTTTCTCTCTCTCCCCCCCATTTTCTCTCTCTCGCTCACCCACGTGATGCCTTCTGCCATGCTGTGATGCAGCAAGGCCTTACCAGATGCTGCCCCCTCAGTCTTGGACTTCACAGCCTCCAGAACCATGCCAGTAAATTTCTGTTGACTATAAATTACCCAGTCTGAGGTGTTCTGTGGGAGCAGCCCAAAACAGACAAAGACAGTATTCGTATTTAAATAATCTAAGACATTTTATATCTAACTCTGGACTTTCTTCTCTGGTAAAAACAAGATCAGTGTTGATAGCACTTGGTCTCAGAGCCCCTGACAGAGCACTAAGTCACAAGCACTTACTCCGCCGTTAGATATGGTGGCCTGGCTGAGGCTCTGGCAGTGGGGCAAGCCCAAAACAAAGCAAGTGGTCCCAGTGCCCCTCCCGACTTCCACTCCCTGCTCCAGATTGATAGACTGGACACCGTCTATCAATGTGGTTAAGATTAGAAAATCTGGCCCAGTGTGGTGGCTCACACCTATAATCCCAGCACTTTGGGAGGCTGAGGTGGGCAAATTACTTGAGGCCAGGAGTTCAAGACCAGCCTGGGAAACACAATGAAACCCTGTCTCTACTAAAGTTACAAAAATTAGCTGGGTGTGGTGATGGGTGCCTATAACCCCAGCTACTAGGGAGGCTGAGGCAAGAGAATCACTTGAACTCAGGAGGTGGAGATTGCAGTGAGCTGAGATGGGATCACTGTATTCCAGCCTGAGTGACAGAACGAGACTCTGTCTCAAAAAAGAAAAAAAAAAAATTAGCCGAGTGTGGTGGCACATACCTGTAATCCCAGCTATTCAGGAGGCTGAGGCAGGATAATTTCTTGAACCCAGGAAGTGGCGGTTGCAGTGAGCAGAGATCATGCCGCTGCACTCCAGCCTGGGCCACAGAGCAAGACACTTTCTCAAAAAAAAAAAAAAAAAAAAAAATGGTTGAGTCAGGCCCAGAGATTCCTGAGTGCAGCTTTGTCAGTTTCCCCTTGTCCAGAAAGGATTCAGTAGGCCCACTCTTGGTCCTTTTCTGAATCAGCCTAAAAGTGACCTCTCTTGGTTGGGGCAATTTGGGAGAGCAAATTGCAAGGAGCAGAAGCTTGGAAAGGGCTGGAAGGGAGGAAGGAGGGTATTGTTGCAGTCAGTGCCAGTGGTTCCGCCTCCCACCCCAATGCTGTGGACTGCTGGCCAATGGGTGCACATGCTTTTTAGCCTCTGGCTCTTCTCTGCCATTCCCACCCACAGCTGGACTATGCATTGCAGAGGCACATAATTGGCTCTGTGTGTTGGAGCCAGTGAGGGAAGAGCTACAACATAAAGGACAGAAGGGAGATGACAGGGAAAGAGGATCCTGCACCTTTCTCTCTGCCTACCCACTGTGGTCCCCTCTGCCCTCAGGTGGGTCACAGAATGGGAATGGAAAGCTCAAGAGATCTGCAGTCAGAAGACCTGAGACTTCTTCATTTGCTAGCTGTCGTCTAACTTTTATTTTTCCCATCTGTAAAATAGGGATGTTGGTTAGAGTTAGAGACGAACACTAGGTTGTGAGGATGCTCTTAAGTGTGGGAAGGAACTTGGTAGTCTGTAGATGGATGCACAGATGTGAATTGTTATTCCTGCTCGTGTCTTGCAGGAAGTGGGGTGCCTGGCCAGACACCTCAGCATGCATATCACTCATCAAGCCACCTCCACCTCTGCACATACAGGTGCATGTTCCACGGTAAAGCAAAACAACAGCCTCAAAAACAACCAACAGAAACTGAAGGTGTGAAGTTTATCCGCGTGGGTTCTTATCAATCCAACGAGACTTAGACTGGGGCCTCTAGAACTCATACCATGAGCACTCATGAAAGCTTTCGTGGGAGCCTGGAAGAGGGAAGGAGCATGGAGGAGGGGCAGGATCTCTTTAAAGAGCAAATTAATGTATGCCAAGCTAACACATGCCAACCAACATTACTGAGTATCCCCTGAATGCCCATACCTAAGCTGGACATTGGCTCATAGGAGCCAAGACAACTCTGAAGGGTTTTACAGTCAATGGAGATGATAGGTAGACCTTCCTTCCAACAGAGAAATAATGGGCAACATAGACCACAGAACCCATAAGTGTGGAAGGAAGGAAGCTGTTCTCCTCAGAGCCCCAGGCCCATCCCATCAAATGATGGTGCTCCAGGGGGAAATGGAGTCCTCCTTGGCTGGGCAGAGAGCATGAGGCCAAGAGGGAAAGATACTGGAGTGCAGGGCATCACAGCAGGCTCACTTTCTACATTCCCACACTAGTCCCCTGATACCAACTGGGTGTAATTCAATTCAGTTCAATTCTGACATCAGCTACCTGGTGTTAGCACAAATCCCACAGGTTAAGGGACTTAGTCCCACAAGACTGCCTTACTTTAGATACCAACTACAAGTCTTGAGTGTCCTCAAACCACCCACACTTCTGCCTGCCCAGCTATACATTCAGGGGTTCTTCTGCACCCCATTTTGGGTTTGATAACGCAATAGAATGACTCAGAGAACTCACTAGAAGCATTATGTTTACAATTACCATTTTATTGTAAATGATATCAATGAACAGCCAGATGAAGATGCGCATGCAGCTAGGTCTGGAACAGCCCCAAGCACGAAAGCTTCTGTCCCGGTGGAATCAGGGTGTGCCTCCCTTCTAGCATTCCAATATTAATATGTTTATCAACCAGGAAGTTTTCCAAGCCTCGTTGTTCAGAGTTTCTATTGAGGTTTCATTATGTAGGCATGATTGATTTAATCATTGGCCATGTGACCGGAATCCATCTCCATCTTTTCCTGGAGGTGGAAGGGAGAGAGGAAGGACTGAAAGTTCCAACTCTTTAATCCCTTGGTTGGCTTTCCTGAGAACCAGCCTGTTCTGAACCTGTCTAGGGGATCCGCTGTGAGTCATCTCATTAGCATAAACGCAGGTGTGGCTGAAAAGGGCTCATTATGAATAACAAAAGACATTCCCATCATTCAGGAGCTTCTGAGCGTTTTTGAAACTCTGTGCCAGGAACCTGGGACAAAGACTAATATATTATTTTTTACTTTATTCCACTTTCTTACTCACAGAGACGAAGGGAGAGAATGGGGGAGGGTCCTGAGTGCTTCGTGAATTCATTGTGGGAGGAGGCGCTGGAACTGTATGAGTGGTTGAAGGAAAGTATGAGGAAAACAGAATCACAGATCATTTTTACTTAACTGGAGGTCTATCTTACAGAAGAGGGAACCTCTGCCAGGAGGAATTTGGACCAATGGGTGAAAGTAATGGAAAACCAGTTTTCAGCAGGAGCTGATGGGATGGGGTTGCCTTGAGAAGTAATAAGCTCCTAGAAGATATTTTAACAGAGCCAAATGCAAGTTCCATGTGAGCAGAGCTCAGTCAGATTTGACCCCTGCTGTGTGCCTGGGGCCTGGATATTACCTGGCAAAGAGTAGATCCTTACTAAATATTTGTTGAATATCCATTTGTCAATGAGAAGGGAAGTTAGTTTAAATATATGAAAACATAGGTCCAGTTATAAGTCTTTAGTATCCAGCCATTGTGCTGGCTTTTGAGGCAAAAAACAAAAACAAAAACAGAAAACTCTTCTTAAACTCACCACAGTAAGGGCTGGCTACAAGTGGGGAGATAGACATTTATGTCTAGAGCAGTTTAATAACAAATTATTTCCAGTTAAAGATGGCAAGTTGAACCCATCCATTAGTTTATACTCCCCCAAACCCATGGAAATTACAGTAAAAGGATTTTATTAAAAGGCATAAGCCCATCAGTTCAAAGGTGGAATGCAGATGGAGACTTTTAAAACATGCACTCTGAATGAAGAGACCCCCCCAAATAGGCTTTGTGTGAGCAACATGGCTGTTGATTCACCTGCGTGTGGGAGGGCTGAGTCCGAAAAGAGAGTCAGCAAAAGGCGATGGGGTAGGAGTTGGTTTTATAGGTTTGGGGTAGGCAGTGGAGAGTTACAGAAGTTACAGTTTAGGGCAGTTTTTGCAAGCTGCGAGAGGGTCGCAGGGTCTGGAGTCATGAGGTTGACCAAGGTGAGTTACAAAGTCCAATTGCCTTGTCAGTTGAGGCAGGAATAAGGAACAATAGAAGAATGTCTCAAGTTAATTATGCACTGCAGGTGTTGGTCATTCTACCCTTTTGTGGTTTTCCAGTTACTTCAGACTCTCTATTTCCAGGAACTCCTCCAGAGGTGTATGTGCCGGTCACGGAGGTTACCATGCTGTCCATGGTGCAGTCAGTCAGTGAAAAAGAGCTTACAGAGACGTCTAGGTAAAGATGGTGAATTGAATGCACACAATTCATTTTGCTCTTTTTGAAGACCCTAACGTGACAATGAAGGAATTTTTTAAAAATCAGAAACCCACAAAGATAGAGATGAGATAGAAATTTGGCAGGACTTGTTTTACAAGATACATGTCACAAGGACACTGCTGATAAAATGGGATGCGGTAAAGAAGTCAAAACCTGCCAAAACCAAGAGGGCAACAAAATCAACCTCTGATTGTCCTCACTGCTCATTATATGCTAATTATAATGCATTAGCATGCTAAAGGCACTCTCACCAGTGCCATGACAGTTTACAAATGCCATCTCAATGTCCAGAAGTTACCTTATATGGTCTGAAAGGAGGAGGAACCCTCAACTCTGGGAAATCTCTGCCCCTTTCCTGGAAAACTCATGAATAATCAACTCCATATTTAGCATATAATCAAGAAATAACCATAAATATAGCCAGCAAACAGCCCACAAAGGCTGCTATACCTATGTCATAACCATGTTTTAGTCCTTTACTTTCTTTTTTTTGAGATGGAGTCTCCCTCTGTCACCCAGGTTGGAGTTCAGTGGCACAGTCTTGGCTCACTGCAGCCTCTGTCTCCTGGGTTCAAGCGATTCTCCTGCCTCAGCTTCCCGAGTAGCTGGGATTACAGGTGCGTGCCACCACGCCCAGCTAGTTTTTGTATTTTTAGTAGAGATGGGGTTTCTCTATCTTAGCCAGGCTGGTCTGGAATTCCTGACCTCAGGTATCCACCCACCTTAGCCTCCCAAAAGTGCTGGGATTACAAGTATGAGCCACTGTACTCCGCCTTTTCCTTTACTTTCTTAATAAACTTCCTTTCACTTTATTCTGCTTGCTCTTGAATTCCTTCCTGTGCTTGAATTTCTTCCTGCACAAAGCCAAGAACCCACGTGGCCTCCTGGGCTGAGCCCCAATTTGGGGTTTGCCCTGTGCCAGAAATAATGGGAGAGAAGACAACAACAGCACAAGTTTGGAAACTGTAAAGCAATGAGTGAGTAAACTGAGCAGGCTGGGAAAAGCTGAAGCCTAAACTGTAAAAGGGGAAGGCTAAAAAGCCAATACCCACCCCTTCTCCCCAACCCCCACCACAGTCTCAGACACTGGTGACACTAATGTTGCTGGAAGTAGAGTGAGGAAGGGAGCTAAAATAATGAGACCTTGGGCTGGGTGTGGTGGCTCACGCCTGTAATCCTAGCACTTTAGGATGCCAAGGCGGGTGGATCACTTGAGGTCAGGAGTTTGAGACCAGCCTGGCCAACATGGTGAAACCCTGTCTCTACTAAAAATACAAACACTAGTCAGGCATGGTGTTGGGCGCCTGTAATCTCAGTTACTGGGGAGGCTGAGGCAGGAGAATTGCTTGAACCCAGGAGGCAGAGGTTATAGTGGATGGACATTACACCACTGCACTCCAGCCTGGATGACAGAGCAAGATTCCATCTCAAATAAATGAAAATAAATTAAATAAAATAAGGAGACCTGGCTAAAAATCAAGACGTTTGATTATTAGGTCACTTCCCCAAATCTGTGTAGGTGTATGTCTTAGTTTGTTTTCTTTTGCTATAAAAGAATACCAGGCCAGGTGTGGTGATGCACGCCTGTAATCCTAGCATTTTGGGAGTCTGAGGCAGGTGGATCACTTGAAGTCAGGAGTTTGAGACCAGCCTGGCCAACATGGCGAAACTCCGTCTCTACTAAAATTACAAAAATTAGCCAAGTGTGGTGGCAGGTGCCTATAATCTCAGCTATTTGGGAGGCTGAGGCAGAAGAATCACTTGAACACAGGAAGCAGAGGTGGCAGTGAGCCAAGATTATACCACTGCACTCCAGCCCGAGACTCTGTCTCAAAAACAAACAAACAAACCCAGAGACTGGGTAATTTATAAAGAAAAGAAATGTATTTCTTACAACCCTGGAGACCGGAAAGTCCAAAAACATGGTGCTGTCATCTGCTCAGTTTCTGTGAGGGCCTTCTTGCTATGTCATAATATAGTGGAGGGCATTACATGGCAAGAGGGCAGGAGCATGCATGTCAGCTCAGGTTTCTCTTCTCTGAGGGGACTGGTGGCTTTATAAGAAGAAGGATTCCCACCCTGATGACCTTGCTTAACCCTAATAATCTCCCAAAGGCCCTGCCTCCAATCAGCATATAAATGTGAAGACTGTTTCCAACACATGAAACTTGGGGAACACATTTACACTGTAGCAGTGGCTGGGTGCAGTGGCTCATGCCTGTAATCTCAGCACTTTGGGAGGCTAAATCTCAGCATAGAGGTGGTTCCCCCATGCTGGTGATTCTCATGACAGTGAGTGAATTCTCATGAGATCTGATGGTTTTATGTGTCAGGTTTTATAAGAGACAGGAAAATTACTTGAGGCCAAGAGTTTGAGACTAACCCGGGCAACATAGTGTAACCCTTTTCTATTTTTTTTTTTTTTTTTTTTGAGATGGAGTCTCACTCTGTTGCCCAGGCTGGAGTGCAGTGGCATGACCTCAGCTCACTGCAACCTCCACCTCCCGAGTTCAAGCAATTCTCCTGCCTCAGCCTCCTGAGTAGCTGGGGTTACAGGCATCCACCACCACACCTGGCTAATTTTTGTATTTTTAGTAGAGAAAGCATTTTGCCATCTTGGCAAGGCCGGTCTTGAACTTCTGACCTCATGCTCCACCTGTCTGGGCCTCCCAAAGTGCTGGCATTACAGGCATGAGCCACTGCACCTGGCAGTGTGACCCTTCTCTACAAAAAATTTAAAAATTATCTGGGCATGGTGATGTACACTTGTAGTCCTAGCTACCTGGAAGGCTGAGATGGGAGGATCCCTTGAGCCCAGGAGATGGCGGTTACAGTGAACTGTGATCACACTACTGCACTCCAGCCTGGGTAGAGCAAGACTCTGTCTCAAAAAAGAAGAAAAAAAGTAAACTATAGCAGTGGATAATTGCTCTTTCTCCATGCTGGCAGAAAACTGAGATTTGTTCTTGGAAATGGTAAAACAAAATCTCTGGATTGGGGGATACCAGGCTGAGGATGGAGATACCATGTTTAAAAAAGGGAGAGAGATGAAACTGTTGGAAAAAAAAACTTCCGCTCTACCAGCTTCGGTCTGTGTAGTTGGGGCCCTGCAAATGAATGGACATCAGACAGACTAACAGGAGAAAAGACAGATGTGCAGGAGCAGTTAGTAGTGAGTGCCTTGCTGGACAGCCAGAGTGAAAAGTTTATACAAGGTTAACAAAATAAGGGCTTAGGGCTTCAAAGATGGGAGGTTCTGATGAAGTTTCTTTACATCACTTTCTTGGAATGTCATAGTGTCCAAGGTCAGTTGACCTCCCTGGAGGGTGGGAGGAGGGCAGAGTTGTGGCCGGTGACTCACATAAAGCCGTGTTTTGGTCAGATAAGGAACATACAGATCATATCTCTTTCTGTATCTGCTTTTGGGTTTTTGGTGCCTTCAAAATGAACTTATGCATATAAGAGCGTGAGGCCTCCATATCCCTTTCCTGAGAATGCTGGCAGTCTGGCCTTTACCTTCTAAGCCAAAGACTGGAAGAGTTTTTTTCTGGGGAATCTGGTTAGCTCAAGAGGAAAGACTTAAAGATACAGACATCAGAGGTTCCCCAACTACAGAGCCATTCACCCTACAGGGATCTCCTGGTCAGACAGGTCCCACTTACCCACTAGGAGCTTCCAATTAACATTCAGTCCCCAACTCTCACACAGGAGCTAACAATGAGGGAAAGTCACCAACACGAAAGTCACCAAAACAAACAAGACCATAAGCAACTGAGCAGTGTTAAGTGCAATGTAGGAAGAAGAAAATTTCCAAAGAACAATTATTAATACCCTTAGAGAGATAAGCGATGATAACTGCATGAAATAAGAAATGGGGCCAGGCAAAGTGGCTTACACCTGTAATCCCCACACTTTGGGAGGCTGAGGCTGGCAGATCATGAGGTCAGGAGTTCGAGACCAGCCTGACCAACATGGTGAAACCCCATCTCTACTAAAGACACAAAAAATTAGCCAGGCGTGATGGCAGGTGCCTGTAATCCCAGCTACTTGGGAGACTGAGGCAGGAGAATTGCCTGAACCTGGAAGACGGAGGTTGCAGTGAGCCAAGATTGCACCATTGCACTCCAGCTTGGGCGACAGAGCGAGACTCCATATCAAAAAAGAAAAAAAAAAAAAAAAAAAAGAAATAAGAAAGAAATGCTATATAAAATAATAAAGAAGAGCTCTTAGAAATTAAAAATATAGTAGGAGAAGTTGAAAATTTCAATAGAAGCATTAGAGGATTAAGTTTAAATGTGGGGGCCAAAGCCATCCGATCTCTGGAGTTTTGCAGAAAATTTAACGTGCAGAAGGCGAGGATGGACAGCTCTGTAGAAATACGATCGAGGAAAGAGGGTGACCTAGTGCCGACAGACTGAGTGGGGAAGCCCGGCAGGGTTGTCTGTCCAGATTCTTCTCAGCCTCTCTGAGAACGCGTTCCTTCCATTGGGTGTGCATCAGGACCCTCTCTGGATTAGGGGGTCGTACAACCTACAATCAAACAAGGTAGGTCAGATAATTTCTTTACAGCCAGTTTTTACACAGAAAGGCAAAGGGAAAATGAAAGTAATAGTTTTAGGTTTCATGGCTGGCTTTGGGGAAAAGGGATTCTTGTTTCTGTAGCTGGCCTTGAGGGAGAACTGGACTGAGAGACAGATGGCAGGAGACGATCATAGAAAAACTTTTGCTTCTGAGGCTGCTGCTGATGCCTTCATTTTGGGGTATCGTTTCCTGAGCTCAAACAAGTCTCTCAGAAAGTAGAATGATATAGTTTGACTGTGTCCACACCCAAATCTCGTCTTGAATTGTAGTTCCCATAATCCCCGTGTGTCATGGGAAGGACCTGGTGGGAAGTGATTGGATCACTGGGGCAGTTTCTCCCATGCTGTTCTCATGATAGTGAGTGAGTTCTTGCGAGATCTGGTTTCTAAGTGTCTGGCATTTCCCTTGCTGGCACTTCTCTCTCCTGCCATCTTGTGAAGAAGGTACTTGCTGCTCCTTCACCTTCCACCATGATTGTAAGATTCCTGAGGCCTCCCCAGTTATGTTGAACTGTGAGTCAATTAAACCTCTTTCCTTTAGAAATTACCCAGTCTCAGGCAGTTTGTTTGTTAGTTTATTTTGAGACAGAATCTCACTCTGTTACCCAGACTAGAGTGCAATGGTGCGATCTCAGCTCACTGCAACCTCCACCTCTTGAGTTCAAGTGATTCTCCTGCTTCAGCCTCCTGAGCAGCTGTGATTACTGGTGCATGCCACCATGCCCAGCTAATTTTTATATTTTTAGTAGAGACGGGGTTTTGCCATGTTGGCTAGGCTGGTCTTGAACTCCTGGCCTCACACTTGAGGCCTCCCAAAATGCTGTGATTACAGGAGTGAGCCACTGTACCCAGCCCTTGAGCAGTTCTTAATAGCAGCATGAGAATGGACTAATACACAGAACAAACAAGACAAAGAGATAGAAAATAGAAAAGATAAGAAAATTAGTGGAGCAGTCCAGAAAGTCCTCTATATGAAGGAAAGAAAACCCAAACAGAGCAGGGGAGGTTGTAAACTAACTCAAGAAAAGTCCCAGACCAGAAGAACATGAGTTTTCAGACTGAAAATACCTTCCAAGTGTCCAACATGCTGAAAAAATAGCTCACATCAAGGTGCAACATCGTGAAAAGAAGATTCTATAAGGTTCCTGAGAAAGAGGAGGAAAAAGCCATCACTTACAAAGGATCTAGTATCAGAATGGCATCTTTAGCATCACAATCATGTAAATATTGATCTAACAAAAATTGCAATATACATAAGTCATCAGGATGGAGAGGAGAAGAGTGTGTGTGTGTGTGTGTGTGTGTGTGCGTGTGTGTGTGTGTGATGGCAAGAGGGGAAAGACAGCCAAATCTGCATGCTCGATAATGGAAAGTCAATAGATAATGCCAAAAATGAAATAACAAAGACATAGCAACATAAGCACATTTTAAAGAGATTTGGAGGTAAATATTGAAAGAATCAGCTAAAAGCCTTGATATGGTTGCCTCTAAGGAGTGGTTGCCTCTGCCTGGGGTGGGTGAGGGGTTGGAAAGCAAGGGATTACAGGTGGTTTGTTTTTTAATTTCAAACCCACTAGAATTAGGTAACTTCGTAAACCTTGTAGATGTATAACATTCATAAAATAAAAAAGTAGAACTAAAAAAATGCTGGGCACATGTTTTTTGTTGTATTATATGTATTTGTATGTCTGCCATTTTTCATAATAAAAATATTTTAAAGAAAAAAAATCCCAGGCCTGATGACAACGTCAGAGGAGGGAGAGATTCTGTGGGCTGGAGAAGCCTTCATGGGTGGGGCTTTCTTTAGTTGAGTGGTGAGCTGGGATGGGACTTAAATGGGCAGCGGGAGGCAGGGGGCCTTCCGGGACGAGAGGGAGGCAGAGAGCAAAGGCTCAGGGAGGCTCTGATGCAGGTGTGTTTAGTATGTCTTTCTCTCTGATTGGGTAAAATGCCCCCCCACCCCATGCTATACTCTGCTCACAGTGAAAGATGAGGTGGATTTTGGCAGAGATGACCAGCAGGGGGATCTGGACTTCTCTTGAGAGGCCGGCAACACGGATGAAAGGTGTGCCTGAAAAGGCAAACTGTCCTGGCCACAAGCAGGATGGGCCCGCAGGAGAAGCCGGGGCAGTGACTTTGAGCAAACCAGTGACGGCCTTGGGTAGTGGCAGTGGGGACGGAAAGAAGGGATGGGTAAAAGAAGGTTTTGAAGTTGAAGGAAAAGAATGTGTTGGTGGCCGGAGGAGAGAGATGGAGGGAAGAGTCCAAGATGGTGGAGACTTTGGGTGTGGGAGAAGGATGGAGATGTGGGAAGAAATAGGAACACAAGGGAGCTGAGGATGGGGTTTAAAAGTGTGCAGGGGCAGAGGGAAGGACCTGCAAGTAGAAAGGACTTACTGGGAATTGGGAGGGAGGAGAAACTTATGGTCTAGAGGAGAGGTTTGAGGTGATGGGCCAAAGTCCATGGTGACAACTGACATGTTTCTCAGGCTTTGCAGCCTCAAAGTCCTTTCTCAGGCCCAGCCACATTCAGCTCTGTGAGAAGGAGAGGCAGACTTATTTCCATTTTACCAAAGGGGAAACTGAGGCTCCCAAGAACTCACCCTCTGGGTATATGATCAAAACTCTCATTTTTTGCCCAAACCACTGTGGTAGGCGATAGGAGTGGATGTTGTCCCTGAAGGATGTATGCAGAGGGAGAATGGCAGAGGGACAGGGGCTAAGCACCCCCAGGTGGAGGGCAGGAGAGGCAGGGGAAGAATCAGGCAGGGAGACAAGAAAAGGGAGAGGCTGGTACAGATGGGGAGGAAGGACAGAGTTTAAGGAGATGTCAGGACAAAAACAGCTGCAAATGAGATGTACTAGGCTCATGCCCCAGGCCGAGCACTGCCCTCAGCTCCTCATCTCATTTGGTCCTGATGACAACTCTATGAAATAGGTGAGGGATTAATGAGGAAACAGGAACTAAACCCTTTCCAAGGCCACTCACTCATCACTGCGTGGTGGAGCCAGGATTTGAATCCCAGCATCTGACTCAGAGACCTGGAATCTCAACTCTGCCATGTTGCAGGCCACAGACCTGCAACATGGGGGTGGTTTCAAAAATTAAAACATCTTTTTTTATGTTAAAAAGATAGATTTTTAAACCACACTTCCCAAAAATAGTGACACTCATTATAATAAATAAAAGTAAACTGACCAGGCACAGTGGCTCACACCTGTAATCCCAGCATTTTGAGAGACCAAGGCAGGTGGATCATGAGGTCAGGAGTTCAAGACCAGCCTGACCAAGATGGTGAGACCCCTGTCTCTACTAAAAATACAAAAATTAGCTGAGTGTGGTGGCAGGCACCTGTAATCCCAGGTTTTCAGGAGGGTAAGGCAGGGGAATCACTTGAACCTGGGAGGCGCAGGTTGCAGCAGTGAGCTGAGATCGCACCACTGCACTCCAGCCTGGCAACAGAGTAAGACTCTCTCTCAAAAAAAAAAAAAAGTAAACCACTACTTAAAGCCAATGAGACTTCCTCCTTTACCCCTGTACCCCCAAACATTGGAGCACTCACCCCACTAAGGTTAGGGATTGGACTGCCTGGGAACCCAGATCAGGGGACAAGCTCGGGACCTGGGTGGATTTCATAAAGGACAAAGCCCTTGGAATGGTGTGTGAATGTTTTCTGTATCTGTAGACATAAACAGTGTGGCTGTGGGGAGCAGCCACCAGTGTGGGGGCCCCTCAAAAGTTAAAAAGTGACTGATGCTGACTTGTGTCCTGGTCTGCTCTGCGGTGGGTGTCCTGCCTGTACAGAGAGAGGGGAGTATGTGTGAGAGCGTGTGTATCAATGTGCATGCATGCACATATTTGTGAGTTTCATTGTATGACTATGTGTGTGGGTTTTGTTTGTAATGATGAATTGTGTGTCTGTGAGCAGATAGTTGTGTATGTGCCTATAAACCAATGTCTGCGTGTGTGTGTGTGTTAGGTATGTGAGTGTGTAAGTGAAAGTGTAAGTATGTCAACGTTGATGAATTGTGTATCTGGGGACCTATCTGGGGACCGGAATATTTGTTCATGGGAGTGCCTGTGTATTCACATATGTGCACATGTGCATGTGAACAGAAGTGTGGGATGCATGTTCTGTGATTATGGGTCATGTGTAAGAGGGCAGATGTATATAAATACATGTGCCAGTTATGTGATGTCTGTGGATGAAGTGTGAGGTGTATGTGATTATGAATCCTGTGTCTGGGGCAGGTTGATTTGGTGTGTGTGTGTGTGTGTGTGTGTGTGTGTGTGTGTGTAGTGGTGACTGGGCATGAGAGTGCATGGCTGCAGGTCTGTATATATAGCCATCAATGTACCTGTGTATGTGAGTGTGCTGGGAAAAGACATCAGAAGTCCTTGCCATTCCCCCATTTCAGCCCCCCAGCCTTCAGAGCCTGCTCCCATTTGGGTCTAGAGCAGCATGCTCCAGAGAGATGTGAGCATCCTTTCAGTGGCCTGGGGAGCAGTGACAAGGAAATGTGCTTGTTTATACCTGAAAACCTTAATAAATCATCAAATTTACGTGTGTGTTGCAGGGAGCAATGGGAACAGGCAGCATTCAACTTGCAGGCCGTGCAGATGTTTAACTTAATGTGAAAGTTTATTTGTAAGCCCAGAGAGTGAGTCGTGCTGGAGACAAGACTCCCAGGCCCCGGATAAATCCGAGAACGTTTTTTTTTTTCCCTCCTCTCTCCTTTGCACGCCTTTTAGCAGAGCCTTGGAATAACGTTAATTTATCTAATGTGTGCATGCCATAAGTTACTTTTTTAATTATTATGATCAAAATATTGCTTAAAATTGACGCCGGCTGCATGTGTTTCTGTCAGAGACCGTAATTGCAATTGTAAATTGGGGAGCAGTTTGGCGCCAGGAGCCTCCCTGAGTAACGTCCCCAATACTCTTACCCAGAGGTAGATACAAACAGAACTGCAGATCGCACGGCAAAAATACACCAGCGTGAGGTAAAAGGGTAATTAGCAGTGCAGAAAGGGAAGTGGGCTCTTTCCTGTTCTGCGGCCCACAGGGGCAAGGACTGGGCTAGAGGCTGGCCCCAGACAGGGCTAGGGCTGGGCGTGGGATGGCGCCTAGGGAAGGACCCAAGTAGGCCTCTGCACCTCAGTTTCTCCTGTAAAATGAATATAATGGAAACACCCATCACTCCAACCAGGTGATGCGTGTGAAAGTTTCCCAGAAACCCACAAGCTCCCTATCTAAGTAAAGGGATTCCTCAAGGGCTCGGGAAATGGTGCTTTCTTCACCTTCCCCATCAGGAATGGTTTAGGCTGACTTTGACTTTCAAAGAAAACTGCAGATCTAGGACCAGAAGGCTGCCTTAGAGTGCAATGGTTAGGACCTCAAGCCTTAAAATTATTTTATTCATCCATACATTCATCTGATAATATTTATGGTACACCCTTTATGTTCCAGGACCTATCCAGGCGTTAGGGATAGAGCAGTGAACAAAACAGAGATCCCTGCCCTGCAGAGCGCACGTTCTAGCAATGGGGCCAATAAGCAATGAACATAGTAAGTAAACTGGGTAATACAGAAGTGAATTATATAGCACATTACAAGTGGACACATTGTAGTTGTGTGACTTTAGACAAGTTACTTAACCCAGGGCTACTGAACCCTTTTTACATAGTGGCCCAGGCCATCATCATCACGGTGGCAATGCAACCTACTAACAGCCCATGTCATTATCATAGTGGTAATAGTAATAACAATCGTTTATATGGCATCAACTGTGTGCCAGACACTGTTCTAAGCACCTGCCATATAAGCGATTGATGATGATGGCATAGGTAAGGCTATCTTTCTTGAACCTTCGTGCCATGCCATTAATCCTCACAAGGAATCTATGAGGCGAGGAGGTGATCATAATACTGTAGGGCTGGTGGGTAGACCCATGGCGCTGCCATCCTGTAGCTGAGCAGAACGAATTTGCAGATTAGAGAAATGGGTACAGTAATAGTGCTCAGCTCCCAAGGGTGGAGAAAATGCCTGGGAAGTACCCAGCACAGCACATGGCACAGCATGAAGGTTTCAGAAAGATAAGCTTGTTTTGTTACTCACATGTAAGCCCTGAGACAGGCGAGAGTCAGGAAGCTGGTTAGGGGAATAGAGGGGAGCTCATTGACCTAGCAGTGAACCTGGTTACCTGCAGAGCTCATAAGTCATCTAAGGGACCAAGGCTACTGAGGGTGGATGGCCTGTGAGAGGTGACTTCAGGGGGAAAGCGTTCTTGTTCCTGGCTGGTGTCAAATAAAGAGCAAATCAGGACTTAAGTGAGAGAGACTATGTGAAAAGGCAATTGCAATAGGAGGGGAGGGATGGGGGGTGCTTTAGAACCTGGTCCTGGCTAGAAAGAGGTGGTATGTGGTAAGAGGAGGTGATGGTGCTGGGCTGTTCCTGGCTTGCTGGACCTCCCTGTGCTGCCCACCTGTGGTCCAGGGAGACAGTGAGGGCTGGGCCGCCCCTTGGTCTATGCCCTGAACCAGGAGAGGCAGAGCCTCATACTGGGTGGGAGCAGAGGCTGGAGGTGAAAGCCTGGGCCCTGCTCCCTCCCACCAAGTTTAGAGGCTGCCCATGTATGACCTCTGCTCAGTAGGGATAAGGGTTTTCTTTAGTCTCTCCCTCCCAAGCTTTCTTTCCAACCATCATATGGGAAGATGTGCGGGAGTTGGCCACATGTCTGTCTGTGGTTGCAGAGTGCCTCGAAGCTGGCAGGGGCCTGGAGGCAGGACCAAAGAGCATCACTTTGTTTAGAGCCTCTCTCCCTCGCCCTTCCACTGTTCTTGCTATGCCAGCCATGGGCTGTTTGACGAGTGACGGATGCCGCCCTGCAGGGAGAGGGCAGGAGAGGAGCTCAGCCCCTGCGCTTTCTCCAGGTTCTGTTCTCCAGCCTGAGCCAGTCCTGCCATACCCACAGCCACCTCCAGCCTCCCGGGCTGCTGATGTACCACCCGCCTGTCTTCCCATCACTCAGGGTGACTCCATAATGACTATAATCATGGTGTTCGCGAAGAGGTGAGGGAGGGACAGCGAGAGCTTCCCTAGACAGCCTGTCCATTAGTGGGGCAGCAGCCTGTCACAGCTGTCCGGAGAGAGATGAGCCCGGACCAGGCCAGAGAGGGCTGGGAGGGGAGACCAAGAACCCCTGTCTTCTCCATCCCTTCTTCCCCTTCCCCGGTCCCTGGCCTTCTGTTTAGGAACTCTGCTCTAATTATAAATGATTTGACAACTTTAGGCCAGGCTCTGTAATTAAAAATAAAGAAGAAGACAGGCAGCATTGTTTCCTAACACGATGCCTTTAATTGGTGGAGTTAATTTTAACGGGGCCTAGTTCAGTGCCTTGGAGGAGGGGATTCCAGAACTGGGGCTCTTTCTGGCATCCCCTGGAATACTCGCCCAGCATTGGCATCACTCTTGACATCTGGCATCCCCTGGAATGCTCGCCCAGCCCATTTACCTCATCAGCCAGGGTTCCTCAGGCGAGGGGCAGGGTCTTCATTTATTTTTATCTCTGGTGCCTGGCACACAGTAAGCAGAAGCAGGATCTTCCACCCCTTTCAGCCACACAGGAGGCTGAAGATGGGGAATTGCTTGAGCTCAGGAGATCCAGGCTGCAGTGAGCTGTGATGGTGCCATTGCACTCCACCCCCACTCCCAAAATAAATGAATTTAAAAAATAAAAATTTTTAAAAGCCACATTGGGATTGTGACTTGCAAAGAATAGAGAGAAAGCCTTCCAGACTGTCTCAAGTGACAAGGGAGACATTGCAAGGGCAAGGAGGGGCTGCCGTGGATACCCCAAGGCAGGAAGGGAACAACAGCTGATCCATACAGGGTGGAACCCATGTCAAGGAGGGAAACCCCTCCCTCTACCTCTGAGACTTCCATAATTAAGTCTATGAAATAAACTGACAGGAGGCAGATTAGCAGGAGAAAAGGTAGACATGATTATTATGTGCACAGGAGCATCACGTGAAGGAAAAGTGAATACCCCAAACCCAGCGAGATTTAGAAGCTGAGATGCGTTCTTCATAGGGGAGAGAGAAGGGGGACTGCGGGCAAGTTGGAGGAGAGTATATGGGATTCGGAAAGATGAATGGGCCCTTGGAAGAATGAGTGAGTCTGACAAAGTCTGCCTGAGTGGGTGCCCCCCAGACCCCCAGTTTCCTCTCTCTCCTGTGATAGGAGCCAGTCTTCTCTGTTTGATAGATTCCCAGGGAGGGTTTCATGACTGTTGGCTTCTTTTTGGAGGACGTCTTTAGGTAGATGCAGGAAGCTCAGCGAGCGCCCCTGCCTGCATTCGCTGTACCCCAAGTGCTCTCAGTTTGAGGTAATCAGCATACCAGAGCTAAATATTTTGGGGTGACATTCCCTGAACTTTTTTTTTTTTTTTTTTCTGGAGACTAGGGAAGCCAGGAACTCAACCTGCTTTCTCCATCTCTCAAGGCCTCCTCAGTAGCCAAGACTTCTCTTTCTCTGGGGTCTCCCACCTTTTTGGGGACCAGCCTCCCTAAAGATAAGAGACTGTTTTTCTCTTTTAACTTCAGCTCATGCTGAAATTAAATCCTTTCTTTAGTTCTTTTAGCACTGCCAAAGACAGGCTGGTATTTTCAAATATAACTGTATCTTTTAAAAACGAGAAAATAGAAATAGAAAATACAAATAGCAGAAACAGTTTTCCAAAGGGCAGATTCTGAGTGCTAGGAATCCTGGTAGAAGTAGAAGCTCCGTTTTCTAAGTTCCAAGCTATGCAATAACCTTTCTCTAACCTTCCAAGAGCTGGGACAATTCTACCCCTGCCCCCATGAGATAGATGCCTCAGATGTAATCTACAGAAGCAGAACTGTCCCAGTGTTTTCAAGGAACCCCTCTGAGAAGAGAGCCTGGCTCAGTAAATATGTAGTATCTTATTTTCCACCAAATGAAACAGTTTATCAGGATATTTTATTTCCTCCTGGGAGGAACAAGAAAGACCCCCCAAAGACATACCCTTCTGTAAATTAAACCTCTTGGATCTAAGCCTTCCCTCATCCCCATTACCCAAGCCTCATCCCTAAATCTCGCCAGTTTCATAAGAAGCTGAATAATGTTTTTGAAATAGTAAACCTACCTGTTCCTATTGCCTGGTCGCCCCGCACCCAGTGAGTCAATGACATCGATGCCTCTGGGGAGGGCGGCTACAGCCTAGAACAAAGAAGTCAATTGAGTTGCTAAATGGATTTTTTTTTTTTTTAACTTGAGGCAGATACAGATACAATAGTCTATGGGCAAAGCGATTTTGATTTGCAAGAGCTAGAGCTTAAAAGAGAAAGTTCAGCTTTAAATTCCAAGAAGGCTTAGTTTAAACTCAGGACTGATCATTGAATTTCTGAAAGTTAACCGTAAGGTGTCTGGGGATGTAGTAGATGTTAAATGTTGATCGAACCAGTCTTTCTCCATGTACAAAAATCCGTCTATGTGATTCAACTTTTATTCTCAAGCAATGCTTTAATGAGTAGCAGTAGTTAACATTGTAATTACCTGATGCCAGGTACTGTGCTAAGGGTTAGATAACTCATTTAATATTCTCAACAACCTCATAGAAGTGGTAGCACGATTATCCCCATGCTCAGATGAGCTCATGTTGATTGCCTGCTGCCCAGCTATAACAATGCCTCTCTGTCATTCAATCAGTTCTCTCACTTCTGTTTCCATCGTGCCTTCTCCATCCGGGTTCTTGTGCGTACTCTTCTCTCTGCTGGGAAGATTCATCAACACCTTGTCTCTTCGGAGAAATCAGACCCACCTTGTTCTGAGGCTTCCAGGGACAGGTAATCATATCCTTCTCTGTGCCACAGCTAAACCTGTGCACATACAGGTTATATTTTTGCATTTTATATACAGAACTTTACTGGAATTACTTGTGTAGGTTGGTTTCATTTGAGAGTAGTGGGGTTTCCTCTGTATCTTTAGAATCTAACAAATGCTTGGCACATAGTAGGGACCAAAGACTAATAAATAAGTGACTAAATGATGAATGAATGAAAAAAAAAGTTAACCACAGAGCAGAGACCTGAGGGTACTTGCCCCTCCATGCAGGAAAAGCTTCCTGGGAAATAGGGAATCCTAAGGAGAGAGGTGGAACCATCATTTAGAAGGAGACTTTGGGTCCCTGCTTTCTACTTAGAGGTCAGAACCCCTGGGGGTGATAGAGACCACAGGTGCATCTGCTAAGCCCCGGGCAGTTTATGCCTTGCTTCCCTCTGGAACTCTCAGAATATCCTGAGCCAGCAGGGAAAAGACTTGCAGAGAGGAAGGTGACTTTAGGCAATGAGAGGGCCTGAGATCCTTGCTGTTGGTCCTTCCCACAACTCCCTTCAGGTTCCCGGCCTGCAGCTGATACCAAGGAAATCTGGAGTGGCCTCCAATCTGAGAGATGAGGACTGGGGTACAAGTCAGGGCTAGCAGGAGAGGAGCAGCCCAGCAATCAAGATAAATAATATTGTAATGCAATACTTAAAAAAAAAATTGGCGACTGGGCACGGTGGCTCAATGCCTGTAATCCCAGCACTTTGGGAGGCTGAGGCAGGAGGATCATGAGGTCCGGAATTCAAGACCAGCACCTGGACAAGATAGTGAAACCCCATCTCTACTAAAAATACAAAAATTAGCCGGGCTTGGTGGCGGGCACCTGTAATATCAGCAACTTGGGAGGCTGAGGCAGAGAATTGCTCGAACCTGGGAGGCAGAGGTTGCAGTGAGCTGAAATTATGCCACTGCACTCCAGCCTGGGTGACAGAGTGAGACTCCATCAAAATAGCAACAACAACAACAAATTGGCAAAATATGGCTCATGGGTTGGCTACCTAGTTTTATTTTTAATTATTTAATTACTTTTTTTGAGATAAGGTCTCACTGTGTTGCCTAGGCTGGTCTCGAACTCACGCAATCCTTCTGCCTCAGCCTCCCGAATAGCTGAGACTACAGGCATGTGCCACAGTGCCCAGCTGTTGCCCAGCTGTTGCCTGTTGTGTATGTGTCTCTGTGTGTGTGCATGTTTTGAGATGGAGTCTCACTTTGTTGCCCCGGCTAGAATGCAGTGGTGCCATCTTGGGTTCAAGTGATTCTCCTGCCTCAGACTCCCAAGTAGCTGGGACTACAGGTGCCCACCACCATGCCCAGCTAATTTTTTTATTTTTTAGTAGAGACAGCGTTTCACCATATTGGCCAGGCTGGTCTTGAACTCCTGACCTTGTGATCTGCCTGCCTCCCAAAGTGCTGGGCTTACAGACGTGAGCCACCATGTCTGACCTCCTGGTTTTATGAATAAAACTTTATTGGAACTAGGACCAAGATTAGAGTGAGGTGAGTGAGACAGGATCATCCATGTGCAGGGTTGGATCCTGCCTCTAAAATTTGATATATTGTTTTGATTAAAAAAAACTTTTAAAAATTAATTAATTTATTTAGAGACGGGGCTTTGCTCTGTTGCTGAAGCTGGAGTGCAGTGGTGTGATTATGGCTCACTGCAGCCTTGAACTCCCGGGCTCAAGCGATCCTCTTGCCTCAGTCTCCCAAATAGCTGGGACTACAGGCACTGTCACCATATGTGGCTAATTTTTTAAAATCTTTGTAGAGATGGAGTCTTGCTATGTTGCCCAGGATGATCTTGAACATCTAGGCTCAAGCAACCTCACTGCCTCAACCTCCCAAAGTGCTGGGATTACAGGCATGACCACCACACCTGGCCTAAGTGCCGCGTTTTGGGGCTACAACTTACATTTTATGCCTGAGATGAGTGCCTTGGTCTCGTGCTCCAGTCTTGGCCTAGGAGGTGGAAGCTGTGTCAGAGGGGTTGCGGGAGTGATGAGGGCTGCTGCCTCCAGAAGATGCCTTTGCTTTTTGATGAGAGCACAGGCTGGATTTCAGTTTCTTTCACCGTTTCAGCAGACCCCTCTGTATATAGTACAATCTGCACAACTCTACAGGGGGGCCATGTCTGGAAAACAGACTACAGATTAGTTCACCCACAGGTAGTCCCCAGCAGTGGGAGATGCACCAAGGACAGAAACCCAGGACCATTGAGGACAAGCCACCTTTCAGCCTCCCTTCTGGGTAGGCAAGGGGAGCCCCTTGGCTGGGTATGGATCAATCTTGGCACACTGCAAACTTCACCTCCCAGGTTCAAGTGATTCTCCTGCCTCAGCCTCCCGAATAGCTGCGATCACAGGCGTGAACCACCACTCCTGGCTAATTTTTGTATTTTTAGTGGAGACGGGGTTATGTCGTATTGGCCAGGCTGGTTTCAAACTCCTGGCCTCAAGTGATCCACCTGCCTTGGCCTCCCAAAGTGCTGGGATTACAGGTGTTATTTGTCTTTTAATTGCTGAGTTATAAGAGTTCTTTATGTATTCTGTGTACAAGTAAGTTATGAATGGCTTCCTTTTGTGTAGAGGATGAATTTTAGTCCCTTCAGCTGTCCTGCAAGGCTCTTCCAGATCGAAACTGATTTCCTTACTGCGGGCTCTATCTCCTGCTACTCCCTTCCTTTTACTGATAATGCTTTTTCACGTGCCTGTCCAGAAAATGCTCTCTCTCACACTGGCCTTTTGTAGATGCCATTCCAAAAACATTATTATTCCTTCTTGCCTGGCTAAAATCCACTCACCCTCCACTTAAGGTTCCTTTCTGTGGGCTAAAAAGATGGTGCAGGCGGGGCATGCATGGTGGCTCATGCTTAGAATCCCAGCACTTTGGGAGGCTGAGGCAGGAGGATCACTTGAGCCTGGGAGTTTGAGAGACCAGCCTGGGCAACATAGCGAGACTCTCCAAAAAAGTAAGAAAAAAAAAAATTAAATCAATATTAAATATATGTAAAAAAAGATGGTGCAGCAGGCAAGCTCCATGCCTGAGAGTTGGTCTATGTTCAGGACCAGCTGCTGAGGGCACCTGTGGATTCTGGCCCTGTGACACTGACAGTGAGGTGCTGGAAAGTGATTGCAACACCGTCCACGAGACCCAAGAGGGCCAGTGAATCCCTTGGAATTAGAGGAGATTTTAAAGGTCATTTAGCCCACCCTCCTGCCCCGGAAGTTGGAGCATTTCTGCATCATCCCCATGTAGCCTGTCCTGTCTCTGGATTCCACCGGGCAAGCTAAACCACTGATATGGGGATACGCAACACAACCTTTAGGGAAGGGGGATGGTATGTTTACCTGCAGGCAGGCAGCCCTGGGCTTCAATCCTGGCTCCGCCCTCAGCCATGGAATCTAGGACAGGTCTCCTAAGTTAGCTTTTCAGTCTGCAGACAGGTGGTAAAAGCTGCCTCGTGGGGCTGTTATTTGGCACTGGGCAGGCACTCAGCAGTGTTGGTTTCCTTTCCCTCCTATTGGAAAACTTGTCCTCAGATTGAGCCTAAATCTGTTTTCCTGTGAATTCCAAATATTGGTCTTGGAGCCACAGGGGGCACATCTCTCTCATCCCACTGTCTGTTTCATGTTTGGAGTTTGTCCCCTTAAAAGCCTCTCTTGAGGTTAGGCACGGTGGCTCATGCCTGTAATCCTAGCACTTTGGGAGGCTGAGGCAGGTGGATCACAAGGTCAGGAGTTTGAGACCAGCCTGGCCAATATGGTGAAACTCTGTCTCTACTAAAAATACAAAAATTAGCCAGGCATGGTGATGGGCCCCTGTAGTCCCAGCTACTTGGGAGACTGAGGTAGGAGAATTGCTTCAACCCGGGAGGGGGAGGTTGCAGTGAGCCGAGATTGTGCCATTGCACTCCAGCCTGGGAGACAGAGCAAGACTCCATCTCAAAAAAAAAAAAAAAAAAAGCCTCTCTCTGCAAACTCAACATCTTCACCTCCCTTAGCAGCTCAGCCCCAGTCACCCATGCTGAGGTGAGCCTCACCCAGAGTCCTTGAGAGGCAAATCCATTCCACAGACAATGGCTGCATTATTGATAATGGTTAGGCTTTGTATCCCCACCCAGGTATCATCTTGAATCATAATCCCTATAATCCCCATAATCTCTTATGTGACAAGGGGGAGACAAGGTGGAGTTAATTGAATCATAAGGGTGGTTCCCCCATGCTGTTTTCACAATAGTGAGTTCTCATGAGATCTGATGGTTTTATGAGAGTTTGGTAGTTCCTCCTGCGTTCATTCTCCCTCCTGCCACCTTGTGAAGAAGGGGCCTCGCTTCCCCTTCCCCTTCCACCATGATAGTAAGTTTCCTGAGGCCTCCCCAGCCATGCTGAAGTGTGAGTCAATTAAACCTCTTTTCTTTATAAACTACCCAGTCTCAGGCAGTTCTTTACAGCAGTGTGAAAACGGACTAATGCTACTGACCATGGCCTTAGGTCATTTCTGTCAGCATAGGAGCCATCTCTCATTCACTACACTGGGTACAGCCATTTGCACTTGCCAAGTATGTAATAAATATGTGTGGACTGAGCCTGCCTCCCTTGGTCGGAGGGAGTACTCTTGCCCCAAGTGTTCTCTTTCTTCCTCAGCTACAACTTGAGGTCAGGGAGTGAGGCAGGCAGTGTATTGTAAGACCTTAAATTAATTTACTGTTTCAACATTTACCAAGCACTGAGCTAGGGGCTCCGATAAGAACTTTTATGAGTTTTCTAGGGCTGCAGTAACAAATTACCATAAACAGCATGGCTTAAAGCAACAGACATTTCTTCTCTTGAAGCTCTGAAGGCTGGAAGCCCAGGATCAAGGTGACGGCAGAGTCATGCTCCCTCTGAGGTTCAAGAAAAGAATCGTCACACTCCTCTTTTCTAGCTTCTGATGGCTTCTGGCAGTTGCTGGCATGCCTTGGCTTGCAGAGCCTCACTCCAATCTGTCTCTGTCTTCACATGGCATTCTCCCCTCTGTACCCCTGGGTCCACATTTCCCTCTTCTTAAAAGAATGCCAATTGTTTGGAGTGAGGTCCACTCTAATCCAGTATGAACTCATCTAACCTGGTCATATCTGCAAAGACCCTATTTCCAAATTAAAGTCATATTCCCAGGTTCTAGATGTTCACGCATTTTGGGGGGACACCTGTCAACAGTATGGAAAACAATGCTTGCTGTCAAGAAGCCCATAGTCTGGTGGCAGGGCAGACGTGTTAACATAGAGGAGAGATGTGGTGATTGACAGAGGCATGCTGGAGCAGAGAGAGAGCATGCATACTGGGAAGACACCTGAACCAGTCTCTGAAGGGATAGAGCTGGTCAGAAGAAGGGTGTGAGTAAAGGTGGGAGAAATGACCTGGGGGATGCAGAGAACTACCAGGGGCTGGTGAGGCTGGAGGCCAAAGAAGGGATCAGGGAGTGATGAAAACAGGGCTGGGAGGTGAGCAGGGGGCAGTTGTGAAACACCTTGGACACCACAGATCTTTATCTTACAGGGAACCAATCAGAAGCCAAAGAAATACTTTACGCAAAAAAAAGACAAAGCCAGATGTATCTAGAAATCTGACTCTGGCATCCATGTGAGATGGGTTAAGGGGTGAGACTGGAGGTCAGCGAACTAGTTAGATGCTGTTGCTAGTGCAGGCTAGAGATGTGAGGCTGTCAGTGGCTGATGGGGGTCTTGGCCGGTTTGTGCCCACTGTTATTCCAGAGATAAACACTGTGGACCTGCATCACAAACACCATTCTGCAGGTAGAACTTGACCTGCAGAAGAGGAAGGCAGAGAAAGACATCAGCAATTGTTTTCTAAGAGCAAATGTTGGCTTTTCAGGGGATCTGAAGTCAAGGTTGAATTTTCCAATGAGCTAGCTGGACTCTTCTTGGCATTTAGACATCCCAGGGTTTGCTTTCCATTGATTTTCTAGTGGGAACCTCCTTCACATGCCTGATTTTCCTCTTACACTCTTAGCCCCTTGTCAGGTGCAGTTTCTAGAGAGGTCTTAAAGTTTTCAATGGGGCCCAGCTAGCTGGTGAAGGAGCCCTGAGGTCTAGGGAGGCTGGGGATGCCCCTTTCCTATAAGACTGTGTCATGCACCTTCTTTCATGGGCTAAAATCTTCCATGAGCCAATACCAATGAGAGTGGCAAAGGAGTCCACGTGCTGTAGGGTCCTCCTTCCCAGCCCACCTGTGCCCTTGCTGTGGCTGTTCTGAGTCAGAGGCCCCCTCCATTTAGGACATTGTAATGCAGCATTCTTTCTCCACTGCATACAACAGAGATACTCCACAGGCAGTTGTAAGGGTGAGTCCGGCGTCAGTATCACTGTGGGTGGAGTTGATTGGCAGTTGAAAGCCTTCAGGGCCAAGCTGTGGGACCACCCACTGTCTGATGGAAGTGGGTGATGAAAGAAGCATGCCAAAGTGCAGCCCCGGAGAGATGGGATTGGGGGTGGATGGGGGAGTGGACACTCCCAGCGTCATCCCAGACAACTGTTTTCATTGATTCGTTCTACAGGGAAAAATTGTGAAAGGCTTTGAAATGGACCAAAAAGATGATTGGGTGTCTTGCCTAGCATACTCTTCTGGGTTTTTTTTCAGGCTTTCATGGTCTTTGAGCTATTTTATAGCCCTGTAAGTTACAGAAAACTGTTGATAACACAAAGAGGAAAGGACATGTGAGGCCACAGCAGGAGGACACACAAGCCAGGAAGTGAGCCCCCTCTAGACACCCTGAACCCTGATCTTGGACTTCCAGCCTCCAGAACCATGAGAAATGGATTTCTGTTGTTTAATCCACCAGCCTACAGTGTTTTCTTATGGCAGTCGGAGCAGACTACATGAGCTATATTTGAGGTTCTTTGAGTTTTTCTTTGAACCAATTGTAATATCTTACTGGTTCCCCCATGAACTAATGAACTAAATACAATTTTGACATAGGTTGATTGTTTGTATAAGATTCACGATTTTATCCTTAAGAAAAAGTTACTCTTTGACCATTCGGTCATTCAGCAGAATGTTTGTTGATGCCGTCCCTGGCCCCGGCACTGTGCTGATGGCTGAAAACACAAAGATGAGTTCAACACAGTCCTTGTCCTCAAAGAGCTCCTTGTGTGGTGCAGAGGCGGGCAGAGGCACAGCAGTGAGCATCAGAGTGGCGGTGCTAAGGCTGCAGTGGGAGGAGGTCGCTTTTGGCAGGGATTTGTGGCTGGGCTGGGTTTTTCTTCCTGGGAAACCATGAGTTTTGGAGTCACACAGGCCTAGCTCTAAGTCTTAAATTCACCACTTCAAAGCTTTGTGGATTCAGATACATTCATTTTCTTATCTGTGAAGTAAGAATAGTTATTTTCATTTTAAGGGTTTATGAGAAATAAATGAGGTATTGTGCACAAAGAGCTTAGTACAGTGCCTGGCATATATTAAATGCTCAACAAATGCTAGTCTCAGCCTTCTGGGCTGTGATTTCAGCAGTGCAAGGAAGGCCCCCGATTCTTTCCTCTCCCTGCTAGGAGACATCTAGCATTCCTTTAGGAGAGGAAAACCCTTTCATTACACAGCTAGCAAAGCACTCCCAGTGTAAACAGCTTGGGACAGGAAGTGTAGTGACTGCAACACAGGTTAACATGTAATTTGCTGATGCCAGGCTTCCGCTTAGAGAAAGTTTTGATAAGCATAACCCGCTGCCTGTGAGTGCCTCTGAAAACACTTTCACGTCTCTGACCTCACGTAGTCCCCCCAGCGCCTATCTGGGGAGGGATCATCCTCGCTCATTTTACCGAGGAGGGCTTTGAGCCATGAAATAAATAGTCCTTTCCAGGTTACCCAGGTGTGATCCAGGAGCTGAGCCTCAGACCTCGGTCTCCAGACTCAAACAATACACATTTGCCTCCGTGGAGAGAAGGAAGAGGGGAGAGGAGTCACTTTAGAAGAGAGCTTGGAGAACCCGAGCTCCGAGAAGCTGAGGCAGCCCTGGGTGGAGGAAGCAGAGCCTCCCAGGGTGTGGGTTAAGGATCTTCTCTCTATAAGCCGTGGAATTCTTACCACGTTGGGCCTCGATTTCTTCTTTTCTAAAATAGAGGTAGTCATGCTTGTCTCATGGGGCTGCTGTAGGAATACAGAGGATAACACAAACAGTGTCTAGCACAATGCTAGATGGAAGGCTTCAAGTCACACAATGCAGGGACAAATCTGACTTGCTCCCCATCGCACACCCAGCGATCGGTAGAGCTCCAGGAAGAGCATGTGGCAGGAGTATTCAGTGAAGGGGTGGGTCAGTGAGGGTCATGGGCTCAGTGCACGGCCACTGATGTACAGTGAAGGAATGGGTCAGTGAGGGGCATGGGCTCAGTGCACGGCCACTGATGTAGTCATGGTGTAGGGACAGGATCACTGGTGGAAGTCACCGAGCCGGGGACGTGGAAGACAGACTGGTGGAGGTGGGTCTGTTTGCAGACATCTTTCAGTGGCTGTGGGGAGGGCAAGCTCAAGGAAGAATTCAGTTTCTTTGGGTATGAGAGCTTTGGGACACCTTCTGCTCTGAATCGAGGAGCCAGGAGCTGGGAAACTCCACACCCAGGCCAGGGAACAGGGTGACTTCAGGTAGAAGCTGCAGGCACACAGGTAAGCCCCAGAGAGCACAGGAAGAGAGAAACCCAGGTCCATGCTAAACCAGTAGGGGCAGCCCATGTGGGTGGTCCAAGGAGCAGACAGACAGCCTGCAGGAGGTGCGCAGAGAGCTTCCCTGCAGCTCCTGTGCTGGGGCAGGGGGCATGGGCGGCCCAGAAGGACCCAGGCTGCCACTGTATTTCCTGGGAACCGCTTCCCCAGCCCCAGCTGTTCCTTCCACTAGGAGCCATTTCCACTCCTACTCTGACCCTCCTGGGGACCGTGGCTCATGGCCAGGCCCTGACCTCCTCGTGGATTTCTATCGATTCAGATGTTTTTGACAGAGCATGTCTTTAGGAGAGGCTGGTGGGACCGTCTGCTCCTGAGCTGTGATCTCTGTCTGCCTCCATCTGAATCTTCACCTCTGCCTTCTACCTCCCTTCTCCCCCTGCAGCCGCTGGCTCAACTCTCTGGCTTAAAACAAAACAAAACAAACTAAACCCTCTCTCCCTTGGCCCCACTGTCTCTTCAGATCGTGTCTTATCTTTTCTCCCCCAGCTCCCATCTTGAGAGGATTAACGCTCCTTGCTGTCTGACGTTCTCTCTCATTCACTTGTTTTTTAACGAATGGTTTTCCAGGTGTTTTTCCTCCTAGTGGCATCATCAGGGGTCTACAAAGTCACCAAGTCCCCTCTCCAATCCACCCCCTTACCACTTCTAAACCCAACTGATGTTCTCCCAATGTTTCTGCCTTCCACGGCATTTGGCCATGTGGGCCGCTGCCTGCTTGAAAGTTCAGCCTCAGGGTCCCAGCCGGAGCCCTGCTGTGCCTGTGGCCTTGGCCCTGGGCTTGGCTGGCTTCTTGCTTTCCTTTGCAGGCCGCCCTCCCCCTTTGCTGCGGTGCTCCTCGAGTGGATCCCTGTCCTCGCCTCCTCCCTCCACGCGATCTCCCTGTGTGAGCTCATCCTCCCCGTGGCTTTAATTACCATCTGTAGGCTGCCGGCCGCTCCAGTGTGGGCTTGTCTCAGGAGCAACAGCTGAACAGCTTAGGAGCATCTCTATCCCCACATGTGCGAACTTGAGCACTTCTGAACACCCGCTCCCCGCCTGCCTGCATGGCCACTGTCTCTGAGCATCACTCCCGCTGCCGGTCAGAAACCTGGACGTGATTCCTGGCTCCTCCTTCCCCGTCAGCCCACACACTCAGTCCTTCTGTTTAATTTGACCTAACTACCCCTTAGGTTTTCCTCCTAATTTGCTTTCCAGTCTACCCGCTTATCTCCTGCTGGCCTTGGTGATGGCTTCCTCTCAGGCTTCCTGCCTCAGTTGCCCCGGCTCACTCCTATCGGCTCAGCAGGTCTTGGGCTCTGCCTCACACCTTGGGTTTCTCTTTCTGGCTGCTCCCTCCCACCAAATTTTCTTCAAGACTTACCTCTTTGAAGGTGTGTGTCACAGTTAAGAGGGATAGTCTGGAGCCCACAGACCTATTTCAAATCCGGGTGTTGCCACTTAGTGGCTTTGTGACCTCAACTTCAGCAAACCTCTTACCTGCTCTCTGCCTGTCTCCTCTAATGTAAATGGTGATCCCTGCGTCATGAAATTGCTATGAGTCAAGTGTGTGTTTCTAGCTGCTTTTGTATTCTAGAGAAAGGCATGCATTGCTGCCAGGGAGACAGAGATCTTTGTTCTAAAAAATGACCCATTGAGTATGTCAGATAAAGCTCTCTACCCGCCAGAGTGAAAGTGGGAAGAGAGGGCCAAAGAGTGGGGCTGAACTGCTTCAAAGACAAAAGCCATTTCAGCAGGAAACGATGAGAACCAGGAAACGGGGGAGTAGGGTAGGGATGAGGGGGACCAGCTGCAGGATTGGAGGGCAGAGGCTGAAGACAGAATCCAGGAGATATGACTGGTTCAGGAGAAACTGGCAAGAGCAGGAGGTCTGATTTTTAAATTTCAAGTTGCTCGCTAGGCTTCAAGAAGGTCCCACCTACTGCCCAGTTACTCCCAACTTCTAGGAAGATTATCTTACAAGTTCTGCCATAGGTTAGTAACATTTGGGGGGAAAATTCAGGACAAGAGACAGATCCCATCTGCCACTTCTTCCAGGAAGCTTTCCTGGACTCTCCCTGTTTCCCAAGTCTGGTTTAGGTATCTCCTTTTCTGTAGATCAACAAGAAGACGATCCACCCCACCACCCCCAAAAATTGCATGAACTCAAGAACTGAGTCAGAACAGGATTGAGAGAGAAGAGGAAATCAGAATGAGAGGGAATCATGAAAATGCCAGGTCTTGGCAATTCTCAGGAATCTTGGAGACTGTATGGCGTGGAACAATTTTTATCCGAAAAGGGAAAAGTGACTCCCAAAACTTTAAAGGGACATCAAGAGATTATTTGTGTTATTGAGAATTAAATGAGATAATATACTTAGAGTTCTTAGCACCAGGTCCAACACATAGGAAACTCAGATATTTGGGAGTTTCTTTTTTTAAAACAAACGTTATGATGTCCTATTTTATAGACAGCAAGGATATAACAGTCTCATCAGAGGCGAGGTGGGCAGAGATCTATAGGAACAGGGGGAGTTTATCTCTTCTTAACTTCCCTTGGCACCCAGGCCCCCTAATGGGGATACGGCAGTTGGTGACATTGGCCAAGCAAGGAAAATGTGAACATATCTGGAAATGCCCACTTTTATTGTTATTGTCAGCTACTATTATTATTTTTAATAGGACAGGGTCTAGGTATGTTGCTCAGGCTGGTCTCGGACTCCTGGACTTAAGTGATCCTCCCGCCTCAGCCTCCCAGAGTGCTGGAATTACAGTGTGAGCTGCAGACTGTAATCTGTAAACAGTAGCACCTGGCCCTATTATTAACAACACTGTTCTTTCTCAGTGCCCCCAGAGTGCCTCTGCCTGTCCCCACTCATCTGCTGTTGACTGTGGATCTTGGATTACTACTTTTCTACTTAGAAATAAGAAACTTAGCTGCTTTTCACATGTGGTTTAAGGAAATAGAATTATTTTTTGGTTCCATCATGTATCCCTCCTTCTTCCCTCCAATTTCACTGCAAAATCAAGCGGCCAGTTCTCCCTCGGTCCCTTGTGCCTCATGCACAGCAGCAGCTCCCCGGATGTCTGTTGCTGTGGGTATTAATTTCATTCCTGGATGGGTCCAGAGAGCCCACATCTGGGCAGGAGGCTAGGCTCAGCCCTGAAGTCCCTGCTCTGTCTTTGCCTGTGTCTTCACTCAAGTCTCTTGGGACAGCCTGAGCTGCTGAGATGTTGTGGTGGAGAGGAGATGGAGATGGGATCTTTGAGATAGAGAAGGATGAGCAGTGTGAAACTAAGGGGTGGCCACAGGGTGTGGGGTTGTATTTAATTAGTCACAAAGCCCTCTCCTGAGATCTTCAGCCGTGGCCCCTTGTTGAGGAAATCTTATTGAGGAAATGTGTATACATGTGAACTACATGGAAAGAGGCCTCAGGGTTGTCACATCCAACTCTGACCCATTGAAAGAATCTCCTTTTATGCCTCTGATAGGTTTTATTCCGTCTTTACTTGAATGCTTCTAATAATGGAGAGTTCACTACCTTTAGAGCAGGAACTTTTGGTTACCTAAATTTTTTTTTTTTTTTTTTTTTAGTTTCACTGTTGTTGCCCAGGCTGGAGTGCAGTGGCACAATCTCAGCTCACTGCAGCCCTGCAACTGCTGTCCCACTGAGCTCAAGCAATTATCTTGCCTCAGCCTACCAAGTAGCTGGGATTACAGTCATGCCCACCATGCCCGTCTATTTTTTTTGTATTTTTAGTTGGGGTTTCACCATGTTGGCCAGGCTGGTCTCGAACTCTTGACCTCAAGTGATCCTCTTGCCTCAGCCTCCTAAGGAGGCCCTCTGGGATTACAGGCATGAGCCACTGTGCCCAACCTGGTTACCTATTTTTATTTTTATTTATTTTTCTTTGTTAGAGACAAGGTCTCACTGTCACCCAGGCATGAGTGCAGTGGTGTGGTCATAGCTCACTGCAGCCTCGACCTCCCAGGCTCAAGCAATCCTCCTGCCTCAGCCTCTGTGTAGTTGGGACTACAGAAAGGTGTCACCACACCTGGCTAATTTATTTTATTTTGGTAGAGACAGGTTCTCACTATGTTGCCCAGGCTAGAGAACTTGATTTTAATGAAGTCCTCACCCTCCTTCATAACTGGTCCAAGGAGTCGTAGTGAGCCCATTTCTCTTCCCAGTGAATAATTTAGGCACGTGTATGGGCATGTGACACAATCCAGCTAATGAGGTGGAGAGGAAGCCCAGGAAGGGCTTCTGGGAAAGGTTGCCACTCTTTTAAAAAGAGACACTGAAAGGGCTGGCCTGTTTTTCTACTAGAAATTTGAGCAGAGATGTTATGTCTGGAACTGTGGCAGCTATCTTATGACCATGAGGGGAGCTAACCTGAAAGCGGAGAGGACAAACTAAGGCTAACAGAACAGAAATGTGTTAAAATACGAAATAAACATCCGAGCAAGCAGGCAAACAAGCAAACTGCGGTCATTGACACTGAACAGCTAAGTTACCAGTGCGTACACCTACCATTTAAAGCAAACCTGAAAAGCAGTTCACTCATTTTTAACACAAGGTCAATGAAAAGTTTATGTGAACTGCAACCAAACAGGGATTCTCTAACCCTAAACGTCTGTGGCTGAGTTTTGAGCCTAAATAATGGACTTTACATCCATCTCTGTTACACCTTGTTTTTCGGTTTTCATCTAACCTTCCATCTTTCACAGACTTTTTGGATTTCTGTTTTAACTCTACACAACATTCCTAGTCCCTCTCAACTTTTTTTTTTTTTTTTTTTGAGCTAGGGTCTCATTCTGTTGCCCAGGCTAGAGGGCAGGGGCATGATCTCAGCTCTCAGCTCACTGCAACCTCCACCTCCTGGGTTCAAGGGATTCTCCTGCTTCAGCCTCCCTAGTAGCTGAGATTACAGGCGTGTGACACCCGGTTGATTCTTGTATTTTTCATAGAGATGGGGTTTCACCATGTAGGCCAGGCTTGTCTCAGACTCCTGACCTCAGGTGATTCACCCGTCTCAGCCTCCCAAAGTGCTGAGATTACAGGTGTGAGCCACTGCGCCCTGCTTCAACTCTCTCTCTTTCACTTTTAGAGCTTCCATGAGCATAATTTCTTCATTCAAGGAAATAATAAGTTGAAAAAAGCCAGGCAAAAGAGAGAGCTTGGCAATACCACACATGGCATTGGGGGCCAGACACTTTGGGGTCACCTAGATGTATCATGCAGCTCACGTTTCTCTATCTTTTCTGCATTTGAACAAATATCTTGCTGAAATCAAGATCTAGTGACTATGATACACTGATCCATTCTTCCTTGTAAAAAAAATGGAGCTACCATCAGCAGAACTATGCGGGTCTGCCTGTGCCAGGACTGTGACCTTCTCTGTACAAATCTGTTGGCAGGTGGGGAGGGTGGTGAGCTTGTGGCCTTTTCTACATGTTTCCTATCTGGGCCCATAATTCTGTTTTGGAGGTTAGGACTGAGCTCTGGTTGGCACAGGCCAGGGCTAGAGGCTGGGAAGATGGTTGGAAATATTGATGACAGATATGCCTTCTTTGTCCAAGGCAAGAGAGGATATATCAGCCCAGACTGAGAGCCTTCTGAGTCCCTTCCCCTCCACACCCACTTCCATTACCCTGGTGTTTCCCTGGGCCTTCCTCCTACAGAGCTTTCTGGCCCTCTGCTAGGGTAGGGCTCCATCTCCCACTGATCCCGAAATAGATCTTGAGGGACACTTGAGAAGTGTGTATGGGAGGAGTGGAGGCCCCCAAATCCTCCTCAGCCTCTGGGGGCCCAGATGAAACTCAGAATGTGGGACAGGAGGGTTTTTTTTTCTTTTTTGAGACAGAGTCTCGCTCTGTCACCTAGGCTGGAGCTCAGTGGTGTGATCTCGGCTCACTGCAACCTCCGCCTCCTCGGTTCAAGCGATTCTTGTGGCTTGGCCTCCCAAGTAGCTGGGACTACAGGTGCATGCCACCATACCTGGCTAATTTTTGTATTTTCAGTAGAGATTGGGTTTTGCCACATTGCCCAGGTTGGTCTCGAACTCTTGATCTCAGGTGATCCACCTGCCTCAGCATCCCAAAGTGCTGGGATTACAGGCGTGAGCCACCGTACCTGGCCTGACGGGAGATTTCTTCTACTTGGGACTGGAGTTTTCCTGAGCTGCCCTGAGGGTGCTGGCCCCTGTCCCCACCATTGCAGATCTGGTCTCTTCCTTGCATCCTTTGGCCCCTTGTTGGCCCAGGAGAAAGGGGATGCCTGGACTCCTAGTCTAGTGCTCTGGTTACTCCCTCCCAGCTCACACAGGGGCTGCTAGCCTGTGAGCAGGGGTGAGGCAGTGAGGGCAATGGCCACCTTAAGGACCGGAGAATGCACTGGGCTCTCACTCTAGAGACGCACCTGTGCCAGGGCTGAGGGTTTAGAAGATGGGAGTCTCTCTCTGTGGCTTCCAAAGAGCCAGGCTAGAACAGCACTGGCCTAGAAGCTTTGTAACCCCCAGCAGGAGGAGCCCCCTCACAGTCCAAGCCTCCAAGCCTCCAAGCCTCCTGGACCTCCTCAGTTCTGACGGTGGGTGAAGGGACTCAGCCCAGCGAAGACGTCCCATGCTCTGAGTGCCCAGAAGAGGCTGTGATCTGATCTGAGTTCCTTGGCCCCTTTAGATGATCTGCTCCTAAAGGCATGACCCTGAGATAATAGGACGTAGGAAGACAGATATTGTTCCAGAGTTTGGAGGTGATTTGGGGGTTGCTGGAAGGCTGGGGGAGCTGCCTCTTTGGGTCTACTGCCTCTTGCTAATGACTCAGCTTCCCAGCAGGAGAGGAAAGGCGGGAGGCTCAGGCCTGGCAGCCTGGGCTGGTGCTGAGCCTGGGAGGCTGAGGGGGAGTCTGGAAGCCTCTGTGAGAGGATGAGAGTGTGTGGCAGTGGTGGGGTGCCCACCTGTTCGCCCTCAGGCACACCCGCCCTTTCCCATTCAGAATTCGTGTTCACCTGCAGGAGTCACGCTCAGGTGTTCACCCACAGGTTTATCCTCATGATCGGCGTGGAGGGAAGTGGAGCCCAGGGGCTCTGGAGGTCTGAGAGGATGGAAATGGGATATAGGATGAGGCTTCTGTCTTGGGCTGGCCTGAACGCAGCAGGTGAGGGCAGAGTGTGTGTATGAGGAGGACAGAGTCTTGTCCTTAGAGGAAGGGGCAGAGCCCAGGGAGTCCGGTGAAAAGAGGCTGGAGGTAATGGTCCTGGGGCAGCAGGTGGGCAGCTGGTCCCAGGTCATGGTCTTCCAGACCATGTCAGGGTAGCTCTGGCGGTCCTGGGGGATGGCTGTTCTCATCCTGGAGTTCTAGGGAAAAAGAGAGGAAGAGGGGAGAGCAAGGAAGAGAGCTGGGGATTATGGTTGCCCACCACCCACCAGGCACGAAAGCAGCGCATCCCTGAAGTCCTCTCATCCCATCCATCCCATCCTCCCAGCAGGCCCAGGAAGCTCCATCCCTTTGCCCAAGGTCACACACAAGTAAGTGTTGGAGCAGGGTTTGAACTCAGGTCTACCTGACTCTAAAACCCATGACCAATCCCTCTCCTGCACCAGGAGCTAGGGACAGAGGAAGGCATTCCGTCTGGGCAGGGTGTGGGTGGCATGGGGTGGTATGTTCACTTGGGGTCCTGTAGTGACCTCCACTTGGCTTCCCACCACCCTAGGCCCTGACGGGGATGTCTCGGGTTCTGGTCACTCCAACCTGTCTCCCACCCTGGACCTGAAGTTCCAGGCAGCTTCCCTGAGGGAGCTCAGCTTGGGGAAGGGCTCCTGTGGCACAGGGGCACGTTTCCCGGGCTGCCCAGCAGGGGGAGCCCCGCCTCCTGCCTCGGTTATCCCAGGTCCCACAGGACAGGAGGGTCCAGGCAGCCGGCCTCTGCTCTGCCCTCTAAGCACAGTTGGGGCCAGGGCTCCAAGGCCTAAGGACTGGACAAGAGTGGCTGGTTTTGGGGAGGGCCTTTGGTCCTGTCTGACCCTGGTCTGCCTGGCCTCCCAGGAGGTTGACAGAAGACTCTGGCCACCAGGCTCCCAAGTCCCCTCTGTGAGTGAGCCTGGGCCCTCCTGCCTCCTCATCAAAGGCCTGGAAGGGTGCTCAGGCCCCCAGGGCTCGCGGGCTGCACACCCGGACTGGACTCAGGAGCCTGCTGGACGCTGCGGCACCTCTCTCTTCTCAGGGCGCACTCCTCTCCACTCACTCAGCTGGGAAGACTGCCCTGGACTGTGGAATTCAGGAGCCAGGAATTGTTCTTGCCCACCCGATATATTCCACTGTTGCAGGTGGCTGCGGAGGGGAAGGGCAGAGAACAGACATTCGGGCGGTGCCTCTATCTGCACTGTGCAGTATGGCAGCCTGTAGCCGTGTTTAAATGAAAATGAAAATTAAAGAATATTAGCATTAACATAGTGACAACACTGGTTCCTCAGTGGTGCTGGCTACATTTCTAGTGCTCCTAACCTCCCATGCCTAGTGGCTATGTATGGGGGAGCATAGAGGGGGAACATTCTATCGGTGGAACATTCCATCAGGCTGCTCTCCTGGGCAGCACTGGTCCAGCCCCTAAGCACCTGGAGGTGGCCCTGGTGTGGGGGTTGGCACAGAGGAGCAGGAAGCTGGGTGGAAGCCAGTGTGTGTGGGGTGCTACCATAGGGTGCCCTGGTGGGAGGAGGGAGGGGCATTAGAGGAAGAGGGCAGATATCCCAGGAGGAGCCCAGGAAAGGCCTGGGGATGTGATGGGGAGTGCAGGTTGGAGCCTTGTCTTCGGATCTTGGCTCTAAACTTCCATGTGCCCATTTACAACCTGGGAGGATGGTCCAGGTCAGGTGGGGGGTCGGGGAGAGCCGGAGAGAGAGAGGCTTAGGTTCATTTTGTTGGGCTACCTCTGCTCACTGTGACTTGGGGCAGGCTCCTTCCCCTCCTGAGCCTCAGTCCCTTGCTCAGTGACATAGGGCCTGCAAGGTCTGCATCTCAGGGCTGCGTGGGGCCCAGGGAAACACAGGGCGCGTCCGCACCAGCTGCCTGTGGGAGGCAGGGCAGACTGGAGATGAGCACTTCCTCGTCTCTCCCATCCTCAGGGAGCGCAGAGATCTTTGAGTTCTATCTCCCCAATTCTTTAAAATTATCATGTAGACAGAGTCTGCTTCCTAAGGAGGATTTGAGGCAGCTAACCCCTTATTTTACAAATGAGAAAACAAGCTTTGGGAGGTTTAGGGACTTACTCAAGTCACGTCCTCTCTGAAGTTCTGAGCCAAGAAAAGTTTCCTAAATGCAGCCTCTGCCTCTCAGCCCCACCTCCCACCCCATCCAGACGCCTTCATACCCTTAAGGGATGTGGGGCTGGGCTGAGGGCAAAGAGGAGGACTGGAGCCAGAGATTGAGGGTGAGGTGGTGGCCTGGGCAGAGGAATGAAGCCTGGGGAGAGAGCCCAGTGCCTGGTGGGGGAGGGTAATGGGGGACTTCGAAGTGTCCGCTACATCCTGCAAAGCCCAGGCCTAGAGAATGGGGTTTATATGGAGCCTCTGTGTGGAGTGGGGCCCGGAACTGGGCATGTCGAGGTCCCCCTGCCCTTCAGGGCATCAGCAAGCCTTATTCCCGGCACCTCTGCTCTCAACTCCACACGTGCTTCTGCAGAGGACTTTGTGATGGGAGTGGTGTTAACAGCAGCAATTCATTGAACACCTACTATAAAACAGGCATAGCGCTAGATATTTTACCTGCTTTCTCTCCTTTAATTCACTCAAGAACCCAACAAATGCTGTAATAGCCCTATTTAAAACCTAACATAACTCTGAGTCAGAGAGGGTGAGTGACTTGCTCAAGGTCACACAGCCAAATAGGGGCTGGCTGTGTCAGCTTTCCAGCTGGTTCCCTGAAACTCACAGGCCAGGAGCTTTCCTCCAGTGGTCTGCCCAGCACTGGGTGCTGGCTGAGAATGTGCTTCCCAGGGGACTGGAATGCAGGACTCTGGCCTGTCAGGGAGAGTTACAGTCTGATGGGAGGGGGCTGCTCCTGGCAGAGCCCAGTCTTTGATGGGGGAGCCCAGCTTTGATCTCCTTTTGAAGTCCCAGCCTCTGGAACCAGCAGCTTTAGTCGGGAGAGCATGGGGAAGGGGGAGATGAAAGGGCAGGGGAAGCCAGAGTGGGAGAGACAGGGGGCAGCCACGAGGAGAGAAACAGATGTGTGAATGAGGACCCTGCAGACTGGGAGCTGGGAGAAGGAGCCTGAGCAGCCGGTGGGAAGAACTGGGGGAAAGGAAATGCTGTGGGCAGAGGGGGAGGGCCAGGAGGGGGAAGGGCTGAGTGTGCCGGGGGTGGGGAGGTGGGGAGGTGGCTGGGGAGATACAAGGGCTGGAGCGGAGTGTGGCTGGGCTCAGCAGCTCCTCATCTTCCATCCCCAGCCTCAAATCCCCCTTCTCTTTCCAGGGAGGCCCTTCTGGCTCTGCCACAGGCTGACTGTTAGTATCTAACGATCCGGAGGTTCTATCGAGGTCCTGGCTGAGGCCTCATCCAATGGCCTGGGGATGGGATGAGGGGGAGGTGAGGAGGTCACATCCAGGACTTTTCTGGGATCTGCCACCCAGGCCTGCACCCCAGGCAAGGGGGTCGGGATGAGGGGTGGGGGAAGGCATCTGCCACATGGTGCATGGTGGTGCACCTGTTCCTGTCTGACATCCTGGTTCCTCCAGCAGGACGGCCAAGCAGGCAAGTGAGAATGCATGGTGGGGCAGGCTGCAGGCAGGAAGGGCTAATTCCCAGTAATCCCCCAACCTCACCCCACCCAGTGCCTTGCACTGCCCTCCCATCCCCCACACTCTCAGGTCTCCTTCAGCTGCCCGCAGTGCCTCCCCTGTCTTGGCACCCTGGTCCAGCGCCCTTCAGACCCTGCACCCAAACAGAGGGTTTCTCTGGGGTCAGGGCAGCAAGTGAAACCCAGTAAGGGGGTAGCAGCAGACCCCTCCCTTTCCTGGGTGTCCTCCAGGAACACTCAGGATTACACCCACCCCAACTCCACGTACTTCAGAGAGGCCGGGAAGAGGTCCAAATTAGAGTTTATGGGATTAATGTCTTTTCTTCTGGCCCCTCAAACTGTCATCCCCACTCCAAGCCTCAAACCTTCCTCCCTTTGGCCTCTCCCGGGACCCAGACCTCACAAGGAGCTGCAGTAGCAGAGCATGCCTCCTTTGGCTTATCAGGGCTGGGGAGGGGAGGAACTGCACCTGGCACCCAGCCCCTTCCTCATGCCCACAGCACCCTTTCTTTGGTGAGGGAGAGGACAGGCTGGAGCAGGGACACATCCCGGTTCCCACGCCAGGTTCTCTAAGGATGCTGTGTAGATGGCCTCGGGAGGCCCCTGCACCCCCTGGCTCTTCACTCCTCCATACCTAAGCGGGGTGTTGAGGCTAAGCACATTTCTGTTGAGGTGACAGAGGATGGCGTGTCACAGGAGGATGGGAGGTTGTTGAGATGTAGCAGGGATGGGGAACACTGGGAAGTGGGGAGCAGAGTTCTGTTGTTTGTGGGTCCTGGGACCCAGCAGGCTTTCCTGGTGGGTGGGAAATGTTCTATAGGGACCGCCAGGGAAGCCCCCTCCTGGGTCCATCCCCTTGTGTGAGTCCTCTCAGGACCTGCTGGCTTCTGGGCCCATGGGACCCCTCTCATACTCAGCTCCGTTGTGTTCATCCCAGTGGTCCTGTCCCCTCTACCTGTCCTTGTCTCTGTCCCTTCCCAACCTGCTCGTCCCAAACCACTCAGCACAAGGGCTGCAGCCAGGCTTCCTAACTGTGCGTGGCCCTTGGCCTGAGTCCTCAGCCCTCTGATTCCAGTTTCTCATTCTGAGACGTCTTCACCTTCCTCTGACTCTTAGGGAGGTCACATGTTTGCGGAAACTCCTCTGATCATGCCATGTCCCCAAGGCAGTGTCTGGGCTCTTTGCACTGTGGCATCCATGTACCTTGCAGTATCTTCCAGGGCCCAGGTAGAGAAAGCCCCACTCACCATCCATCCCTGCAGAGCCTGTAGGCTCCCTTTCGGCCCAGAGCTTAGGAGTCCTGAGCTGGCTACTCTAAAGTGCATCAAGGCAAGGAACCGCCCTGAACTCCAGGCCCTCTGTGCAGGGCCTGGAATGAGCAGGCACTCAATAAAGGTTGGTTGAATTCAACTGTCCAGCTGGGTGGGGGGGGGCAAGAGGAAATGTGGGTGTGCAGCCTTGACCCCGGAGGCTCCTTGGTAAGAAAGTAAAGCCGAGCACTTCGCTGGTGAGTGTTAGGGGGCCAGCTGGGATGCAGGGAGTGGGGCTGCTTCTGGGGGCCACAGAGAGATAAGGAGGACTGTTGGAACATGAAGGAGCCTGAGACTTGATCGGGTTTCACAGGTAGGGAAACAGGCTCAGAGAGGGGAAACAGTGTGTGACAGAAATGGGACAACATTCCTGCCCTGTGGGCTCCTGCCCTAAGGTCCACATTCCTTATCCTGTGCTCACCTGACCCCTACCCACCTCCCTCACCCTTTCATTGCCGAGGCCCAGAAGTTGGGGTGTAGGCCCTGCCAGGAAGGGCAAGAAGGGCTGACAAAGCAGGAGGGAGAGGTGTGGGTTTACCTGTGGTCCAGAAGCAGGGGTGGGTGGCTAGGGGTTATGCGCTAGGACGGGCTCAACTGGATGGTGGCATACTCCACAGCCTCTGCAGGCCCCGGCACAGGGGTCCACAGCCCTGGCATGAGTTCCAGGGCAGAGGTGTCCAGCTCTGCATAGTGGATGTCAGTGTCCTTTAGGCCAGAGCCCTAAGAATGAGGCAGAAGGGACAGGTGGCCGGAGAGGTGGGTGTGGGTGGTCAGGACCGTATGAGGCACCCCAGGGCCAGGCGTGGGGGGAGATGGGGAGGTGTGGGGGTGCATAAGGGAGAGAAGGGAACCATGGAGGGTTGAGGGGAGGTGGTGGGTAGGGGGAGAGATGCAGAGCACCAATTACTTACTCAGTGACAACAGAGAAAACAAAGGTTTAGAAAAGGTGTTTACAAAAGTTGGTCACAAAACATTTACCTGCTGTGCTAAGCTTTGTCCCCTTAGACCCTGAGCATGGATGGACAGAGACATGGTGGGTCCCACTCCTGGCCTCACTGTCTTTGTGCAAAGTCTATCATTTTGCAGAGGGAAGAGAGATGCCTGGAGAGGGCATGTGACATGCAAGGGGTCACAGGGAGACTCCCGTGACATGAAATAAACCTGGAGTCAGGGGGCCTGGCTTTGCATTTTCACTGGGCCCCCTGCTGTGGCTTGATGGGCAGGTTGCTTGAGATTTTCTTTTGTGAAATGGGAAAATAGAACTTAGAAGCACTATCACTATCGTTGGAACCCAGGGCTCCAACTCCCACCCTGGCTATTCAGTGGCACTGCAGTTCTTTGACTCTTAGTGTGATTTGGACATTATTAGAATAAGAGTGCTCCAAGGACAGGGGCTGCGGTAAAGTTGAGAGGCGGAGGCTCTCCTTACCTCCGCTGGGAGTTGCAGATGTGTGAATGAGGGCCCAGGAGACAGAGAGCCAGGAGTGGGAACGGAGTAGCTGGTGGGAAGAACTGGGCAGAGGAAGTGCTGTGGTCCAGGAGCAAGGGTGGGTGGCTACTGACAACTCACCCTGTGGTTGGGCCAAGCTCCTCTCCCTCCCAGGGCCTCGGTTTCCCTTTCAGCAAAATAGGAGGATGGCTTGATGATCCCTGAGGCCCTTCCAGCTCTTCTCTCTGGATCTATTCTCACAAGTTCCTCCTCCTCAGCTCAATGTTCAATGCCAGTGTGCAGGTGGATAGACAGATCATCTGTCCACAGAACAGGGCTGAGGGAGAGGAGGGCTCTGGCATACCGGGAGGGCAGGGGCTGGTACAGGAAGAAGGCTGCACACTATTGCAGGGATCTCTGTGATCTGGGCTGTGGCTCACTCTCTTTTCCTTGGCTGGGCTGCCTGGGCAGCAGGGAAAGCTAAGTGTGCTGATTTCAGTTGCCCTCCAGCAACGTCCATCTGATGTCCATCGATGACACATGGCATGGGCAGGAACACATGGCAGAGCTAAGGTGAGTGCAAAGAACTCCTGATTCCTTGCAAGGGAAAGTCACACCCTGACACCTGCTCCTCCCTTTGGTCCTCTGTGCTTCCACAGCCTGCCTGGAGTTAGAGGTGGGGAGTAGGGGGTTGGGAGGAGACACCTCTTTTCCAGAAGGAGGGAGCCTGGGTTGGAGGTTAGGGGTCAGAAGGAAGGAGAAGGAGGCTAGACAGACAGGAAGTCTGAGTCCCAACCCATAAGTCAGAGGGCCTACCAGGTGGCCGAGGGGAGGGGCGGTGGAGTCCAGGCAAGCAGCTCAGTGTGAGTAGGGGATGCTAGGAGCCAAATTCTTATGCCCAGGGGCTTCCAAGACTTTAGCTCCACTGCAGGGAGTCTTCTAAAGATGGGAAGAGTGGCTGCCATTCTGGGACGGTGTGAAGGCCATCCTGTGGGGGCATCGGGGATACATCAATAGCATCCCCATGATGAAACGGATCCCACCTCTTGTCCCTCCTGTCATCCTGAGGATGTCTGGGGGCCAGTGCTTCAGGTAGATGTGAGGCCAGGTGTGTCCTGGGATTGCACAGACTCTACAGGTTTCCACTGGGGCGGTCTTCCAGACAGCTTCCCTATGCAGGCCTTCCCCAGCTGTGTGCCAATGGCTGGGAGCAACTTGGCTCTGACCCCCGGGAAGCCTGGGAGATTGGAGGGTGATGGCCAAAGGTGGTTTGGGAATATCTCACGTAGGTAAGCGGAGAGGAGCTCAACTACATGGTTTGGGACCATCTTATCCAAGATGTGGGGCTGCCCAGGGAGTGCTGGGCACTTTGCCTTTAGCCTTCGTAGAATCTGTCTCAAAGATGACGGAAAGCAGGGACCTGTGACTCCCGCTGCGGGGTTCCAGGAGGGGCCCAAGAAAACAAGTGGCAAAAGGTAAAATGGAGAATTGGGCCTGGCTCTCTCAGTGCCTGCTGGCAAGGAGGAGCTCACCCCAAGTGGAAGGCAGGCCCCAGAGCATTCCTGGCACAAAGTGGTAGCCTGGTTGCCCAAGCTTTCACCAGTGGGGACCTGGGAGAACATCCTGGTGGAGGGGAGCTTTCAGGTCCAGTGCTTCGGGCATTTGAAAGGTGTGCAGGGAGCAGGGCTGCAAGGGTGGCAGAGCCGGCTTGTTAATATTAAGTCATGTTGGAGACGGAGAAACTGAGGGCCATCAGTAGTTAGAGGCTCAGCCTCAGAGCCAGAGACCTTCTTTGGTTGCTTCCAAAGAGGCCCATCTCCTGCAGTGGAGGAGTGGACACAGCCGAGGAGTAGACACAGGATGTGAATTAGGAATCAGAGAGTTCCAGGGGAGCTCAGCCAAGGCAGGCCTGCTGTGCTTGGTAAGGGCCCTGCTGGGGAAAACCTGGGTACCTGAAACTGAGGGGACGATGAATGAGTGGAGACCCATGAGTGGGTGGCCCACTCTTCCCTAGTAAGAGCTAACAGCACTGTATGCTGGAAGATGCTGCAGAGGCCTCTCCCCCACGAGGCAATAGGTGCCCCTCCTCTGTCTCTAGCTGCAGGTTGATGCTAGGGTTAGAGCCCAGCACAACCCAGCTGAGGACATGCTGGGCCTGATCAAGAAGGAAGATGACATGCCTGCAGAGCCAGGAGACCAGGAGTGAGCTCACGTCAACCAGCAGAAGCCTGGGGAGCACTCCTGGGTTGGATTTTGAGGGTTCTTGACCAAGTGGGCCAGAACATAGACTGAATAAACAAGAACTCATTGATTTGGGAGCACTTTCTCAGGACATGGGATCCAACACCCTGCGTGGACCCCAGAGGATGGGGTGAATTCGCTGCTGGGGCACGGTGTTTGCACAGTGCACAAGTGCGGAATTGGGATCGACATACTAAACCCACATGAGGTCTGTGGGGGTGAAAGCCAAGTGGAAACTCTGAAACTACCTCACCAGCCAAGAGAGTAAATGAAAAAGGATACTGTGCTCAGGGTGGGGAAGATGATTGTCATCCTTAAAGACCTAAAGGATGCAAGGGTGAAGGGCCCTCTCTAACCTTCACTTAACTCATCAGTCCAGCCCCTACAGAAACCAGACAGATCCTAGAGAATTACAGCCAATGCTATGGTCTGAATGTTGGTGTCGCCACCAAATTCATATACTGAAATCCTAACCTCCGAGGTGATGGTATCCAGAGGTGAGGTCTTTGGGAGATGAATGGGATTAGTGCCCTTAAGAAAGAGGCCCAGAATGCTCCTATGCTCTTCCACCATTTGAGAACACAAAGTGAGGTCACCGTCTATGAACCAGAAAGCATTGCCCTCGCCAGACACCGAGGAGCTCGATGACCCGGACTTCCCGGCCTCCAGAACTGTGAGAAATACATTTCTGTTGTTTCTAAGCTGCCTGGTTTACGGTATTTTGTTATAGCAGCCTGACTGTGCGAAGACAGCAAGCACAGCCTCAATTAAGTGGTCATCCGCATGGCAGTTGCTGGAATGGTCTTCTAAAAGCCAGCGGCAGTGCCAGCTTGGTTGCAACACTCCAAAGGCCTCTATAGGATGCTATATCCCCAAAGAAAATGTACATAGGCCTGGGAACAGTGGGATTTAAAAAAATAAGGAAAGGATGGGCCAAGTGTGGTGGCTCATGCTTGTAATCCCAGCACTTTGGGAGGCCAAGGTGGGCAGATCACTTGAGGTCAGGAGGTTGAGAGCAGCCTGGCCAATGTGGTGAAACCCTGTCTCTATTAAAAATACAAAAAGATTAGCCAAATGTGGTGGTGTGCGCCTGTAGTCTCAGCTACTTGGGAGGCTGAGGCACGAGAATCATTGGAACCTGGGAGGCAGAGGCTGTGGTGAGCCATGATTGCACCACTGCACTCAAGCCTGGGTGACGGAGTGAGACTCCATCTCAAAACACAGCAAAAACAAAACCAATAACAAAAAAGAAAAAGATAAAAACAAAAACAAACAAACAAAAACAAAAAAGAAAGCTGGAGCAGCTCACAGTTACTATCACACTCAGTGGCCCAATAGGGGAATTTTGTGCTTTTATTCCCACAGCTCTGAGCTCTGCAGGAGGGAGGGGCCTACAGACTGTAAGCTAGGGCTGCTGCCTGGGTCCCTGGACTGCAGGTGTTTGGGGCCAGCAGGGAAGAAGAGGAGTTGTGTGCTGGCAGGGGTGATGACTCATCAGCAGGAGGAGGTGGGGCTGCTGCTGCGCAGTGGGGTTAGGGAGGAACGCATGTGGAAACCACACCTGGCCTCCTTGGGTGGCTCTTCTGTTTTAATGGGATGGACACCTGTAACAACCCTGGCCTGGGGAAGGTGTGCTTATCAAGGCCTCAGGGCCCTCAGGAATCACACTTTTGTTCACACCACCAGGTTAGCCACCAAGACCTGCTGTGGAGACAGCTGAGCGAGGGGAATTGAGAAGAGATATGGACAGGAGAGGATTGGTACTGGTGTGGCCCTAATGTCTGCTGTCGCAACAGGGGCTACATCTCCAGGAAGGGAAGTGTGCTGAATCATGGAGAAGGTACTCCTTGCCCCTGGATGGAAGAGCAGATCTCAGCACCTGGCCGACGATGGCAGTGTGGACCTGGATGGCTGCGGAGCATGGCTGGCTGCAGCCCCAGGTGCCACCCTTCTGGATCCACCCAGCATTTGTGCGGAGACCACACTGCTCTCAGCCAACAACTGGACAGGCTGTGGGTCCAGCGCAGGCCCTTTCCTGGAGGACGCAGGAGTCCTTAAGGACTAGGATGTCCTACGGGCAACGATGGCCCAAGGATGGCACACCACTTGGCTACATTGCACTGCCATCCTGAGACTTCCTGCTCAGCCCTCCTTCTTTCCCCACCTCCTCTCGAGAGGGCAGATCAGTATCGTGCTCTAGGGCTCTCCCGGCTACCTCCTGCTCCCCTCTGTGTCCTTCGCAGGTGTCCCCTAGTGACTCTTGCATGTCTAATCTCAGCTTGGTGTCTGCTCCTTGGGGGACGTAAGAGCTTCAGACTCCATCCCTCCAAAGGTCATTTGGTCCAGTTTTCTGCTTTAGCCTGGGCTGTCCGTGCTCACAAGACTGAGGAGATGGAAGCCCCTCTCCTGAAAGTACAAGGATGTCTCCTCCTCCCTCCTCACTGAGACATTAGCTTTGGGTCCTCTGGAAATCCTTCCTCAGACCTAGCTTCAAGCCTCTCAGCTCTCCTGCCACCTGAGTGATCCCTGGCCCAGAAACCTTGGCAGACGTCAAGTGGAGTGCCCCGGCCTCAGTGAGCACACAGAGGGGCCTGGGCCCACCCAGGCTGGGGCCGCTGAGCTTGGTCCCCTCGCTCCCTGCAGGCTTCCCTCCTCCCTTGGAGTGCCCGTGGTGAACAGCACATGCTCTCTGCTTGGCTCCTCATGACTTGTTAGGAAGGAGAATTGATGGCATCAATAATGTGACTTGTATACAAGCTGCACCACCAACAAACCTGAGTTCTGGGGATAAATCCTTTTCTTACCCGGTAATTGCTCTGTAAGCCAAAAAGAATTACACTTTTCTTGGCGACCACAAACAGAGCCTCCCCAGAACGCCAGAGCCCCCCTTCCACTGGTGACTTCCACACAACACCAAGCGGGCCGTTCATAAGCTTCTGTTCACCCAGATGCCCTAACCACGGCCCCTGGGTTCAGGACAAAAGGCGTAGTGCTCTCCTGGCCCCATTGACCAGCCCCTCCTGCCAGTGGCTGGTGGGTGGAGGTGGGCTCACTGTATTCTTTGTCCCAAGTGGCTCTTGAATGGATACGCTCATCAGGGAATTCCACTAATCCAACATAAGCAGAGACCAGGGAGGAAGGCGGCGAGGGAGAAGGAAAAGTCAGGGCCATGACCTAGCGTCTGGGCTTGGATGAGGGAGGAGGGGAGGGAAAGGAGGACTCTGCAGAGGGACGGGCCAGGGCAGTGGGCACTGTCCTGAAACTGCTCCTTGTGCCCCCAGGGAGGGCTGTGCATGCCAGGCGTGGGGGCAGCAGTCAGAGAGCAAGACCAAGAAGTCGTCAGTGGGGATTAGGGCCAGCTGCAGCTGTTCATTCCATCACAGAGATTTTTATGCCGAGCCTGGGCCTGCTCTACGGGGGATCCCACTGGAGTCTTCCACAATTTTCCAAATTGCTCCCTTCCATCATCTTCCTTCTCCCTCCAGCACCAGGCTCTCACTGCCCCCTCTTTCTCCTCCCTTCTTTTACTACGGCTCTGACAAGTGAGGTTAGTGACTTTTGACTGGGGCCGGAGGGAAAAGGCCCATTTGGAGAACCCTAAGTGGAGTATGGCTTTCTCCTTTCTGGAAATAGTGGTCTCCCTGCTCCCCTGCCTCCCTCGCTTTCAGGCCTGGGATGATGTGCTCTCTCTGTCCTGAGTCAGGCGTGGGCGAGCTGGCGGGTGGGAGACTCTCACCCTGCTTGGTGCCTGTAACGCCCTGGCCCCCAACTCAGGACTCTAAACCCAAGCTGTCTGGGCTGTGCATCCACTCTCTGGGCTCTTGGAGCTGAGGGGCCGCCAGGCAGCAGAGCTGGGCCCTCCTGCTGACAGTAAGCCCAGGCTGCAGCAGGCTCGGCATTAGTGGTGCCAGGTGGCCTCGAGGCTCACAAGCCCTGCCCAGCCTCCCCTGTGCTCAGGTGAACTGCTCAGCATCTGCTCATCATGCTGGCTGTCGCCTGCTCAGGGCCTGGACTCCAGAGCCAGGGTCCTGGCGTGTGAAGCCTTCCCCGGTGCCTCTGGGTGATCCTGGGCAAGCCTTTGTTGTGGTTTGAATGTGTCCCCCCAAATTCATGTGTTCTGTTGGCAAGTTTATCCTCAATGTAAGGGTGTGGGAGGTGGGGCCTAATGAGGTGATTAGGTCGTGGGGCACCACCGTCATGGATGGATTGTCTCTATCAGGGGAGCAGGTTAGTTATGGAAAGAGTGGGCGTGACGAAAGCGAGTCTGGCCCCTCCCTGCTCTCTGGCTACAGTGCAGGGAGGCTCTTGCCTGCCGGCCTTCTACCGTGGGATAAGAAGGCTCTTGCTAAGGCAGGCCCCTTGACCTTGGACTTTCCAGCCTCCAGAACTGTCAGAAATAAATCTCCGTTCTTTATGTATTGCCCAGTCTCAGGCATTTTGTTTTAGCATCACAAAACAGACGAAGACACTTCAAGTTCCCTGAGCCTCTGTTTCCTTATCTATAAAATGGGGCAACAGAAGCACTTATCATATAGATTGTTGAACCATCTATGTGATAAGAGCAATGTTTGAAAAATGACTAGCCAGGTGCCTGGCATGCAGCACGTGCTCCATGCTGCCAGTATGATCCCTTCTGTTGGAACTGGCAGGCCCATGCAGTACAGATGGGGACATGGGAGGTGCCCCTCAGATGGGAAGGAGAGTGGCACAGGGGCTGCTCAGCTGTCATTTGAGGAACGGACTTGGTGTCCACAGTGAGTTCTAGCTCACTTCCATGTCTCTAGGTTGGTTGAGGAATAGGAAATAGCTGGCGCTCCTTTGTGCCGTGGGTAGTATCAAAAGGTGGAGGCTGGGATGGCTCTCTGGGCTCAGCACCCTGGCAAGGGAATGCTACCTCCCTGGGGGCAGGATTTGGCATCTCCAGATGGGCTCATGTTGGCACATGCTGCCAAGAGTGAGGATGGCTGCACCATGGAGACAAAGGCCTGGCTCTCCTGCCAGTGACAGGGGAGCGTGTGCTATCTTTGGGCCCAGGCGGTCTGGCTTGGGTCTCTGGGCTTCACAGTGTAACCTCCAAGTCTGCTGAAAGGAGCCAGCTATGGGCAAAGGTGACAGTGATTCAAGTGGCTGGCAGTGGGGCCAGGAGGAGGGGCCACTGGCAGCACTGGGAGCTAAGATGCAGGGTACAGAGCTGGAGATGGGGCTTGGGGGAGAGAGAGCTGGGCATCAGGCTGGGGCCAGGCTCATTGGAAATGCCGGTCTTCTAGAATGGTCTGTCCAGCATCCAGTCCCTCTTTGCCCAGGGTGCCTAAAGTGGTGCAGCCCTGAGGGGCCATGGCTCTGTCTTGGTTGGGCCTCCCCTTTGCCTCCTGGCCCTTGCTGCCTCCACCTCCTCTGTCTGGTTTCCCCTCTAAGGCTCATGGCCCGGCTTGGTGGGACTGGGCTAGGGGCACTCTCCTCCAGGTTCAGTTGTCCTTACCGAGGGGTAGGAGGAAGAGGAGACCCCCAGATCATAGTAGGGGGGCTGCAGGGACAGCTTCTGCAGCTCCTCCTCTTCTTGCTGCTGCTGCCTCCCCAGGTCCAGGTGGACATCCTGGAAGAGAAAGCAGTGAGTGCTGCACAGAGCTTTCCGTGTCCCTGCTCCAGGTGGCCCTCACAGACCCCCAGTTTGATTGGGACTCCTCTTTTCAGTTCCCATGCAGCCCATTCTGGCATCCCCTGCACTGGTGGCCGTCTTGGAGGGCACAAGTGCCCTTGAGCCTTTAGCTTTGCTGGTTCTAGCAGGGACCCAGCTTGGGGCCAGGCACCTGAAAGGTGCTCAATGCATTTTTTAAAATGAATGAATGGACTGTGAGGCGCAGGAAGAGGTCCCCTGGGGTCCCTGTGTAGGAAGGGTCCTAGTTTGTCATCTCTCAGGGTAGGGGAGATGGAGCCCCACCCAGGGAGGTTTCCTCCCTGGGGCCATCTCTCATTTTTCTCCCTCCCTGGGGTTGAGGGACCTTGTCCTCGGCTGCCTCAGGCCCACCTGGATATCCTCAGGCTCAAGGCAGCTCTGCCTGCTGGGAGAAGACTCCAGCTTCTGGGAGAGGGGCAGGTCGGTCCTGGGGACAGAATGAAGGTAAGCTCAGCACAGGAGCGCACATGGGGGCTCTGCCCATCAGGCCACCAGACAGCTTCCGGTCCCTCAGCCCCAGCAGGCCACAGGGCTCTGCTTCCCAGGCAGCCTCCTGACAGGCCAGAGCTTGGGCTGGGGCTCCTCAGGGTCTTGGGTTAGAGGCTGAGAATGCCCGGCCACCTATCCCAGGTGTCTCTGCCCCTGACCCCAGCCCAGCTCTGGAGGGGAGCCACACGAGTCTCAGGTTTTCTAGCTCAAAGGACAGTGGGGAACCAGCAGCAGCACCGCGGACCCTCACCTGGGGTGGGTATGAGATCTCAGGTGCACCGTATGTGGCACCAACAGCCTCAGCCAACATGAGAAATAACATGTGATGCAAGATTTTAAAGATGAAAATCAGCATAAAAATCCATGATGAACAAAATGTAGGTAGACATTTGTTCATCATGGATTTTTGCTTTCATTTTGATTTTTTAAAATATCGCATTAAAATATGATTTATTGTGATGGTTATGGGTTTTGGCTCCCCCTGCAACTTTTTGTCTCTCTCACCTCCCTGGCCCTGGTTCTGCCAGCACGCACCCCTTGTCAACGGCTGGGAGCAGGTCAACTCTTGCAAATTATTTAACCTCTCTATGCCTCAGTTTCCTCACTATAAATCATGGATTGTAATAATGTACCTTCCCCTTTGAGCTGCTGTGAGGACCAAATGCATCTTTATGAAGCCCTGCAGGACTGGGGCAGTGCCTGGAATGCAGCAATTGCCAATCAGGAGGGTCAGCTTTTCCTGGCCCCCCAGAGTTGGGGTGGGGCGCGGGGAGGCCCTAGAAAGTCCCTGAACTTCCACAAGTTCAGGTGCTGTAAGTCTAGGGCTCCCAGGGTGGTGGGGAAGCAGACCAGCAAGAGTTTGGTGGGCAGAGTCCTGCCATGCTCACCCGGCCCCGTCTGTCCCCAGCGGGCTCTTCTGCTGCCTGTGGTACAGGAAGAAGACAGTAAGCACCGCACCTAGGATGAGGAACATGGCCATGGTGCCCCCCAGGAGCCTGGCTGCACTTCCTGGACCCCTCTGGGGGCGGGGCTTTTCTGGAAACAAAAGACAGAAAAGAGAATCAGAGAGAGAAACTCAAGTGAGCCAAGGAGAGTCAGGGACACGGGAGAGTCAAAGCGGGAGGCAGTGCTCTGCCCTTGCCACCCCTCCCCCAGCTTCCCTTCCTCACAGCGCTCCAGTCCCAGGAGGAGCTCCCAGTCAGGGCGGGACGGAGCCTCCTCTAGGTCGCCACGGTCCTGTAACCCAGACGCTGCTCTGGGATCTGGGGCATGGAGGTAGAGTGAGGGTGGGTGTATCTCCTGGGCAGGCAGGGGGTGCTGAGATGGGGTCCCCACACCCTCATTCCATTTCTGGCCCTGCAGGGAAGATTCCTGTCGAGGAGCTTAATTTATTTTCCCATCCCTATGCAATTAAACAAGCAAATGAACTCATTGTGCTTCGCCCTCCCAGCTCTGGAGAGAGGGTGAGGATCAGGAGGGGAAGGTGAGAGCTGGGAGACTCGATGAAGAAGGGGCACTTGGGGATGCCTCCCAGGAAACCAAGACTTCAATACAAAAGCCCAGAGGGCTGTGGTCTAAGGTGAGAGGGCTGAGTCTACCCTCGAGACCCACCTGGCCATGGACCCAGAGGATTGCTGGGCTTGTCAAGATATTACGTAGTCTGAGCTGGAGCCACCCTGAAGCCCAGGAGGCTGCAGAGACTGAGCCTGTGGCCAGGGGCACATGCTGCTTCCCAGCAGTCCAGGCTTGGCTATGAAGCCACAGCTGCCCTTCCGGTCCCTCCCTCTGCTGGGGTCGATTTCTTACCTCTGACCTTTATAACCCTGGTGGCGAGGAGGGTGGGTAGGGACTGAGGAGAAAATCACACTGTGTACTCATTTCTCTCCTTCCTCCCCACCACCATATTATATATAATTAAACACAGAGAGCACCAACCTGCAGTTGGCAATAAACATCATGGAGACAATTTTCCTAAAGTGAAATTGACAAGCACCTTCCACTCACTCACTCACTCACTCACTCACTCACTCACTCACTCATTCTCTGTCTCTCTGCTCCATTCGAATGCCCTAACGGAAGAGATATCTGGCTCCCAGTAAATTTGCAACCCTTCTCCTGCCTCTGCAAAGGCTCTGGGCCCAGCATCCATCCATCCACAGCTGGTGGCTGTGGCTGCCTTGGGAAAGCAGCTTCCTGTGTTGCCCAGGCTGGTCTCAAACTCCTGAGCTCAAGTGATCCCCCTGCCTCAGCCTCCCAAAGTACTAGGATTACAAGCATGAGCCACCATGCCTGGCTCCGGAGTGATCTTTCTAAACTACAAACCAGATCAGGCCACCTCCCTACTTAAAATCCTCCAAGAGCTCATGGCCTTCATCAAAGTATCTTAGGGCTGAAGGCTTTCACGACCTGGTTCCCAGAAGAAACGCCATGCTGCCGCCAGCCTGGACCACTTGCAGCTCCTGGACGGGGAGTCCCTGCTTCCTCTCATCCTCAGGTGTTAGTAGGAGCCACTCTCTCTACCAGGGTCTCTCTTTCCTCCCTCTTCTTTGCCAGGCCAATCATCCTGCAGGTTTAAGCTGAGCGTGCTTCCTCTAGAGAGCCCTCCCTGCCTCCTCCACCAGAATGGGAGTCCTCTTTGGACATCCCCCACACTCTCTTTCAGCATCTTTTCTACAGTCTGTGATTGCATATCTGACCTGTCTCCCCTGCACCACACAGTGCCAGGCATGCAGAAATGCTCAGTAAGTGTGGTGAATGAATGAATGAAGGCTTGGCTGAATGAATGCCTAGTGGACAGTTCCAGAAGAGGGTCTACCGGGCCTCTGGAATCCCACCTTCCACTAGGGGGAGCTCTCACCTTGGGCCACCTCCATGCTGGATGCTAGGAATTCGGTTTCCCTGGACAGAACCCAAACCTATATCCCCTTCTCTTCTCGGCACAGCTGAGGCAGGCTGGGATTTCCAGAGGGCTAGGGTGGGAGGGGGAGCAGTAGGGAAATGAACACATACCCTGTCTGGCTCACAGAGTTCAAGTTTCTCTTCTACCATGGTTGGCCCCACATGGGATTTCAGCAGGAGGGATACAGGTTCAGGACAAAAGGCTGGGATTTTAGCCCCTATCTCGACTCCCTGCTTCCACGGGGCTTCTCTCAGGGGCTTTCACCCATCACCCCTCATGGACTCTGTGGTCACTTTGCCGAGAGAGAGGCAGCTGTCTCTATAAGGGCCCTTTCATCATCCCTACCATGAAAACAAAAACATGGCCGCCTCAGTGTCTGGGGGATTGGATCCAGGACCCCCGGCGAACACCAAAATCTAAGCATGCTCAAGTCCCTTCTATAAAAATATGTCGTATTTGCCTATAACCTACACACATTCTCCCATATACTTTAAATCATCTCTAGATTACTTGTAATACCTGGTACAATGTAAATGCTGTGTAAATAGCTGTAATACTGTGTTATTCAGATAACGATAAGAAAAGGGCGTACACAGTCACTATAGGCACAACTATCCATTTTCTGAATATTTTTGATCTGCAGTTGGTTGGCTCCACGGATGCAGAACCCATGGATACAGAGGGCTGAGTGGATAATGAGCAAGTCTGTGAATGCACTCCTGTGGGCGTTAGGAAAACCAAAGGCTAAACAGGGTGGGAGGTGGTGGGCAAGGCCTCACCCATGCCAGGGCCACAGTGAATAACTCTGATTCTGTTCCCTCCAAATTGCCCTCCCTCCAGGTCCTGCCCTCTCAAATCTGAGTGCAACTTTCATTGTCACCATGGGCCTTGACTGATCCACCTGGAAGGTCCCAGCCTGGTGGAAGAAATGCTCATGGAGAGAAAATGAGACGTGGAGATAAGAAAAGGGAAATCCAAGGAGGAGAAATTGGCCTCAAGTCTCCGGTATGCCAGGCACCGTGCCAGGTGCCTTTGCTGATTTGGGGCATATTTGATCCTCACATTGAGCCTGCAAAATGAGATAATGTTGTCCCTGATGAGCAAGATAAGCTCAGACGTTAAGTGATTTGTGCAGGCTCATCCAGGTAGTCTGTGGCCGAGGGCCCTGGGACCCCCGCCTGTGTGCCCCTCTCCCTGCCTCTGGCTGTGGGGTCTTAGTACTCCTCATCTCTCACTTGGCAAGGGCCTGCCATCCCCCCTTTCATCCCTTATCAGACACGGCCCTACCTACCCCCTCCCCAAATAGGGGGGCCCTGGTTGCTTTGTCTCTGAGCCTCCCCTTGACAGCTGTGAGGAAGGGGCCTGGTGCTGGCCCCAGCTGGAGCCCTGGCATGGAGCCCCCAGACACTCTCTGGTTACACCGTGACAAATCGGTTCCCCCGCTCCCAGCCCCACAGGCTTGAGGGCAGGCCCAGTCACCTGCAGGCAGCCGGGACTGGCTGTGAGAGGGGCCTGGGCCAGGGCTGGAGTGTGAGGCCCGGGAGAGCTGGAACCAGTGTGGGAGTGGGTGAGGGGCCTCCCGAAAGCGATTCCTGCCCGCTAGGTTCTGTGCTGGGTGCTGTCCTTGCAGTGATCCTGGGAGGCTGGTTGTGTACCTCTTGCTGTACTGCAAAAGGGCAGCATGGTCAAGTCAGCTGTCCAGGTCCCACAGCTAGGCCTGCCACAGCTGCACTTGGGTCCAGTTGACCGCTGAAGTCTCTTTGTCCTGTGAGGTCATCAGGCCTAGCCTCCACTCAGCGGCTTCCCTGGGAGAGCCTGCACTCAGTCCTGGCTCAGGCTGCAAGGATGGCCTCTGGGGTTCACACCAGTGACGTCCCTGAGCCTCAGCTCTCTCACCTGTCACATGGTGACAGCGCATCTGGTTTTCCTGTCCCTCAGACTGAGACAATGAAATCCATGGTTTGGAGGTAAACACAGATGGGTTCACTCTGGCTCGTGTGCCGTTGGGGGCAGGTCGGTGCCGTCGGGGCTTCTTTGCTCTTCCAGGAGCAGCTCTACCTGATTCACTGAGGCCTCGTGGTCAGGGAGCCCAAGGAGCATTGGATCACACCCAGGTAGCCAGCAATCTTCACCTGCTCCTCCAGACTACACCCCTCTCAGCCAGATGTCAGTGTTCCTGAACCCAGGCTTTCCTCAGGGTGGGAAGCGAGCCCAGATGTCACATCCAGCCTCACAGCATGCTCCCTTGCCCTTCCCGTTGTGCCTCCTTCAGTTAGACAAACACGTGCCTCACAGCTCTATGTGCCAGGCTTTGTGCTGGGTATGAGGGGCTTGCCCCCTGGCTAATGGAGGAGTCATACATGTACACAAATGAGTACTCTGTTTTGTGATTCATGCTGTAAGAGAGGTCTATTTCCACAGAGGAGGGGGCTTTCTGAGCAGGGTTTTGATAGCATAATAGGAGTTCACCATGAGAAGAACATTGTAGGGTAAGGAGTGCTACTGGAGCACGGGTGTAAAATGTGGGGTATATGAGGGAAATTCCAAATATTGGATATGGCTGGGAAAAGGGCTGCAAAGGGAGAAAGACAAGGAATCTGGGGGGCTAGGAGGGGGGGAAGAGCATGCTCAGAAGTTTAGGTGTTTTTTTTTTGAGACAGAGTTTGACTCTTGTTGCCCAGGCTGGAGTGCAGTGGCATGATCTCAGCTCACTGCAACCTCCACCTCCCAGGTTCAAGCGATACTCCTGCCTCAGCCTCCTGAGTAGCTGGGATCACAGGCATGTGCCGCCACGGCTGGCTAATTTTGGGTTTAGTAGAGACAGGGTTTCTCCATGTTGGTCAGGCTTGTCTCAAATTCCTGACCTCAGGTGATCTGCCCGCCTCGGCCTCCCATAGTGCTGGGATTATAGGGGTGAGCCACTGCGTCATGCGGCTGAGGTTTAGATTTCTAACAGGTGATATTTGGTAATAGTAATGCCCTCTCTCCTGCTGCCCCTCCCTAGGGATGGAGACACTGTCTTTCTCATGAGCTGGATGGACCAGGGCTCTCCTGGAGTCACCTCCTGCAGAGCTCCTCAGGGCAGCCACTTGGCCCTTATGCCTCAGCTGTTTTGGGTTGGTCTGCCCTCTGCTTGTCTCCTCTGATGCAGGCCAATTAGGTGTTTGCTGGGAGCCAGGAGCTCAGAACAGGCTGGGGATTTGGCCTTGGTGCCTGGAGGTCAAATTGGCTGGAGGAAGGGCTGACCTTCCCCCGATGACCAGAGAGGCAAGGGCTGAAGGCAAGGCATTCTGGCCAACCCTCCTATGTTCAGAAGGTCTGGGGGCAGAGTCCAGCAGTCTCACTGCTGCGGGGGCTCCCAAGTCTCGACTGAATGTTGTTGTTATGTTGAAGCCCAACTGTGAGAACCCAGGACCACATCCACAGGGACAGGAAGCTTCTGATTGCACAGGCTGGAGCCGCAGGAGTTCTGGCACACCCTTCATGCTCAGGGATCAACAGTGGCCATCCCTGCACCTCTGTGGCCTCAGCATCAGGCTAAGCTCCTCAGACTGTCCCCGCAAGGCCTAGCCAGGCCCACATTTTGTCCAACACGTATGTTGCTGGGTGTTTCCAGCTTTCTCTGTCTCCATCTCAACATCTCATTTCCATTTCATCTTCCCAGAACTCCAAGCTGGCCTGGCTGCTGCACCATCACATGTCAAAGTTGTGGGAATCTCTCCTCCCCTTGCTCAGGAGGGGACATACCCCTCTCCTCTCCTCAGTTTAGCTCATACAGAGGGGACTCTTCCAAGTGCTTTTCTCTATTCCAGGGTGGCAAGGGAACCCACCTAGAGGCTCAAAACTGAAGGAGACACAGGGTTCTTTCCTTGGCTCAGACTCAGCCAGGGTTCTGTCCTCTCCTGCTCTTAGGCTATAGGGCTAGGAGGCTCAACCCTGTAGCGACAGCCTGAGGTGGCTCAGAGTGGGCTCAGAGTCAGCCTCGCTCAGGTTCCTTCTTCCTCCTAATGACAACTCAAGGTGTGGAGGGCAGGGAGTGATGGGGCGAGGGTGCTGGTGACATTGGAGAGAGCATTCCAGATAGAGGGAACATCATATGTGAAATGGGAAGTGACAGTCTTCAACCCTTCCCAAAGGGGGTCACAGTCACACACACACACATATGCACACACAAGTTCTGGCCCCTCATCCTGAGGCCTGCACAGGCCTAGACCAGTTGGGGGTATGTGGCCCATGGATCATGATGGTGAAGGGACTAAGGAAAGTTGAAGGCGGGGACGAGAGAGGCCAACAGGCAGGATGAGAGCAGAGATCTGAGTCCTGGCGTTGGAGCTGCTGGGAGTTCCCTGCATCTCAGCCTGTTCTTTGGGTCGGGCTCCTGGTCACTCCCTGTAGCCTGGACTGGATTGTACTTCAGCCTATGGCTGTTCTTGTGGGCCCCACAGTGTAAAAAGCCTTTTCCCTGGCTGGGCACCATGGCTCACACCTGTAATCCCAGCACTTTGGGAGGCCGAGGCAGGCAGATCACGTGAGATCAACAGTTTGAGGCCAGGCTGGCCAACATGGTGAAACCCCAACTCTACTAACAGTACAAAAAATAGCTGGGCATGGTAATGGGCATGTAATCCCAGACACTCAGGAGGCTGATGCAGGAGAATTGTTTGAATCTGGGAGGTAGAGGTTGCAGTGAGCCGAGATCGCGCTGTTGCACTCCAGCCTGGGGAATAGGGCAAGACTCCATCTCAAAAAAAAAAAAAAAAAAAAAAAAAAATGGCCGTTTGTCCTTGGCCACGCAGAATTTGCTGTTTCTGAACTCAGGTGGAGGTCATCTTGAAGTCTCCCTCTTCAGACCTCCTGGATGGAGGATGGAGGCCCTGGGCTCTGCAGTCCTGCCCCCTTTCCTCCCTTGCCCGACTTTCAGTCCATCT